>NC_139226.1:138253332-138796753 GCF_055691185.1 Crinia signifera | reverse complement strand
TGTAGCCATAGACCTGCCTCGCTGGTCCCCGGCCTAAGCTGTGAATGTGTACGTTATGGCGGGGGAGTCTGCGATTGCTCTGGTTGGTGTCCCATTCCTGCATGGCAGTGTTACTTGCTAACATTCGCCATATTTGGCTAGAGATGCCCCCCGGACTCTTACATGTCTCTGCCAGAGGCCGCCATATTGGGGAAGAGAATGACTGCCCATAGAGCCTTATTCAGATCTGAGCTCAGTACAAATTTGTTTAAAAAATGGACAAAACCATGTGCACTGCAGGTGGGGCAGATGTAACATTTACATTTAACAGTTACATTTGGGTGGTGTGTGTTGAAACTGAAATCTAAATTGCAGTGTAAAAATAATGCAGAAGTATTTACCCTGCACAGAAACAAAATAATGCTGCGTTCTCATTGCCGCCCCTGCAAAATGCTTTTTTGCATTTTGTGAGAAAAACCCGTTAACTCGGCCGTAAACCTGTGTATTACCCAGGAAAACCCCTGCAAAAAACCTGTGTGTAATTCCCGGGGCATAACACCTGGGAATTTCACAAAGACCCTTTCACACAGAGACGCGACACGGGAAATTACTGCTCGCCCTGGCAAATACCCGGGTTTTTGCAGCAGTGAGAACGGGGTATAACTCGCACAAATCTAACTCTCTCTATGCAGGTTACATCTGCCCCACCTACAGTGCACATAGCTTTGCCCATTTTCCAAACAAATTTGTACTTGGCTCCGATCTGAATAAGGCCCATAGTTTCAGCTTTTTGTCCTGGGCTGGGTCCCATTCTAGCGCTGTCACGTGGGTGTAACTACCGCACACTAATCCAGCACAGAGGCGGTGCCTATTAATACCTGTAGTACTGACCTTAATAACGGTCATCCTGAAAGATTCCTGCAGGCCTGGTACCGGAGGTGCAAATGCTATCTGGTAATAGCGTTGGAATCTTTCATTCCCCGTATTTATATTTGGATGTACGAGTCTTGTTCTTGTGTTACCCCCTTTGTGCATGGACGTGGTTTATACCTTATTACACAAGCATTTGTTTTACCGGGAGACTCTGTAGAGCTTTAATGGGGCCTCCATGTTCTCATCCTTAGTAGTAGATTTACGCTGCTTCAGATCCTCTCTAGAGTAGCACTTAATCCATGACAGCAGCGATCTACTAGTGATGCCTGAGTGTCATGGCGGATGCCCAGTCCTTTTGGTTGGCCTGCCAGGGAGATGGGAGTGGCCCACTCCCACGTACTGGGAGTGGCCCAACATGGCCAATCGTCATTACATATAAATATAGTCCATTGGTTGCCTGTATCAATATAAAAATCTTCTACTTACATACAAAGCCATTACTATGCCATTACACCAATATAAGTCGGTGTGACTTATATCTCTTCGCCTATCTCACAATATATCCCCACCCGGCCTCTCCGCTCTGCACAAGATCTGCATCTCTCATCCACACTCATTACTCGCTCCCACTTACACTTGCAGGATTTTTGTTGGGCAGCACCCATCCTATGGATTGCCCTTCCACGTACATTAGGACTCTCCACTAGCCTCCAAACTTTTTTGCGTTCCCTGAAAACTCACCTCCTCAGGCAAGCCTATCATATACAGGAACACCCACATTTATATCTAATTGTATCCAATCAGGACTGTCCTGTAATCTGGTGGGACTGCCATGCTATGGAATCCTATCCTTATGTATCCCTCCTATTATCCCTATAGTATAAGCCTGCGAGCAGGGCCCTCCTACCTCTATATGAGATGGTTTCTGTATCCCATCAGGACTGTCCTGTAATCTGGTGAGACTGCCATGCTATGGAATCCTATCCTTATGTATCTCTCCTATTATCCCTATAGACTGTAAGCCTGTGAGCAGGGCCCTCCTACCTCTATATGAGATGGTTTCTGCATCCCATCAGGACTGTCCTGTAATCTGGTGGGACTGCCAGGCTATGGAATCCTATCCTTATGTAACCCTCCTATTATCCCTATAGACTGTAAGCCTGCGAGCAGGGCCCTCCTACCTCTATATGAGATGGTTTCTGTATCCCATCAGGACTGTGCTGTAATCTGGTGGGGCTGCCATGGCTATGGAATCCTATCCTTATGTATCCCTCCTATTATCCCTATAGACTGTAAGCCTGTGAGGAGGGCCCTCCTACCTCTATATGAGATGGTTTCTGCATCCCATCAGGACTGTCCTGTAATCTGGTAGGACTGCCATACTATGGAATCCTATCCTTATGTATCCTCCTATTATCCCTATAGACTGTAAGCCTGTGAGCAGGGCCCTCCTCCCTCTATATGAGATGGTTTCTGCATCCCATCAGGACTGTCCTGTAATCTGGTGTTACTGCCATGCTATGGAATCCTATCCTTATGTATCCCTCCTATTATCCCTATAGACTGTAAGCCTGCGAGCAGGGCCCTCCTACCTCTATATGAGATGGTTTCTGCATCCCATCAGGACTGTTCCGTAATCTGGTGGGACTGCCATGCTATGGAATCCTATCCTTATGTATCCCTCCTATTATCCCTATAGACTGTAAGCCTGTGAGCAGGGCCCTCCTACCTCTATATGAGATGGTTTCTGCATCCCATCAGGACTGTCCTGTAATCTGGTGGGACTGCCATGCTATGGAATCCTATCCTTATGTATCCTCCTATTATCCCTATAGACTGTAAGCTGGCGAGCAGGGCCCTCCTACCTCTATATGAGATGGTTTCTGCATCCCATCAGGACTGTCCTGTAATCTGGTGGGACTGCCATACTATGGAATCTTATCCTTATGTATCCCTCCTATTATCCCTATAGACTGTAAGCTTGTGAGCAGGGCTCTCCTACCTCTATATGAGATGGTTTCTGCATCCCATCAGGACTGTGCTGTAATCTGGTGGGACTGCCATGCTATGGAATTCTATCCTTATGTATCCCTCCTATTATCCCTATAGACTGTAAGCCTGTGAGCAGGGCCCTCCTACCTCTATATGAGATGGTTTCTGCATCCCATCAGGACTGTCCTGTAATCTGGTGGGACTGCCATGCTATGGAATCCTGTCCTTATGTATCCCTCCTATTATCCCTATAGTGTAAGCCTGCGAGCAGGGCCCTCCTACCTCTATATGAGATGGTTTCTGTATCCCATCAGGACTGTGCTGTAATCTGGTGGGACTGCCATGCTATGGAATTCTATCCTTATGTATCCCTCCTATTATCCCTATAGACTGTAAGCCTGTGAGCAGGGCCCTCCTACCTCTATATGAGATGGTTTTCTGCATCCCATCAGGACTGTCCTGTAATCTGGTGGGACTGCCATGCTATGGAATCCTGTCCTTATGTATCCCTCCTATTATCCCTATAGTGTAAGCCTGTGAGCAGGGCCCTCCTACCTCTATATGAGATGGTTTCTGTATCCCATCAGGACTGTCCTGTAATCTGGTGGGACGGTCATGCTATGGAATCCTATCCTTATGTATCCCTCCTATTCTCCCTATAGACTGTAAGCCTGCGAGCAGGGCCCTCCTACCTCTATATGAGATGGTTTCTGCATCCCATCAGGACTGTCCTGTAATCTGGTGGGACTGCCATGCTATGGAATCCTGTCCTTATGTATCCCTCCTATTATCCCTATAGACTGTAAGCCTGCGAGCAGGGCCCTCCTACCTCTATATGAGATGGTTTCTGCATCCCATCAGGACTGTCCTGTAATCTGGTGGGACTGCCACGCTATGGAATCCTATCCTTATGTATCCCTCCTATTATCCCTATAGACTGTAAGCCTGTGAGCAGGGCCCTCCTACCTCTATATGAGATGGTTTCTGCATCCCATCAGGACTGTCCTGTAATCTGGTAGGACTGCCATGCTATGGAATCCTATCCTTATGTATCCCTCCTATTATCCCTATAGACTGTAAGCCTGCGAGCAGGGCCCTCCTACCTCTATATGAGATGGTTTCTGTATCCCATCAGGACTGTGCTGTAATCTGGTGGGACTGCCATGCTATGGAATCCTATCCTTATGTATCCCTCCTATTATCCCTATAGATTGTAAGCCTGTGAGCAGGACCCTCCTACCTCCATGTTGGTTTGTATCTACCCAGTTTTTTTAATCACTGTTGTTTCCAATTGTGAAGCGCAATGGAATCTGCTGCGCTATATAAGAGACTGTAAATAAATAATATAGTGTTTATCCAATGCGTTGTAGAAAGTAGATTCCATAGTGGTTTTTGGCGGCTAGGGTGGTACAGGTGGACCTGCAGCCAGATATGGTGGACGGGACCCTCTCCTTCCTTGCAGACTATCCCTCCCTCCTACACTCTGTACTCTACTCCTGCCTTCAGGTGGTTGGTTGTAACATTGACTTTGAAATATCAGTTTAAATGACAAAACCATCGTTATAGATCTAAATCAATATTAAGAAGGTCAACCGTGAAATGCAGCGTTTCCTACCGTGCAATAACTACAGCAGCCTCTATGCAGAGCCCTCTGTGCCATCCGTGGCGTCATTGGTTTAGAAGAATTCTCTGTGTGACATAACACAAAATGCGCACTTGGGGCTGTAGTCGTTGCAGAGTGCCAGGCGCATGGGTGCTGTAGTCGTGCAGAGTGCCAGGCGCGTGGGTGCTGTGGTCGTTGCAGAGTGCCAGGCGCGTGGGTGCTGTGGTCGTTGCAGAGTGCCAGGCGCGTGGGTGCTGTGGTCGTTGCAGAGTGCCAGGCGCGTGGGTGCTGTGGTCGTTGCAGAGTGCCAGGCGCGTGGGTGCTGTGGTCGTTGCAGAGTGCCAGGCGCGTGGGTGCTGTGGTCGTTGCAGAGTGCCAGGCGCGTGGGTGCTGTGGTCGTTGCAGAGTGCCAGGCGCGTGGTGCTGTGGTCGTTGCAGAGTGCCAGGCGCGTGGGTGCTGTGGTCGTTGCAGAGTGCCAGGCGCGTGGGTGCTGTGGTCGTTGCAGAGTGCCAGGCGCGTGGGTGCTGTGGTCGCTGCAGAGTGCCAGGCGCGTGGGTGCTGTGGTCGCTGCAGAGTGCCAGGCGCGTGGGTGCTGTGGTCGCTGCAGAGTGCCAGGCGCGTGGGTGCTGTGGTCGTTGCAGAGTGCCAGGCGCGTGGGTGCTGTGGTCGTTGCAGAGTGCCAGGCGCGTGGGTGCTGTGGTCGTTGCAGAGTGCCAGGCGCGTGGGTGCTGTGGTCGTTGCAGAGTGCCAGGCGCGTGGGTGCTGTGGTCGTTGCAGAGTGCCAGGCGCGTGGGGGCTGTGGTCGTTGCAGAGTGCCAGGCGCGTGGGGGCTGTGGTCGTTGCAGAGTGCCAGGCGCGTGGGGGCTGTGGTCGTTGCAGAGTGCCAGGCGCGTGGGGGCTGTGGTCGTTGCAGAGTGCCAGGCGCGTGGGGGCTGTGGTCGTTGCAGAGTGCCAGGCGCGTGGGGGCTGTGGTCGTTGCAGAGTGCCAGGCGCGTGGGGGCTGTGGTCGTTGCAGAGTGCCAGGCGCGTGGGGGCTGTGGTCGTTGCAGAGTGCCAGGCGCGTGGGGGCTGTGGTCGTTGCAGAGTGCCAGGCGCGTGGGGGCTGTGGTCGTTGCAGAGTGCCAGGCGCGTGGGGCTGTGGTCGTTGCAGAGTGCCAGGCGCGTGGGGGCTGTGGTCGTTGCAGAGTGCCAGGCGCGTGGGGGCTGTGGTCGTTGCAGAGTGCCAGGCGCGTGGGGGCTGTGGTCGTTGCAGAGTGCCAGGCGCGTGGGGGCTGTGGTCGTTGCAGAGTGCCAGGCGCGTGGGGGGCTGTGGTCGTTGCAGAGTGCCAGGCGCGTGGGGGCTGTGGTCGTTGCAGAGTGCCAGGCGCGTGGGGGCTGTGGTCGTTGCAGAGTGCCAGGCGCGTGGGGGCTGTGGTCGTTGCAGAGTGCCAGGCGCGTGGGGGCTGTGGTCGTTGCAGAGTGCCAGGCGCGTGGGGGCTGTGGTCGTTGCAGAGTGCCAGGCGCGTGGGGGCTGTGGTCGTTGCAGAGTGCCAGGCGCGTGGGGGCTGTGGTCGTTGCAGAGTGCCAGGCGCGTGGGGGCTGTGGTCGTTGCAGAGTGCCAGGCGCGTGGGGGCTGTGGTCGTTGCAGAGTGCCAGGCGCGTGGGGGCTGTGGTCGTTGCAGAGTGCCAGGCGCGTGGGGGCTGTGGTCGTTGCAGAGTGCCAGGCGCGTGGGGGCTGTGGTCGTTGCAGAGTGCCAGGCGCGTGGGGGCTGTGGTCGTTGCAGAGTGCCAGGCGCGTGGGGGCTGTGGTCGTTGCAGAGTGCCAGGCGCGTGGGGGCTGTGGTCGTTGCAGAGTGCCAGGCGCGTGGGGGCTGTGGTCGTTGCAGAGTGCCAGGCGCGTGGGGGCTGTGGTCGTTGCAGAGTGCCAGGCGCGTGGGGGCTGTGGTCGTTGCAGAGTGCCAGGCGCGTGGGGGGCTGTGGTCGTTGCAGAGTGCCAGGCGCGTGGGGGCTGTGGTCGTTGCAGAGTGCCAGGCGCGTGGGGGCTGTGGTCGTTGCAGAGTGCCAGGCGCGTGGGGGGCTGTGGTCGTTGCAGAGTGCCAGGCGCGTGGGGGCTGTGGTCGTTGCAGAGTGCCAGGCGCGTGGGGGCTGTGGTCGTTGCAGAGTGCCAGGCGCGTGGGGGCTGTGGTCGTTGCAGAGTGCCAGGCGCGTGGGGGCTGTGGTCGTTGCAGAGTGCCAGGCGCGTGGGGGCTGTGGCCGTTGCAGAGCGCCAGGCACTGTAGCAGGAGCAGAGCGCCAGGCGCGTGGGTGCTGCGGCCGTTGCAGAGCGCCAGGCGCGTGGGTGCTGCGGCCGTTGCAGAGCGCCAGGCGCGTGGGTGCTGCGGCCGTTGCAGAGCGCCAGGCGCGTGGGTGCTGCGGCCGTTGCAGAGCGCCAGGCGCGTGGGTGCTGCGGCCGTTGCAGAGCGCCAGGCGCGTGGGTGCTGCGGCCGGTGCAGAGCGCCAGGCGCGTGGGTGCTGCGGCCGGTGCAGAGCGCCAGGCGCGTGGGTGCTGCGGCCGGTGCAGAGCGCCAGGCACTGTAGCAGGAGCAGAGCGCCAGGCGCGTGGGTGCTGTGGCGGTTGCAGAGCGCCAGGCGCTGTAGCGGGAGCAGAGCAGCTGCAGACACGTATTGCCTATGTTATTGTGAATATCTGTTCAGCTGGGGGAAACCTGTGCCAGACATTGATTATATGCCATCCTCCACACCCATTGTGGCTGCACTTCTACCAGCCCAATACTGCGCACCTCCAATGGTGTGTCAGGCAGTATTATTGATGTGGATAGATGCAATGTGCTGTTATTGTCATATTGAATCCCCCCCCCCCCCCCTCTCGTATTGATAACTGACATGCTGTGCTTTACCATATTAGCTTTTTGTCATAGTACAGATGCCCTTTATACACGGTCTGAGGGTCTGTGATGGGGGGGGGGGGGGGGGGGTCTATGAAGTAGTATAAAGTGTGTGTCTGTAATGTCAGAGTCCCACAGGGTTTCGTTGTATAACAGATTGCGGGTTTGCGGTGTCCGGTTGCAAATTTCTGAGAAATCGGCCAATTGCTGCTTATTATGTGATTTATAAATAACAACTCCGCCTACAAAATGGCAGCACCCAGGCAAGGTGATAGGTCACTTACTGAATTGATAGGGACTTTCAGGCTGTAGTCTATAGTGCTAGTATGTGGGGTGTAGTGTGACACAGACCTATTTCTGCTTTTGCAGTTCCTGTATGTGTGTGATTGGCCTTCCCCCCCCATTACACACGTTCCACCATCTGTGCCTCATGCCTCTACTATAGGGGAAACTATCAGCAGTGTAATGTGTGATCAGCGTCCCTATTACACACATTCCCCCGTCTGTGCCTCATGCCTCTACTATAGGGGAACACTATCAGCAGTGTAATGTGTGATCAGCCTTCCCCCCATTACACACATTCCCCGTCAGTGTTCCCCTATAGTAGAGGCATGAGGCACAGACGGGGGGGAATGTGTAATAGGGACGCTGATCACACATTACACTGCTGATAGTGCCTCATGCCTCTACTATAGGGGAAACTATCAGCAGTGTAATGTGTGATCAGCGTCCCTATTACACATTCCCCCCCGTCTGTGCCTCAATACCTCTACTATAGGTACCTTTAGATACCTGGGCCTTATAGTGTCCATCAGAACAGCTCCTCTACAGGCCTGATTCGGAACTGCGGTGGGGCACTGGTAAGGCTCAGGTGGTCTGAGACATAATGATTAAAATCAGAATTGAGTCATGCGGAAGATTAGAATAACTCTGTAGCGTTTGTCCATTGGAGTATGAATCGTCCTGTACAGGGATGTCACCAGGCACCGCAGGCTACACGAGACTGCTATGTGTTACACAGGTGTCAGACACAAGCTGCCATATGGAAAAGGAGGGATTTCTACGTATACTACATAAACCCTTATCTTGTGTTTCCACTTGAATTGCTCCAACAGGCACCATCTACTGGCCTTTGGTATGCACAACATTTGAATCCCCCTCATGGAGGTGGGGCGCATTCTTTTAATCATATTGTATGATGTGGACGTAGACTGAATGGGGTTATGTGCAAATTTCCATTAAACATAAAGATGCTGCCACAATGACGAGGCTCTCCGTGGCTGTGGTACCTTAGACCCAAGTTGCTGACACAATGACGAGGCTCTCCGTGCCTGTGGTACCTTAGGCCCAAGATGCTGCCACAATGACGAGGCTCTCCGTGCCTGTGGTACCTTAGGCCCAAGATGCTGCCACAATGACGAGGCTCTCCGTGCCTGTGGTACCTTAGGCCCAAGATGCTGCCACAATGACGAGGCTCTCCGTGCCTGTGGTACCTTAGACCCAAGTTGCTGCCACAATGACGAGGCTCTCCGTGGCTGTGGTACCTTAGACCCAAGTTGCTGCCACAATGACGAGGCTCTCCGTGCCTGTGGTACCTTAGGCCCAAGATGCTGCCACAATGACGAGGCTCTCCGTGCCTGTGGTACCTTAGGCCCAAGATGCTGCCACAATGACGAGGCTCTCCGTGCCTGTGGTACCTTAGGCCCAAGATGCTGCCACAATGACGAGGCTCTCCATGGCTGTGGTACCTTAGGCCCAAGATGCTGCCACAATGACAAGGCTCTCTCTGTGGCTGTGTTACTTTAGGCCCAAGATGCTGCCACAATGACGAGGCTCTCCGTGGCTGTGGTACCTTAGGCCCAAGTTGCTGCCACAATGACGAGGCTCTCCGTGGCTGTGGTACCTTAGGCCCAAGATGCTGCCACAATGACGAGGCTCTCCGTGGCTGTGGTACCTTAGACCCAAGTTGCTGCCACAATGACGAGGCTCTCCGTGGCTGTGGTACCTTAGACCCAAGTTGCTGCCACAATGACGAGGCTCTCCGTGGCTGTGGTTTCTTAGGCCCAAGATGCTGCCACAATGACGAGGCTCTCCATGGCCGTGGTACCTTAGGCCCAAGATGCTGCCACAATGACGAGGCTCTCGCTGTGGCTGTGTTACTTTAGGCCCATGTGTTTCCTATGACTGTAGGTTATCTCTGATCCCTCTGGGAATGGCTGGCTGGGAATTTGAAGTATCGCTATTTGGGTCTAAGAGTGGTCTTTAGTTTTAGTGTTTCCACCAGGCAAGACGCACTTTGGTTCTAGTTGACCTGATTTTGTGACCTTTCCAGACCTAGTCCCCCTATGTACGGTGCTTTCCTGTGATGGGACGAATGGACTCTGTGCTAAACCCAATCCAACCATGCTTTTGTGAGCATAATATGGCGTTTCTTGACCCTCCATTTATTTTCACTAGAACACTTGCAAAGGTTGTTAGATCTGTTGCGGCTACAGGCAGCCGGGGGAACGAAGAGCTGATGAATCACCTAGAACATGAGTATTCCCTGGAAAGACCTCTTTGGGGGTGAGAAGAGCCTTTTTGCTGATGGCCATGAGGATCTAATTCACACATTCCACCTGAAAATGTCAGGCCTGGACTAACCTGTGGGGTCTTCTCCGGTACAGGACAGCGTGAGGACCTCCTGAGAGTTGGGTTTTGGACCAGGAACAATCTGGAGTAAAAGCACTTTCATTCATCAAGGTCCCTACAGAACCGTAAAGGTTCTAAATCGATTGTCCGATATATCGGCCGATAATCGACAATAATTGGCCGATTATCGGTAAAAATCGTCCGATATATCGATCGATCGGAAATCGGACAATCTGCCAAAAATTGTTCTAGTGTGTGGGGGCCTATAGAGACGTTGGGGGGGGGGGGGGGGGTGCTAGTCAGCCATTGAGAAACCCACATTGTCCTCCAATCCGCTTTAGAGACTGTTTATAATTCCCCCACCCCCTCTTTCCAAATTACCAAATATGGCATGGGGTTGTAGAAGTAGCCGCCTAGTGCAGTGATGGCTAACAGCTGGAGTGTCAAAGGTTAGCCATCACTGGCCTAGTGGCACTTAGTTTATATGCTAGCGATGGCATTTATGATTGTAATAATAGTAATTTATAAATTGTACATGTATAAAAGTGTTACACGTGTACGCGGCTCTCCTGTGTGCACCCTGTAGTATAATCTGGGGAGGTGCTGGTATGTGTATACGTAGTATGTTACACGTGTATGCTGCTCTCCGGTGTGCACTCTGTAGTATAATCTGGTGGAGGTGCTGGTACGTGTATACATAGTGTGTTACACGTGTACGCGGCTCTCCTGTGTGCACTCTGTAGTATAATCTGGGGAGGTGCTGGTACGTGTATACATAGTGTGTTACACGTGTACGCGGCTCTCCTGTGTGCACTCTGTAGTATAATCTGGGGAGGTGCTGGTATGTGTATACGTAGTGTTACACGTGTACGCGGCTCTCCTGTGTGCACTCTGTAGTGTAATCTGGTGGAGGTGCTGGCATGTGTATACGGCTCTCCTGTGTGCACTCTGTAGTATAATCCGGATGCAGCGCGGTTTCCATGGAGATGACACGCCTGGAGGAGTGTGAGTCACACTCAGCCTCTGCAGCGGGATTCCCCTTCCTCCTGCTGTTACAGCACCTGGCTATGGAGTGTAACCTCTCTGTGACTGGGGCGGCAGGAATGAAGCTGGGGAGAGGAGCCAGGACACCCTTGCTGAGCCAGTCGGTGTCTAATAAAATGTGAGCCCAATGGCTGCCCTGCGTATTGTCCCAGTCAGGCAGCTAGTCACCGTATTGTCCCCAGGAGCTGCAGCTCTGTCCCCGGTGTCTCCGGCAAGCTTAGTGAGCGCCTCACACAGCACCGGTAACCGCCAGATCCCCTGCGCTGCATCTGCCTGAGACACACGAGTGTCACATACGTTTGTGCGTCTCAGTAATTATTGCGGCAGGGTACGGCAACCCTTCCCATGTCCGCTTCAGGGAGACGGACAGAGTTAGGGGTTCGGTAGTGTGTGCGTCTCGTGCACAAAGGGGGGTGCGGTCGCAAGAGCATCTCATGCACAGTAAAGGACGCATTTGCCAGTTCTCCATGTTACTTACTGGCAAATGCCTCCATTTCATACCCCCACTATCCACATCTAGTGTTCATTCTAGCACCCGCTATCTTTGAAAATCCATGTAGTTCCTCTTCCCTGCCTGGGGTGTCGCTGTCTGCTGTGGTGTTTCTAGCACAGATCTGGTTTGCATATCAGTGCTGATTTACAGACCACACTGTGCTAGAAGCACTACAGAAGACAGCGACACCCCAGGCAGGGAAGAGGAACTGCACGGACATGCTGGGGTACTTCAAAAAGGCATGTTATGAGGCACAGGTGTCATTCTCATGGGTATAGGTTCAGTGCATAAAATGGCCGCCATCAGTGTGTCTGAGATTGAAACACTTTAATACATTTTCTTTTAAGGTCCTTGCGTACCCCAAATGCTCCCTATATGTCTTGTTATGGAGTATATGGCTGTAATAGGGTCCTATATCATCATGGCTACAGGCCGACAACATGGCCGCCACTTCTATATCCGTTACAGCATCACTCTATATGCAGTGTGACTGAGTGAGAAGATGGGGCACAGTAATGGGGTTAGGGGTCACTACCACTGTGGCTGCGGCAGTAAAAAGGGTTAGGGGTCATTACCGCTGTAACCATGGCAGCGTGACGGATGGCACTGCATATGGCAGAATGTGCTCCCCAGATGTGTGTCCTCCTCTGTAAAATCTGTAATGTAGGATATTTCTGATGTATGAAGCGTAATATCCGCCGCTGCTTATGTTTATAATATTTGGCGGCTGATTTATGGTTCTCCGTCTCTTCATTGCAAAACAGCTGGCCCGGGCCTGGGGCGGCTTCCTGTGAGTAAGTGGGGTTATACAGAAATGATAGAACTAGTCCCAGATTACCCCATCACCATGACTGAGTGGTTACTGGCCCTGGGATTACCCCATCACCATGACTGAGCTGTTATTGGCCCCTGTCCCTGGGATTACCCCATCACCATATCTGGGAGCGGTTATGGCCCCTGTCCCTGGGATTTACCCCATCACCATGTCTGGGAGTGAATATTGGCCCCTGTCCCTGGGATTACCCCACCACCATGTCTGGGAGCGGTTCTGGCCCCTGTCCCTGGGATTACCCCACCACCATGTCTGGGAGTTGGTTATTGGGTACCTGTCCCTGGGATTACCCCACCACCATGTCTGGGAGCGGTTATTGGGCCCCTGTCCCTGGGATTACCACATCAGCATGTCTGGGAGCGGTTCTGGCCCCTGTCCCCTGGGATTACCCCACCACCAAGTCTGGGAGTGGATATTGGCCCCTGTCCCTGGGATTACCCCACCACCATGGTCTGGGAGTGGATATTGGCCCCTGTCCCTGGGATTACCCCATCACCATGTCTGGGAGTGGATATTGGCCCCTGTCCCTGGGATTACCCCATCACCATGTCTGGGAGCGGTTCTGGCCCCTGTCCCTGGGATTACCCCATCACCGTGATGGAGCCATTAATTTTCCGCTCACCATCTCAGCACTGAGATACAGACTAGACTGTGCTAGAAGCACCAGAGCAGGGAGTGACAGAATGAACACTAATATACCTGGGTGGTAGGTGTTCCTGGGCCGGAGACCCCTTGTCCTGGGGTACCCGCATTGGAGTATTTGGCAGATGTTAGAAACTGACTGAGCAATGTAACTGTTCGCTGGGAGCCATTGCCTTGTAAATAATGATTGTGATGTCACAGCGTGTTCTGGTGAATGGATGGCGTGGCTCCCAATGGCTGCCACCACCTTGGTGCCCTTATTCTGTCTGCGCAGATGATGAATGTATGACTGGAGCTGAGGGCATCTGTGTGCAATGGTCCAGGTCACAGTCATATGAGCATCTCTGGTCAGGCTGTGTGGGGCTGCTGAGGCTTATGGGAAGTGCTCTGTCACTACACGACGCCATTGGTAAATGCTGTGTTTTGTTTGCAGGGCCGGTGGGGCGGTAGCCGCAGGGCAGAATGCCACCTGGAGTTTACTGCCCAGTGGACTTCTGGGCCAAAGAGGAGAAGCAGAACATTTCAGTGGATTTCCTGCTGCCGACTGGCAATTTACCTCAACTTTCCTGTGCCATGTAACGCCAGCCTAGGGAATATCAAGAAGGTAGGACGTCCGCTGCCCTCATCATTATGTCCTAAATCCGTATACGGGTGGCTCTACCACACGCTAACAGTGGTAAGGTGCCTGTTACACACTGTGGTCACCGGCTAACACACCGTAGTAACTACCGTATATCTGGCGGCTCTACCACACGCTAACAGTGGTAAGGTGCCTGTTAACACACCGCGGTCACCGGCTAACACACCGTAGTAACTACCGTATATCTGGCTGCTCTACCACACGCTAACAGTGGTAAGGTGCCTGTTACACACTGCGGTCACCGGCTAACACACCGTAGTAACTACCGTGTATCTGGCGGCTCTACCACACGCTAACAGTGGTAAGGTGCCTGTTACCGCGGTCACCGGCTAACACACCATAGTAACTACCGTATATCTGGCGTCTCTACCACATGCTAACAGTGGTGAGGTGCCTGTTACACCACTGCGGTCACCGGCTAACACCGTAGTAACTACCGTATATCTGGCGGCTCTACCACATGCTAACAGTGGTAAGGTGCCTGTTACACACCGCGGTCACCGGCTAACACACCGTAGTAACTACCGTCTACCTGGCGGCTCTACCACACGCTAACAGTGGTAAGGTGCCTGTTACACACTGCGGTCACCGGCTAACACACCGTAGTAACTACCGTATATCTGGCGTCTCTACCACACGCTAACAGTGGTGAGGTGCCTGTTACACACTGCGGTCACCGGCTAACACCGTAGTAACTACCGTATATCTGGCGGCTCTACCACATGCTAACAGTGGTAAGGTGCCTGTTACACACCGCGGTCACCGGCTAACACACCGTAGTAACTACCGTCTACCTGGCGGCTCTACCACACGCTAACAGTGGTAAGGTGCCTGTTACACACTGCGGTCACCGGCTAACACACCGTAGTAACTACCGTATATCTGGCGTCTCTACCACACGCTAACAGTGGTGAGGTGCCTGTTACACATTGCGGTCACCGGCTAACATACCGTAGTAACTACCGTATATCTAGCGGCTCTACCACACGCTAACAGTGGTGAGGTGCCTGTTACACACTGCGGTCACCGGCTAACATACCGTAGTAACTACCGTATATCTAGCGGCTCTACCACACGCTAACAGTGGTGAGGTGCCTGTTACACACCGCGGTCACCGGCTAACACACCGTAGTAACTACCGTATATCTGGCGGCTCTACCACACGCTAACAGTTGTAAGGTGCCTGTTACACACCGCGGTCACCGTCTACACACCGTAGTAACTACCGTATATCTGGCGGCTCTACCACACACTAAAGGTGCATACCACACCATACCATTTTTTTGACCAATTTGGTTAAAAGACCTGTCCATTGAACTCAGTGTCCTGGACGAAAGATGTTGACGAAAGATATTAACGACAGACGAAAGATCTAGCTACAGTTTATAGGCTCTTTTTGAAAGATATTCAAATTGAGCTGCGCGCACAGTTGACGAACAATCTTGATGAACAACTGGCGGGTATGGGCATCATCATTCATCGTTTGTTTGTTGTCAATATCTTTTGTCAACATCTTTCAACCAGGACACTGGGTTCAATGGAAATGTCTTTCAACCAAATTGGTCAGTGTGTATGCACCTTAACAGTGGTAAGGTGCCTGTTACTGTGGTCACCGGCGAACACACCGTAGTAACTACCGTATACCTGGCGGCTCTACAACACGCTAACAGTGGTAAGGTGCCTGTTACACACTGCGGTCACCGGCTAACACACCGTAGTAACTACCGTATACCCGGCGGCTCTACCACAAGCTAACAGTGGTAAGGTGCCTGTTACTGTGGTCACCGGCTAACATACCGTAGTAACTACCGTATACCCGGCAGCGCTACCACGCGCTAACAGTGGTAAGGTGCCTGTTACACACTGCGGTCACTGGCTAACATACCGTAGTAACTACCATATACCCGGCAGCGCTACCACATGCTAACAGTGGTAAGGTGCCGGTTACACACAGATGTTGCTGGGTTCCGGTGATATATAACAGCTTCACATCCGCCAGTGGCCAGGCAGCAGCGCCCGGCTCAGTCAGTCTCCCTCATGAATGGTGCTCATCCTTGTCCGTTAGATGTTTTAAGCAGCCATATTTATCTCAGTCCTGACATTCGCCTTGTGGTTTTGTTCATGTCCTCAGTTACTATGGCAACAGGCGCAGCAGGAACCCCTCTTCCAAACACTTGGGTCCCCCAAATCCTACGTCTTCACCTGCATCAACCAGACAGCTGAGCAGCAGGAGCTGGAGGATGAGCAGAGGCGTCTGTGTGACATCCAGCCCTTCCTACCCGTCCTGCGGCTGGTGGCCAGGGAGGGCGACCGGGCCGAGAAGTCTCTTAACTCCCAGATCAGCCTGCTCATCGGCAAAGGTGAAATACGGCAGAGTGGTATATGGAGTGTGAGTGGGTACACATCCACAGTGAGTATCTAGTGAGGTTGGCGTGTGTGTTCCGCTATCCGGGAACTAGTCTCAGCCTGGCTTTGTCATGCTCAGTACTGCGGCTGAGTGTGTGTGTGTGTGTGTGTCCCGCTGTCCGGTAACTAGTCTCCGCCTGGCTCCGTCACGCTCAGTACCGCGGCTGAGTGTGTGTGTGTGTGTGTCCCGCTGTCCGGTAACTAGTCTCCGCCTGGCTCCGTCACGCTCAGTGCCGCGGCTGTGTGTGTGTCGCTGTCCGGGAACTAGTCTCCGCCTGGCTCAGTCATGCTTGGTGCCGCGTCTGTGTGTGTGTGTGTCGCTGTCCGGGAACTAGTCTCCGCCTGGCTCAGTGCCGCGGCTGTGTGTGTGTCGCTGTCCGGGAACTAGTCTCCGCCTGGCTCAGTCATGCTTGGTGCCGCGGCTGTGTGTGTGTGTCGCTGTCCGGGAACTAGTCTCCGCCTGGCTCAGCCATGCTTGTGGCCGTGGCTGTGTGTTGCTGTCCAGGAACTAGTCTCCGCCTGGCTCCGTCACGCTCAGTACCGCGGCTGAGTGTGTGTGTCCCGCTGTCCGGTAACTAGTCTCCGCCTGGCTCCGTCACGCTCAGTGCCGCGGCTGTGTGTGTGTCGCTGTCCGGGAACTAGTCTCCGCCTGGCTCAGTCATGCTTGGTGCCGCGTCTGTGTGTGTGTGTGTGTCGCTGTCCGGGAACTAGTCTTCGCCTGGCTCAGTGCCGCGGCTGTGTGTGTGTCACTGTCCGGGAACTAGTCTCCGCCTGGTTCAGTCATGCTTGGTGCCGCGGCTGTGTGTGTGTGTGTGTGTCGCTGTCTGGGAACTAGTCTCCGCCTGGCTCAGCCATGCTTGGTGCCGCGGGTGTGTGTGTGTGTCGCTGTTCGGGAACTTGTTTCCGTCTGGCTCCTTCATGCTTGGTGCCACGGCTGTGTGTGTGTCGCTGTCCAGGAACTAGTCTCCGTCTGGCTCAGTCATGCTTGGTGCCGCGGCTGTGTGTGTGTCGCTGTCCGGGGACTAATCTCCGCCTGGCTTGTCATGCTTGGTGCCATGGCTGTGCTGATAAACCTATAGATAATTTTAATTTCTGACTTTCAGGTCTCCACGAATTTGACTCTCTAAATGACCCTGAAGTGAATGATTTTCGCTGCAAAATGCGCCAGTTCTGCGAGGATACGGCCGTGCTGCGGGCGCACATGAGTTGGGAGAGCTGGATGGAGTCAAATTTTCCTCTGCAGCTGGAGCATTCCTCCAAAGTCTTCACCAAATCCCCCCAGAGCACCAAGACCCTCATGATCAACATCAAGTTCCAAAGCAGTGAGGTGAGCAGGGTCCCGCGGACTACGTTCTGTCGCATGTTCCTTCACCAACCTCGAACACAAGTGATGTCCCAAATACACACACCTGCCACCCTCTGGTTGGTATCACAGATGGCCCCATTGTAATCTGGCTAAGCCACGAGCAAGGGCATGCTGGGATGTGTATTTTAACAGCTGGGGGGCCGAAGGTTCCTCATCCTTGCTATAGAGTGTAAGCCTACGAGTTGCTCCCTCCCATCCGCTCTGTGCTGGCGACATAACAAGACATAATTATTTACCCCGTCGCTCCGCACAACGTATCCAGCCGCTGTATAATTTTAGGTTGGACGGTTTGAACTGGTGTAAAGTGCCACGAACACGTTTCATTGTGTTCTACACAACCTGGTCAAAGGGAACCTCTGGTAAAGAGACTGTTGATAAAGTTGTGCAGAGAAACGAAACGCGTTAGTGGCACTTTTTAGACGCGTGAGGAAACTTCAATACTACCCCGGCTTCAACCAGCTCCAATCCTCCACCTTCTATTGGGGAAAAGACGCCCCGGACCATCCTCCATCTGGGGTTTCAACATTTCACCGTTATCCATCCGCACATTTGTGAGGTCGCAACTGCGGCTATTGCCACCCATAAGCCTGGTTAAGGATTCCAGTGATACCCTAGATGGGTTTTTTTAAACTTTTTTTTTTTTTTTTTTTATTCTCCATGTGTCCAGTTTTCTGTGAACGTTTTAGATGTGTATATGTAATATTAAATACTATATTATATGATACCAGTTGATCCAGCAGCATCATTTAGTGATATTCTGTCTTCCTTTTGCTATTTAATCTTAGGATATGTACAATTTGTGTATTTAATGTGTGACGAGGCACATCGGGTATTTACCGGGATTTGGCAAAGATTAGGTTTATTACTTAAAAATGTGATTTATTACTATAGCCCATACTGTATCTCTGGGAGCTGACCCGGGAACCTGTGGGCTAGCCGTGTGCTTACCGCAGAAACAGTGGGCTTATAACAGAATAGCTGGGAGCTGACCCGGGAACCTGTGGGCTAGCCGTGTGCTTACCGCAGAAACAGTGGGCTTATAACAGAATAGCTGGGAGCTGACCCGGGAACCTGTGGGCTAGCCGTGTGCTTACCGCAGAGACAGTGGGCTTATAACAGAATAGCCGGGAGCTGACCCGGGAACCTGTGGGCTAGCCGTGTGCTTACCGCAGAGACAGTGGGCTTATAACAGAATAGCTGGGATCTGACCTGGGAACCTGTGGGCTAGCCGTGTGCTTACCGCAGAAACAGTGGGCTTATAACAGAATAGCTGGGAGCTGACCCGGGAACCTGTGGGCTAGCCGTGTACTTACCGCAGAAACAGTGGGCTTATAACAGAATAGCTGGGAGCTGACCCGGGAACCTGTGGGCTAGCCGTGTACTTACCGCAGAAACAGTGGGCTTATAACAGAATAGCTGGGAGCTGACCCGGGAACCTGTGGGCTAGCCGTGCGCTCACCGCAGAGACAGTGGGCTTATAACAGAATAGCCGGGAGCTGACCCGGGAACCTGTGGGCTAGCCGTGTGCTTACCGCAGAGACAGTGGGCTTATAACAGAATAGCCGGGAGCTGACCCGGGAACCTGTGGGCTTATTACAGAATAGCCGGGAGCTGACCCGGGAACCTGTGGGCTTATAACAGAATAGCTGGGATCTGACCCGGGAGCCTGTGGGCTAGCCGTGCGCTCACCGCAGAGACAGTGGGCTTATAACAGAATAGCCGGGAGCTGACCCGGGAACCAGTGGGCTTATAACAGAATAGCTGGGATCTGACCCGGGAACCTGTGGGCTAGCCGTGCGCTCACCGCAGAGACAGTGGGCTTATAACAGAATAGCCGGGAGCTGACCCGGGAACCTGTGGGCTAGCCGTGTGCTTACCGCAGAGAAAGTGGGCTTATAACAGAATAGCCGGTAGCTGACACGGGAACCTATGGGCTAGCCGTGCGCTCACCGCAGAGACAGTGGGCTTATAACAGAATAGCCGGGAGCTGACCCGGGAACCTGTGGGCTTATAACAGAATAGCTGGGATCTGACCCGGGAACCTGTGGGCTAGCCGCAGAGACAGTGGGCTTATAACAGAATAGCCGGGAGCTGACCCGGGAACCTGTGGGCTAGCCGTGTGCTTACCGCAGAGACAGTGGGCTTATAACAGAATAGCCGGGAGCTGACCCGGGAACCTGTGGGCTAGCCGTGTGCTTACCGCAGAGACAGTGGGCTTATAACAGAATGGCCGGGAGCTGACCCGGGAACCTGTGGGCTTATAACAGAATAGCCGGGAGCTGACCTGGGAACCTGTGGGCTAGCCGTGTGCTTACCGCAGAGACAGTGGGCTTATAACAGAATAGCTGGGATCTGACCTGGGAACCTGTGGGCTAGCCGTGTGCTTACCGCAGAAACAGTGGGCTTATAACAGAATAGCTGGGAGCTGACCCGGGAACCTGTGGGCTAGCCGTGTACTTACCGCAGAAACAGTGGGCTTATAACAGAATAGCTGGGAGCTGACCCGGGAACCTGTGGGCTAGCCGTGCGCTCACCGCAGAGACAGTGGGCTTATAACAGAATAGCTGGGATCTGACCCGGGAACCTGTGGGCTAACCGTGTGCTTACCGCAGAGACAGTGGGCTTATAACAGAATGGCCAGGAGCTGACCCGGGAACCTGTGGGCTTATAACAGAATAGCCGGGAGCTGACCCGGGAATCTGTGGGCTTATTACAGAATAGCCGGGAGCTGACCCGGGAACCTGTGGGCTAGCCGTGCGCTCACCGCAGAGACAGTGGGCTTATAACAGAATAGCCGGGAGCTGACCCGGGAACCTGTGGGCTTATAACAGAATGGCCGGGAGCTGACCCGGGAACCTGTGGGCTTATAACAGAATAGCCTGGAGCTGACCCGGGAACCTGTGGGCTTATAACAGAATAGCCGGGAGCTGACCCGGGAACCTGTGGGCTAACCGTGTGCTTACCGCAGAGACAGTGGGCTTATAACAGAATGGCCAGGAGCTGACCCGGGAACCTGTGGGCTTATAACAGAATAGCCGGGAGCTGACCTGGGAACCTGTGGGCTTATAACAGAATAGCCGGGAGCTGACCCGGGAACCTGTGGGCTAACCGTGTGCTTACCGCAGAGACAGTGGGCTTATAACAGAATGGCCAGGAGCTGACCCGGGAACCTGTGGGCTTATAACAGAATAGCCGGGAGCTGACCCGGGAACCTGTGGGCTAGCCGTGTGCTTACCGCAGAGACAGTGGGCTTAGAACAGAATAGCTCTGAGCGTGGCCCCTGCAGTAATGGAATCGGCCCCTTGTTGTGTCGATGGATTATCGGACGCGTTAATGACCGTTGTGTAATGTGTGATCGGCAGGAGAGCTTCACGCTACAAGTGTCCCCCAGAGACTTTCCCATATCTGTGGTCCGCATGGCACTAAGGAAGAAATCCAACGTGTCCGGCCAGCCGTGCCCAGGGCGCCCCGAGGAATACACCCTACAGATCAATGGCTTGCTGGAGTACGTGTATGGAAAGTACCCCCTGTGCCAGTTCAAAGTAAGTGTCCGAAGTACCAAAAATTGTGAAATCCTCCTGAGAACCTGTAAATGTTTTACTGAAAATAAGTTAATTTAGTCAAATAAAGAACACAAAAATATCATCCCTCTTCACTAATGGATAGAATTAATTTCCGGTCATTTTCTTTTCCCTGCGCCCCAAACACGTAGCCTCCTCCTTCCGATTACTATCGGTACTGGCATGCGCAGCGCGATGGAATCATGGTGCCGCCATTATCGGGGAGTCATTTGTGTCCTCTTGTGTTTCAGTACATCAACCAGTGCATTAAAACGAACTGCACAGCGCACCTCACCCTGGTCACCACCATCTCTACGTTACCCAACCAGCAGGGAGACCCCACAATCCTCAGCTCCAAGATACGACACAAACCCCCACCACTACCTACGAAGAAGGTAAGTCTCCGGATCCGGTGACAGTCGGTAGCTCAGGAGAAGCCGGGGCCTGCGGTCTCCCCGCTCCCTTTCTGGCGGCCCGCCTCTCCCTGACATGTTCCTGTATTCTCCCTTCACAGCCGCATCAGTGTTCTCTGTGGAAACTGGAGAAGCCATTTTGTCTGAAGCTCCTGTACGCATATAACGTGAATGCAGATGAAGGTTTGAAGGTGAGGGGCCGGGTTATTATATGTGTGACTACTGGTGAGTGCGCAGTCTTGGCGGTGCGCTATTTGTCCTGTCTGTGAGGCTGCGTTATAGATCCAGTAATAAGTGTTCATAACGCTGTATATAGCATACACTATTGTGTCGGTATGATGACATTACTCTACTGCTTCTAGTTCTCACGCCGACACGGTTTACTATAAAGTACTACTGTGTCGACATTGTCCTGTTGGCATTTGGCTGTGGACCTATGTATTGTACATAGGAACAATCGCCCACCGTCTAACATCCACGTTCCGTGTCCCCTACAGCTATTGGTCCAGTGTGGCCTCTACCACGGCAATGAGCTGCTGTGTAAGACAATGGCCAGTACTGAGGTCAGCGCCTCCTCGGAGCCACAATGGCAGCAGACCCTGGAGTTTGACATTGCGGCGTGTGACCTTCCGCGCATGACCCGGCTCAGCCTGGCGCTGTACGCCGTCGATAAGTCCAAAAAAGCCAAGTCCACCAAGAAGAAGTCCAAGAAGACGGTGAGTTCCCGCTGGCGTGGGGTCGGCTGGCGTGGGTGCCGTGGTTTCCGTGGTGACTGTGTCTCTGCTCTCCGTAGGATTACCCCATAGCCTGGGTGAACACCATGCTGTTTGACTACAAGGACATGCTGAAGTGTGGAGAGTACTCGCTCTGTATGTGGTCGTCCTTCCCAGGTAATTGGCGATCTGCCTGGCAGTGTGGGCACCACAGATCTCACACAATCTGTGCCAGTAATCACTGTCACCTCCCCCCCCCCAGTGTGCTAAGGGAAGGGTGTAAGGAGCGATGACAGACCACGCTGTGTGTGACGTATCACTGACGACTTTATACCAACATGATGGGTTCCTCTCCTGGCCTGACCCACCGTCGGGGGGGGTGTTCCTCTCCCGGCCTGACCCACCGTCGGGGGGTGTTCCTCTCCCGGCCTGACCCACCGTCGGGGGGTGTTCCTCTCCCGGCCTGACCCACCGTCGGGGGATGTTCCTCTCCCGGCCTGACCCACCGTCGGGGGGTGTTCCTCTCCCGGCCTGACCCACCGTCGGGGGGGGTGTTCCTCTCCCGGCCTAATCCCACCGTCGGGGGGGGGGGGGTGTTCCTCTCCCGGCCTAATCCCACCGTCGGGGGGGGGGGGGGGGTGTTCCTCTCCCGGCCTAATCCCACCGTCGGGGGGGTGTTCCTCTCCCGGCCTAATCCCACCACCGGGCTAATCAGTCTCCTATTCTTGTGCATGCCCGTTGTTACAGATGGGAAGAGATGGTGTCTGGGCAGTGCCAGTGGCAGACAGTTGGACCGGCTATATGTGCCAACGTACAGTGTCCTCTGCAGGCCATAACACTGGGCTGTCCTAGGGAGGGGACCATGAGTGGTGAGGCCGCTCTGTGGGACCACCTACACCCAAGTCACATCATCCTGCTCCACCTGCACATGTTGTAGGCCTGACCCTCTGCTCTTCTTCCTGCTGTAGATGAAAAGGGAGATTTACTAAACCCAATGGGAACGGTGCAGTGTAACCCGAACACAGAGAGCGCGGCCACCCTGCGGATCTGCTTCTCCAGCATGTCCGACCACCCGGTGTACTATCCGTCTGCTGAGAAGGTAGGCGGGGAAGGGGTGTGAGCAGGGCGGGGCTCTGTTCTCAGGGGGAGGATGCAGCCAATTGCTGAGATCTGTAAGACGCATGTCGTCCTATTCCCAAACTCTGCCCACAAGTCCCCCCTACAGGCCAGGTTTTCAGGATATCCATACTTAGATGATTAAATCAAACTGACATTGTAGTGAAGTCACCTGTGATTCAGCATGGATATCCTGATCACCTGGACTGTAGAGCTGAGAGACGCTACTTTAAAGGGGGATATATAGTATTTGTTGCCAATTTTTGGGAACCGCTGACCCCTTGTTTTCTACAGTCCTGTTGAGTTGTGTCTCTCACAGTGCGGCGCTTTGGTAAATGATTTTGGGAAAGGGGCACATGGCATAATAAGGGATGGGGTCTGACATAGTGAATGTGGCATAAAGCGACATCTTGACAAAACTCACAAAAACACCCCATTCATTACGCTCACCCTGGCAAGCCTCGTAACCCCAGGGCGGCCATGTTGTGTTTTAGCCCTAATCCGCTGCCTCTTTATCTGTTAGATCCTTGACCTGGGCAGGTTTGGAGACGTGAACACTGCAACTCCTGACGAGGTAACGTGGGACCCCTGAAAGGAGGAATCCAGTATTTTGTGTGACATCTGGGGCCTGCTGTCCCCGTGTGTGTGTGTGTGTGTGTGTGTGTGTGTGTGTGTGTGTGTGTGTGTGTGTGGGGGGGGGGGGGGGGTGTTAGGGTTAAACATTTCACACATTTATCCCCTCAGCAGATTGTACACGTTACGCTGCATTTGCAGAAGTCCCGGCACTTGTTCCTTATTCAGTGTTTGCACTCCAGGATTTTTTATTGTTTTATAATGGATTTTCGGTGCCGTATCCTCTGTAAATAGAACATAGTGTAACTGTTACCTGTAGCAGACACCGGGGGCGTGACCTCACTGCTCCCTCCATCCGCCCCCAGAGTCCTCCTAGCCTTGTCCATTGTGTGCCCCAAGGAAGACCTTTAGTATCTCATTGTCTGTCCCTTGCTCCATCCAGCTTATTCCCTACCGTGCCCGATGGTGGTTGCGGCCTGCCAGTGGGGGAGTACGGACAAACCGCAAGGACGTAGACCGCGTACCAGTGCTGTAGGTTCTGCGTTCCAGCAGTGGGATTATTGCACATAACTTACTCACGCGCCACTTTCTGTAAATGTTACTAAATCGGAATATTTAGATTGCTTCTCACTGCGAAATGGATTTACTGGCATTTAGGGGCCCGCCGTGTTCTTTGCACAGTGCAGTCCTGTACGTATGTCTATAACTTGAAGCTGGTTCTTGTCCCGGACTATACTTCGTAACAACTACTCGAACGATACGCCACCCCCCCAGTGTGCACCATGTCCCTGTGTGGTGTCTCTGTGCACCACGTGAATAGACCCCCACATGGCCTGCTGTCTGAGCGGAGAGATCTGGGTCACTCTGAGTGATGACAAACAGCAGGCGTCTGTCCCTCTCTCCCCCTCTGCAGCGCCAGCAGCTCCAGGAGATTGTGGAGCGGAAAGGCCAAGCCGAGCTGTACGAGCACGAGAAGGAGCTGGTGTGGAAACTGCGGCATGAAATTAGAGACCATTACCCAGAGGCCCTCCCCAAATTGCTGCTGACCACCAAGTGGAACAAACACGAGGATGTGGCGCAGGTACGGACCCAAGCAACGCGTGACAGCGACCAAATGTCTGGTAGCGGGGAGAGATGGGGGGGGGGGAAATGTCGTCCACTAATAACGTCTCTTATTGCGTCTTCAAAAGATGGTGTATTTGCTGCAGACATGGCCGGACCTGCCAGTGCTCACTGCCCTGGAGCTGCTAGACTTCAACTTCCCTGATCGATACGTCGGAGCCTTTACAATGAGTTGCCTGAAGAAATTAACGTAAGTGTGGCCGGAGGGCCCTGCCTGGTTGGTCGGGGACTGTAGGGTGGGTGAACGCGGAATGCTGGAGATGAGTAGGTAATGCTAATCTGCCTTCTCTATAGGAACGAAGAGCTTCGTCAGTACCTTCTGCAGCTGGTGCAAGTTCTCAAGTATGAATCGTACCTGGACTGTGAGCTGACCATGTTCCTCCTGGAACGGGCGCTGATCCACCGCAAGATCGGGCACTTCTTGTTCTGGCACCTTCGGTAAGAAGTGGTCTGTGTAGATGATGGGACTTTTGTGGTTGGTGGGACCACTGCAGGTGGGTGGAGGGTCTGTGGAGGTAACATTGGGCATTCGGTTACTAGACAAGCAATGAGAGAGCAGATTGTTCTGCGCACACAGCATTCCAAACCCGTCCTCAAACCTTCATGTATATTCCTTACCTGCCACAACATCTGTGGGTCCAAGTGTCCTCCCCAACCACTCTACTCCTTCCACTGTAGGTCGGAGATGCATGTTCCTGCTGTGGCCTTGAGATTTGGGCTCATTCTGGAAGCGTACTGCCGGGGAAGCACCTACCACATGAGGGTACTAATGAAACAGGTAAATATATATAAAAATACAATATGGCCTTCGTCTTGCGCTAAAGGATTTTTATAAGCTGCTACTCCAATAAGGCTCTCCTGTTAGTGAGAGTCTGACAACAGAGATACACAAAAAGATGGATTTATCGGAGAGCGCTGGACTTGGTACCACCTAGTCAATCCTACAATAATGACTGAACGATAAATCAATCACACTTCATATGAGAATTCTTTGTCCCCTTCCAGAATGACACATGAAATTCGTTCAGGATAAAAGTTCTTTATTGAAACCCAACGCGTTTCCTCAGAACGACTTCATCAGGCGTATGACAAAAAGAATGAATTATTGGGCCTGTGTGGCAACTAATGTTTCATTCGGACAAGATAAAATCAATGAGATTATAGATTTTGGGGAAGCCAATCTGGCTTAGTATTCTAGATATTTCTGTAAGGATGAGGTCCTTAAATATCGGACTTACAGGGCCGTATTCATACGGATGCACCCTATATGATGCCTTATGAAGTCGTTCTGAGGAAACGCGTTGGGTTTCAAAAAAGAACTTTTATCCTGAACGAATTTCACGTGTCATTCTGGAAGGGGACAAAAATGTCATATGAAGTGTGATTGATGTATCGTTCAGTCATTATTGTAGGATTGACTAGGTGGTACCAAGTCCAGCGCTCTCCGATAAATCCATCTTTTTAGGTAAATATGTATATGTACACACTATAGCGTCATTGCTGTGAGGAGGGATAATTACTAATTAGAGGCCTCCCATTATTGTTGGTATAAAAAAAGTCTGAGCTGGCATTGAGTGATTGTGCCATGCGGTATGGTTCATTCCACCGCAACACTCATGTTAAATTGAATTGGCTCCTCCCTCCGCGCTATACTGCCAACGTCGCACTACATGTTTTATGCAGCAGTTTGTGAGATGGACTTGGCAGCACCGGAGTTGCCCCTTAGGGCTTGATTTACGGGATGTAGCTAAAATGCCAACATTCAGGATCCCGGCAGTCCGAATGCTTACTCTTAAGATCTCGACTGCCGACATAACCGTCAGCTGGAATCCCAGCTCACAGGGTCTCTCCCTCGCAGGGGTCCATGACCCCCATAGAGGGGGAATAGAACCCCGTGGTGTGTGGAGAGAGCCACTGTGCCCACAAGGGGCCTCATTGCCGCCGCCCCCCCCCCCACCCCCCCCCCCACGGCCGTGATCACGGCTGTCTGGAAGTCATTCTGAACCCTTTGTTACCAGCCATCGAATAGTTCCCTCTTCTACATTCTAATCGTACATTATAGAAAACCCCGTGCAGCCAATATCTGACAGCGAGAGCAGTTCTGTGTTCTCTGTTACTGCTTTCCATCCCCGTCCCTTGCACCACCAACAGGCCACATGCACAGGAGTTACTCTGTGGCTCGGCCAGTACTGCCACAGACTATCCTGAGGACCTGAGCTGTTGGAGGGTACCTGATGGGGTACCTGAAATAATTGGTGCCTCTCTGCCCCCCGCTGGGCAAATGTTGGGACTGCAACCATGATTTGAATCTATTTAGGAGGAAGATTGTAGTTTCTAATCAAGTCTTTAGGGCAGTTTCTGTGGCAGAGGAGGAGTGGATCGTATGATGCCCCTTATGGGAGTAGTTTTAATCTTCATGGTCTTTTAATCTTCATGGTCCTGCGATAATGACCCCTATGACCTGTGTACTGCAGGGAGATGCTCTGTCCAAGCTTAAGGGTCTCAATGACTTTGTGAGGTCCAGCGTGCAGAAGACCAGCAAGGCCCAAGCCAAGGAGGCGATGCACATGTGTATGAGGCAGGAGACCTACCTGGAGCCCCTGTCCCACCTCTACTCTCCTCTGGACCCGAACCTCATTCTCACAGATGTCTGGTGGGTACAATGGTGATCTGTGCGGGGGGCGTATGGTACAAACAGTGCACTGTTATACGCACAGGATGAAGGCCCCATAGCGCCTGTGCTTTCGTTTATACAGGAAGGCTGTGTTAAACGGGGAGTGAGGTGTGGCCCCTGTCCTCTGGGTCTCCGTTAATGGGGAGTGAGGTGAGGCTTCTGTCCTCTGGGTCTCCGTAAATGGGGAGTGAGCTGAGGCTTCTGTCCTCTGGGTCTCCGCTATACGCACAGCCAGATGCAGCCTCTGTCCTCTGGGTCTCTGTTAATGGGGAGTGAGGTGCGGCCTCTGGGTCTCTGTTAATGGGGAGTGAGGTGCAGCCTCTGGGTCTCTGTTAGCGGGGAGTGAGGTGCGGCCTCTGGGTCTCTGTTAGCGGGAGTGAGGTGCGGCCTCTGGGTCTCTGTTAGCGGGAGTGAGGTGCGGCCTCTGGGTCTCTGTTAGCGGGGAGTGAGGTGCGGCCTCTGGGTCTGTGACAGCGGGGAGTGAGGTGCATCCTCTGGATCTCTGTTAGTGGGGAGTGAGGTGTGTCCTCTGGGTCTCTGTTAGTGGGGAGTGAGGTGGGGCCTCTGTCCTCTGGGTCTCTGTTAGCGGGGAGTGAGGTGCGGCCTCTGGGTCTGTGTTAGCGGGGAGTGAGGTGCGTCCTCTGGGTCTCTGTTAGTGGGGAGTGAGGTGCGGCCTCTGTCCTCTGGGTCTCTGTTAGCGGAGAGTGAGGCGCGTCCTCTGGGTCTCTGTTAGCGGGCAGTGAGGTGCGGCCTCTGGGTCTCTGTTAGCGGGCAGTGAGGTGCTGCCTCTGGGTCTGTGTTAGCGGGCAGTGAGGTGCGGCCTCTGGGTCTGTGTTAGCGGGGAGTGAGGTGCGGCCTCTGGGTCTGTGTTAGCGGGGAGTGAGGTGCGGCCTCTGGGTCTGTGTTAGCGGGGAGTGAGGTGCGGCCTCTGGGTCTCTGTTAGCGGAGAGTGAGGTGCGGCCTCTGGGTCTCTGTTAGCGGGGAGTGAGGTGCGGCCTCTGTTCTCTGGGTCTGTGTTAGCGGGGAGTGCGGCGCGGCCTCTGGGTCTGTGTTAGCGGGGAGTGAAGCGCGGCCTCTGGGTCTGTGTTAGCGGGGAGTGAGGTGCAGCCTCTGGGTCTGTGTTAGCGGGGAGTGAGGTGCAGCCTCTGTCCTCTGGGTCTCTGTTAGCTGGGAGTGAGGTGCGGCCTCTGTCCTCTGGGTCTGTGTTAGCGGGGAGTGAGGTGCGGCCTCTGGGTCTGTGTTAGCGGGGAGTGAGGTGCGGCCTCTGGGTCTGTGTTTGTGGGGAGTGAGGTGCGGCCTCTGTCCTCTGGGTCTGTGTTAGCGGGGAGTGAGGTGCGGCCTCTGGGTCTCTGTTAGCGGGCAGTGAGGTGCTGCCTCTGGGTCTGTGTTAGCGGGGAGTGAGGTGCTGCCTCTGGGTCTGTGTTAGCGGGCAGTGAGGTGCGGCCTCTGGGTCTGTGTTAGCGGGGAGTGAGGTGCTGCCTCTGGGTCTGTGTTAGCGGGGAGGGTACTTGTGAGTTATCCGGGCGTCCGATTTTAAAATCGGGTCGGATCGGGACATCGCATCGCATCGCATGCGACCATCGGATGCGATGCGATGCGATGACCCGATTTTTCCATAGGAATCAATGTTAAAATGGACTGAGTCCATTTTAACATGGAATTCAATGGGAAAAAGGGGTCCTTTTCATACCCCTACTATCCAAGTGGGCATGGAGTTGGATATAAACCTGTGGCGAGCGTAGCGAGCCACCGAGCCCGAAGCGTGGCGAGCGGACACGGAATACCGTCCCCTCGCGGGGCTCGCTTCGCTCGCCACGCTTCGGGCTCGGTGGCTCGCTACGCTCGCCACAGGTTTATATCCAACTCCATGCCCACTTGGATAGTAGGGGTATGAAAAGGACCCCTTTTTCCATAGGAATCATTTTAACATTGATTCCTATGGAAAAATCGGGTCATCGCATCCGATGCGATATCGTATCGCATCGCATCGGATTGTATGCCTTAACTTAAGGCATACAATCAAAAAATCGGGAGCCCGGATAACTCACAAGTACCGCGGGGAGTGAGGTGCTGCCTCTGGGTCTGTGTTAGCGGGCAGTGAGGTGCGGCCTCTGGGTCTGTGTTAGCGGGCAGTGAGGTGCGGCCTCTGGGTCTGTGTTAGCGGGAAGTGAGGTGCGGCCTCTGGGTCTGTGTTAGCGGGGAGTGAGGTGCGGCCTCTGGGTCTCTGTTAGCGGGGAGTGAGGTGCGGCCTGTACGACTGGGCGCCATTGACCCTTATGTTAGACACAGGCCGCTTGCTCTCAGGCGTTAGATGTGGCGAGCAGGTTGTAGGTCCTCGTCCATTATACATCCAGAGACTCAGTCTTCTGTCTCGTTGACAGTGTGGAGCTTTGCACTTTTATGGAGTCCAAGATGAGGCCGCTGTGGATCGTGTACAATAACGAGCTGTCCGGCGGAAGTAGAGTCGGCATCATCTTTAAGAATGGAGACGGTAAGAGCGGTTCCATGGGGCAGTGTGCCACCTAGGAGGGCCCCTGGCCTGTGTCATAGTAATCTGTACGGAATATTCTCTGATTTACACAGACCTGCGGCAGGACATGCTGACTCTACAGATGATTAAACTGATGGATGTTCTGTGGAAGAAGGAAGGCCTGGACCTCAGGTACTTACCTAGAAGGCTTAAGGGGTGGCCCCAACCAGCCTGGGGCCTGCGTCAACCCAAAGTACCATGATCGCCACGTACGGAAAGTTAGAAATGTTTTATAGAGGTGGGAATGAAATACTGCACATATTGTTTCATGATTTGGTGACCGTGCCCCTTGTGGTCAGTCTAGGTGACTGCCCCTTGTGGTCCATCCCTGTAACTATAGGCTTATGTGACCATGCCCCTTGTGGTCCGTCTAGGTAACTACAGGTTTAGGTGACCGTGCCCCTTGTGGTCAGTCTAGGTAACTACAGGTTTAGGTGACCGTGCCCCTCGTGGCCAGTTTAGGTAACTAAAGGCTTTGGTGACCGTGCCCCTTGTGGTCAGACTAAGTAACTGCAGGCTTTGGTGACCGTGCCCCTTGTGGTCAGTCTAGGTAACTAAAGGCTTTGGTGACCGTGCCCCTTGTGATCAGACTAAGTAACTGCAGGCTTTGGTGATCGTGCCCCTTGTGGTCAGTCTAGGTAACTACAGGCTTTGTTGACTGTGCTCCTTGTGGTCAGTCTAGGTAACTACAGGCTTTGGTGACCGTGCCCCTAGTGGTCAGACTAAGTAACTACACTGACAGCCAAAAGCGTGATCCATTATATGGTTGGTGGTTATTTGCCCCTTTGGGGGTTTTGTGATGGCAGCTGGGTGCAGTTTCTAGGGCAGTAAGTAATGTGACGGTCTCTCTCTTATAGGGTGACACCTTATGGATGCCTATCAACAGGGGATAAGACTGGTCTTATCGAAGTCGTCATGCACTCTGACACCATCGCCAACATCCAACGAAACAAAAGCAACATGGCGGCTACCGCAGCCTTTAATAAAGACGCCTTGCTGAACTGGTTAAAGAGCAAGAACCCTGGGTGAGTTCCAGGCGGTAACAGCGGGCATAGGGGCTGTACTAATACCTTGTGGCATCTGATGGTATAGCGACTGGCACTAAACCAGAGCAAAATAAATATTAGAAAACTAATTTAATTGATGGTCCCGAACGCAAAATGTCTACAAGTGCGTGGCTCATACGCAACATGGGTCCATAAACAGGATTATTATGGCAAGAACTGCTACTGACCCAAAGAGTAACCCTTCCCATTGTCCTCCATTGTCTTATGTCTGTGTAACAGGGAAGCTCTGGAGCGCGCCATCGAGGAGTTCACGCTGTCCTGCGCCGGCTACTGTGTAGCGACGTACGTCCTGGGCATAGGTGACCGCCACAGCGACAATATCATGATACGTGAAACCGGACAGGTAGGTGGTCCCGCCGGTGAGCCCTACTTCTACCTGCCCTAACGCCAACATTACTGGAATGCATTTGGATGAGGTTACCCCGGTGTTTGCCCGGTTGGGGCCACTCTGATATTTAGGGATGAGGGTGAAGCTGGGTTCAGTATTCATTTATTAGTGATGTTGTGGCTCATTAGGTGTCAGCGATTCCGGGCCTGTGGCTATTGTGTGATATTAGTTATTGGGGATATACAACACGCCGTCGCAACATGGTTGTAACCTGGGCTGTCCTGGGACTTTCACGCCATTGCCGCAGGAAATAAATAAACAGAGGCGGCTATGGTGTGATTAAACCAGGCTTATACGCTGATCCTATAGCCCTGTCTGCGCTTATCGCAGAGGCAGTGGGGAGCGAGAGGTCGGCCATATTTGGTGCCAGTAAATCAATCAACAAGAATCCATGAGCGGGAGGAGAGTTGTGCAGCGACACCATTACACAACACCCTGCTCCTCACCTATAATAGGATTGAACCCTAAATCTGACAGTCACAATGTTACCTACAGATCCCCCATTAGCCATGCCTCCCCTCACCATGCTAACATCCATGTTCTCCTCTTCCAGCTCTTCCACATAGATTTCGGTCACTTCCTCGGAAATTTCAAGACTAAGTTCGGCTTTAACCGAGAACGTGTTCCCTTCATCCTGACGTACGACTTTGTGCATGTTATCCAGCAGGGGAAGACTAACAACAGCGAGAAGTTCGAGAGGTGAGAGAACATTTAGCCCTGAAACTCCGAATACAGGACCATTACAGGTCGCCCCCTGACCGGTCTGTTGCGTTTCCCTGTCTGCACAGGTTCCGGGATTACTGCGAGAAAGCGTACACGATCCTGCGATGCCACGGGGCCCTATTCCTTAATTTGTTTGCACTGATGAAAGCGGCGGGTCTGCCGGAACTCACCTGTTCAAAGGATATCCAGTATCTCAAGGTGAGCTCCTGATATCCCCATTGTCTGCGTAGGGTATCGAGATCCGCTTTGTTGTGTAACGGCAGGCAGTCCGCATGGGAACCGAGAAGGATGGGGCCTAATACTGATCTGTTCCTCGCGGACTCGCAATGCGCACGATACCAGGTACAAGTGATATAATAAAGGGTCCGGCCGGTCTGTATCCAGTGAGGAGACTTCTCCGTTCTGTGAGAACCACGTCTTTTATTTATTGATGTGTCTATGGCGGGATCTGGATCACTCACAGACGATGTCTAGGTCGACAGTCACAGAAGTTTGATGCATGACCTGGAGCATAGCTAGGCGTTACACTATTAGGGGGTCTACGTGCTCCTGGGTTGACGCAGACAACAAAAAACCCAGAAAAACTTGACCTTTTTGGCTGTCAACCTTTTTGGCTGTCAACCTTTTTGGCTGTCAACCTTTTTGGCTGTCAACCTTTTTGGCTGTCAACCTTTTTGGCTGTCAACCTTTTTGGCTGTCAACCTTTTTGGCTGTCAACCTTTTTGGCTGTCAACCTTTTTGGCTGTCAACCTTTTTGGCTGTCAACCTTTTTGGCTGTCAACCTTTTTGGCTGTCAACCTTTTTGGCTGTCAACCTTTTTGGCTGTCAACCTTTTTACTGTCTACCTAGGTATTGTCTGAGAGGTACTCCGCACCCTTACTTGGTGTCTGTGTTACAGTCGAACAAAAATGGAATAAATGGATGGGAATAGGACTCGTGTACAATGGAGATGGAGGGGACCGTTGAGGCATTAGACGCCTCATGTCTCCGGTCACCTTGAAGTGACACCCACTCTAACCTATCGGACCCCTGCATACCTGTAAACATAGGGCGGTCATTGGGTCATGCCATGTAACGCTGTGAAAAAAAAAAAATACAATTCACATAAATTATTATAGTACAACAATGTGCGTTTTCCCTCCAAGAATAGTTTTTCTTAGCTAGTAGCATCATTGTTGCTATGGCAACCATCTTGCTTCAGGCTGGCTTTAAATGGAATAAGAGACTTCGAAAATTTACTTTGAATTCTGGTGTTTTCAAATGTTAAGAATACATGAAAAACCATACGGGTCACTTCATTTGTAGATCATAATCTGGAAATCGTTTTTAGTAAGTTAAGGGGTGTACACACGGAGCGATTTTTGTCTATGGGCAATATTTACTATACTAGAATTCACATACTTGGTTGGTCTTCGTTGCAGATCGCATGGTGAATATCTCCCTCAGCCGAGAACACCAGCGATTTTGATTAGACAGCCAGTGATCTAGTCCAAATATTCCTGCCTGGCAACTTTTTTTTACTAAGCGATATTATAGGGAGATTTGTCACCGTGACAGATCTTTACTAACCTTCTAAGCGCTTTTGACTACGTAGTCAAAATCGCTTAGAAGGATCGCTCCGTGTGTACACCCCTTAAGTTTACTTTATATAGCGCACTTTCTCCAACAGGACTCAAGGCACTAGTAACATTACTATCCATATTCAAAACACTTTAAGAGTTCTGGCATTCCTAATGAGCACAACCCCAACTGTGTAACGTGAGTTACCTAAAATATTACCTTTCATTTAATCTTGCCAGATTGTTGGGAAAAAAATGAATGATTCCATATTTTCCGAACATTAGACCATACTTAGTCCAAAACCACTAGACATTTATTCAATGCAGTAGCGTTACCAAATAAACGAATAAGCCATATGTGTAACGTGAGTTACCATCGTGGTAACTCACGTTACAGCGTGTTACTGTCAGTGGATTTAATGGTGTAAGTTTTATATTCTCTGGAATCTGTCATTGATCTTTATGTTGTAATTTGGGTTTCCATTGGTCTATCTTTGTTTTGTAACATCTTAACTTCCAAATTATAATAAGAAGTGAGCCTTTTCCCAGCAGCAGCTTGGCATTCTGGAGGATTGCATTCATCTGTAATAGTATCAGATTGTCCATACCAAAGAAACTGTAGTTCCTTAGGGATGCGGTCGAAATACTGATGCCAGAATCCCGACCGACCCAATACCAGCACTTTGTCCCTCTATGGGTGTCCACGACACCCATAGAGGGAGAATAAAATAGTGTGCCGAGCGTGGCGGTTGGGATTCTGACTGCTGGGATTTCGTACTGCTCCCATTCCGTACATGTACACCTTGTTGCAAGCATTGCCTCCAACAGTTACAAATGTAAATATCTGGTTAGACGGTCCGAGCTCCCAGTTTAAAAACAGATATATAGCAGAATCCATGGAACCTTTAGAAAAAGACAAGATTGGGCAAATGTGAGAAATAGGAAGTAAAGTTGTCGACGGATCCTCAAAAGTCCAACCAACTTTATTTTAATCCATTACTACAAATGCCAAACTATTAGAGGGAATAAAGCAACTTCTGTGCACCACCTAACAGAGGAAGACGATGAAATCGCTGGCTTTCTGACAACTGAAAAAGCTGAGCGTTCCCTTCGCCTTCATAGAAACTGATGAATTTGCACCAAGGACCCTTTTCAGCTCCGTTCGTACAGACCCCTTTGTTTGCAAGGCGTCCGATGTTTTGCACATACACAGGGTAATTTCTGCGCCTGCGCCCACGGTGAACAAGCTATTCGCTAGATGCACGCACCCATCCGTGAGGGCGCGGGTGGGGCGGCGGTGCTGTCCATTAGCATATGGGAACGCCCAGCATTTCACGAGCATTCCTATGTGAACACCGGGCATTATCATGCTAATGGGGCGATCGTGCCGGCGGGCAGGAAGCTGACCTCACCGGATGTCAGCTGCCCGCCCACTTCCCTCATCCATCTTAGCAACCTTAGATGTGTGTGTGCCTTCCACATCATTCGATGGTCGGTGACCATCGAATGATGTGGGTGTTCCCCCGCAGGCTACAAATGGATGTTTATTGGCTGGCGTACCACCATTCACAAGGCGGGATCTGGTTGATTCTCAAGGATGCAAATTCGCATACGAGAAATTCAACCAGAATAACCCCCCAAAGCTAGATGACTGGGTGGAAGTACTAAATGATGAGAATTTATTTCCAGGAATTGTTATGAATATAGGAAAAAGGGAATATTGAATATAGGAAAAAGGGAATATCGTGTTAACGTCCTGACAAGAGATGGGAAATACTGGAAATGGCCGTCGGTCAAAGATGAAATTTGTTACAAAAAAAAAAATATGCTGAGAAATTTTAGCACCAACAATTGCTGTGTAAACGTGGTTATATCTTGTGAAATATAAATTTTTTGATTTGTTTAATAAATAATATTTGTATGAAAGTAAAGTAACGTGAGTTACCTTTAATGTAACGTGCTGTAGATATATTTTTTATTTTTGGGGGTTATTTTTCATATGCCATGCCTTGGGACATCATCTGTCAATTTTTTTTTTTTTTTTTTTGTTACAAAAAACATATCCTACATCGGAGAGCAGAGATTTCATAATTGCTAATGTATGTTAAAAAGCAACGACAAAGCTTGTAACGTGCGTTACCCGTAGAAAATCAGTCATTTCTTGAAAACTACCAGAAGGTTTAAAAATATTTTATACTACGTTTGGAGTGTGCCTTAATGTTAATTATAATACAAAATAAAAATAAAAAATTTAATTGTACTTTTTCTGTAACATCCAAATGAGCATACACTTCAGAGTCCATTTGTAACGCGAGGTACCATGGAATGTTCTAGGTTCAGTCATACACTGAGCTTTGTATTGTCACATGTTAAATCCACTCTGACCAAACGCCATTCTCTCCTTTGTTCCGGACAGGATTCCTTAGCTCTTGGGAAGAGTGACGAGGATGCGCTGAAGCAGTTCCGGGTGAAGTTTAACGAAGCGCTGCGCGAGAGCTGGAAGACCAAAGTGAACTGGTTCGCCCACACGGTGTCTAAAGATAACCGGCAGTGAGGGGAGACCTCTCGTGTTCCCATGTACAGCGCCCGGGCACATTCCAAGCACTCGGAACAGAGCGTCTGCACTGGCGCCATCTCTAAACGGTCCTTGATGACCACTGTTGCTTGGGGCTGTAATAGGCTGTCGGCTTACGCTGTTGGTTTGCCGACAGGGAGTTTCAGTCCGACATAATGACATCTCAGTGGTTTTAACAGCTCATTGCAAGGAACAAATGATTGGAATGCTGTGCAATCTAGGGGCCCCAGGGGTCCGCCGTGTCCTTCACAAGCTTCCGGCTGTCCTGGCATGTGAGTGTCTTTTCTACCATCGGACCGATTCTCTGATTCCATCGGCATGTTGGTGTCTCCTCTATCTGTACAGTATGATGGGAGGTGTAGTCCTAGCGCACAGCTGTGCAGGCACCTAGCGCTGGGTCGTGGCTCCACGTCTGTACGGATCTCCGTGCTGGGGCGGTGTCAGGCCAAGCTTGTTGCACTGGGAGCAGAGTCTGAAGCCCATAACTGGCAGTTCTTGCACTGACCTATTCTCAGACTGCCGCTCATTCTCCGCAAGTTTCGGACACAGGAACGCCCTTTTAATGACGCATTGTTGCAATAAAACAATTCCCCTTGTAATTATGTTAATAAATGTGTACACTGTTCGTGTTTGGAAATATAGAATTTTTCTTTTATGTCTTTTAATATATTAAACGTGATCGCAATCTGCTGATATCCTGTACGCAGGGTTATATTGGTACTTGTAGTGCGGTTCTAGCTGTACGGGAGGCCTTCAAGCTGGCGCAGGCCCCGAGACTGAGGCCTCCGAGTGCTGGGACCAGGTAATGTGCAGGTAAGAGGTGTCCTGAGTGCCGGAACATTAGTGTCACAGATCTGGATTGGTCGGTGTGGGGTGACCTGCTGTTGTCACCAGTCTTCCCATTCATACCAGTACAGTAGAAGAAATGATCCTTTTATGCGAAATGATGACAGATCTCGGCCTTTAGCAGAGGTTGTTCTCTCCATGTCCGAGTGTTAGATCTGCACAGAGGGATGTTCCGGTGGAACCCTCTCCGGGGGACAGAACGTGGCCCTTGTCCTCATGGGGACCCTAGTATAGCTCTCACGGTGCCCAGTGTCATAGCCCCTGCTAATGGGGTCCTGTTTAAACAGCCTGTATAACTGGAAAATGTCCAGATCTTAAGGATAGCTAGACTTGAGCACAGGTGGCTTAATTATTACCTCCAGTGACAGCCAGGCTTGAGCAAAGATGGTTAAGTCCTAGTATGTAAGGTAGTATGTAAGCCACCTGTGCTCATGTATAAGGAGACAAACTGCTTCCATTCCTGTGTACTACGGCCCAGGGAGGCGTCACACTGGGAGCTCCTATAGGTGAGTCTGTGCTCGCACTGTGGTAAGATGTGGAGGGATTGTCTAATGTCTGTCGTAGTTTTGGTGTTTTTATTTGTGGCCTGTGTGTGTGTTGTTCTGAACCTTGGGTGTGTTTGTGGTGTAATATTCTGCTTTCAAGGCATTTTTTCTCCTTCATCCATAGGGGACACTGGCTGGTCTTTAGACCAAATGTAAAATTGAAAGTGCCAGCTCCCCAATATAGTTTATACCTCATTGTAAAAACCAGCCAGTGAAATTAGAGAAAGGGATTTATTGGAAAGTATCCAAATCCGGTTTAGTTCCTGGTATGGGTGGTTTTTCTGGCCTGTTTTGAGGTTGTAGTTTGTATCTTTTGTTGGTATAGATTCCTTCATTTTTGTGTGGATGGGTATATATGGATTTTGTGTTTGTAATGTGTGCGCTTTTGGATTTGAGTGATTTTTGGGGTATGGATCATTGGACAGACAGCAACTAGATTGATATGACTTAAGGATGACGTGGGGAAAGTTGACGGGTTTTCACTTTTTGTCACAACAATCGACATGGACACTGATACTTAAACGGAACATGTAGTTTCCCAACATCTGGAGGGCCACAGGTTGGAGACCCATGATGTAGAGCAGTGGTTCCCAACCCTGGTTCTCAAGTACCCCCAACAGTGCACGTTCTCCAGGTCACCCGGCAGGTGCACTCATTATTCAGACACATTTTAAAAGATCCACAGGTGGAGCTAATTGTCACTTGTGATTCTGGGTGGAGACCTGGAAAACGTGCACTGTTGGGGGTACTTGAGGACCAGGGTTGGGAACCACTAATGTAGAGCAACCCTGTCCCAGCTGTTGTGAAAGTACACATCCCAGCATGCCTTGCCATAATCTTAACACTCCCTAATAGCAAAACTGTGGCAAGGCATGATGGGACATGTAGTTTCACAACAGCTGGAGGGCCATAGTTTGGATATGTCCATGTGGTAAGACTTTGCTACTGCACACGTGCTGCCATTGATTATAATAACTGGTGGACATGCTACAGTTATTGGGGGGGGGGGCTGTAGAATGTGCGTAGTATTGTACTGGGTCACAGGCGCAAATACAATACTGTCCGGCTCAGAGCGAGGGGGGATAGAAGCCTGATCCAGCACTGAGGGGCAGATGTATTATGAGCGAGGGGGGGGAGAGAAGCCTGATCCAGCACAGAGGGGCCGATGTATTATGAGCGAGGGGGGGGACAGAAGCCTGATCCAGCACAGAGGGGCAGATGTATTATGAGCGAGGGGGGGGGACAGAAGCCTGATCCAGCACAGAGGGGCAGATGTATTATGAGCGAGGGGGACAGAAGCCTGATCCAGCACAGAGGGGCAGATGTATTATGAGCGAGGGGGACAGAAGCCTGATCCAGCACAGAGGGGCAGATGTATTATGAGCGAGGGGGACAGAAGCCTGATCCAGCACAGAGGGGCAGATGTATTATGAGCGAGGGGGACAGAAGCCTGATCCAGCACAGAGGGGCAGATGTATTATGAGCGAGAGGGACAGAAGCCTGATCCAGCACAGAGGGGCAGATGTATTATGAGCGAGGGGGACAGAAGCCTGATCCAGCACAGAGGGGCAGATGTATTATGAGCGAGGGGGGACAGAAGCCTGATCCAGCACAGAGGGGCAGATGTATTATGAGCGAGGGGGACAGAAGCCTGATCCAGCACAGAGGGGCAGATGTATTATGAGCGAGGGGGGGGATAGAAGCCTGATCCAGCACAGAGGGGCAGATGTATTATGAGCGAGGGGGGACAGAAGCCTGATCCAGCACAGAGGGGCAGATGTATTATGAGCGAGGGGGGGGACAGAAGCCTGATCCAGCACAGAGGGGCAGATGTATTATGAGCGAGGGGGGGGACAGAAGCCTGATCCAGCACAGAGGGGCAGATGTATTATGAGCGAGAGGGACAGAAGCCTGATCCAGCACAGAGGGGCCGATGTATTATGAGCGAGGGGGACAGAAGCCTGATCCAGCACAGGGGGGCAGATGTATTATGAGCGAGGGGGGGGAGAGAAGCCTGATCCAGCACAGAGGGGCAGATGTATTATGAGCGAGGGGGACAGAAGCCTGATCCAGCACAGAGGGGCAGATGTATTATGAGCGAGGGGGGGGAGAGAAGCCTGATCCAGCACAGAGGGGCAGATGTATTATGAGCGAGGGGGACAGAAGCCTGATCCAGCACAGAGGGGCAGATGTATTATGAGCGAGGGGGGACAGAAGCCTGATCCAGCACAGAGGGGCAGATGTATTATGAGCGAGGGGGGGACAGAAGCCTGATCCAGCACAGAGGGGCAGATGTATTATGAGCGAGGGGGGGGACAGAAGCCTGATCCAGCACAGAGGGGCAGATGTATTATGAGCGAGGGGGGACAGAAGCCTGATCCAGCACAGAGGGGCAGATGTATTATGAGCGAGGGGGACAGAAGCCTGATCCAGCACAGGGGGGCAGATGTATTATGAGCGAGGGGGGGGAGAGAAGCCTGATCCAGCACAGAGGGGCAGATGTATTATGAGCGAGGGGGACAGAAGCCTGATCCAGCACAGAGGGGCAGATGTATTATGAGCGAGGGGGGGGAGAGAAGCCTGATCCAGCACAGAGGGGCAGATGTATTATGAGCGAGGGGGACAGAAGCCTGATCCAGCACAGAGGGGCAGATGTATTATGAGCGAGGGGGGACAGAAGCCTGATCCAGCACAGAGGGGCAGATGTATTATGAGCGAGGGGGGGACAGAAGCCTGATCCAGCACAGAGGGGCAGATGTATTATGAGCGAGGGGGGGGACAGAAGCCTGATCCAGCACAGCGGGGCAGATGTATTATGAGCGAGGGGGACAGAAGCCTGATCCAGCACAGAGGGGCAGATGTATTATGAGCGAGGGGGGACAGAAGCCTGATCCAGCACAGAGGGGCAGATGTATTATGAGCGAGAGGGACAGAAGCCTGATCCAGCACAGAGAGGCCGATGTATTATGAGCGAGGAGGGACAGAAGCCTGATCCAGCACAGAGGGGCAGATGTATTATGAGCGAGGGGGGACAGAAGCCTGATCCAGCACAGAGGGGCAGATGTATTATGTGCGAGGGGGGACAGAAGCCTGATCCAGCACAGAGGGGCCGATGTATTATGAGCGAGGGGGGACAGAAGCCTGATCCAGCACAGAGGGGCAGATGTATTATGAGCAGAGGGGACAGAAGCCTGATCCAGCACAGAGGGGCAGATGTATTATGTGCGAGGGGGGACAGAAGCCTGATCCAGCACAGAGGGGCCGATGTATTATGAGCGAGGGAGGAGGGGGGACAGAAGCCTGATCTAGCACAGAGGGGCAGATGTATTATGAGCGAGAGGGACAGAAGCCTGATCCAGCACAGAGGGGCAGATGTATTATGAGCGAGGGGGACAGAAGCCTGATCCAGCACAGAGGGGCAGATGTATTATGAGCGATGGGGGACAGAAGCCTGATCCAGCACAGAGGGGCAGATGTATTATGAGCGAGAGGGACAGAAGCCTGATCCAGCACAGAGGGGCAGATGTATTATGAGCGAGGGGGGGACAGAAGCCTGATCCAGCACAGAGGGGCAGATGTATTATGAGCGAGGGGGGGGACAGAAGCCTGATCCAGCACAGAGGGGCAGATGTATTATGAGCGAGAGGGACAGAAGCCTGATCCAGCACAGAGGGGCAGATGTATTATGAGCGAGGGGGGGACAGAAGCTTGATCCAGCACAGAGGGGCAGATGTATTATGAGCGAGAGGGACAGAAGCCTGATCCAGCACAGAGGGGCAGATGTATTATGAGCGAGGGGGACAGAAGCCTGATCCAGCACAGAGGGGCAGATGTATTATGAGCGAGGGGGGACAGAAGCCTGATCCAGCACAGAGGGGCAGATGTATTATGAGCGAGGGGGGACAGAAGCCTGATCCAGCACAGAGGGGCAGATGTATTATGAGCGAGGGGGGACAGAAGCCTGATCCAGCACAGAGGGGCAGATGTATTATGAGTGAGGGGGACAGAAGCCTGATCCAGCACAGAGGGGCAGATGTATTATGAGCGAGGGGGACAGAAGCCTGATCCAGCACAGAGGGGCAGATGTATTATGAGCGAGGGGGACAGAAGCCTGATCCAGTACTGGCTGTAATAAGCAATAAAAAGAGCAAATGTGAGAGTGATAGCTGCAATTGGATGGATGTTTACTCTTTTTTTAAGGCTTAATACATCTGCCCCTCAGTTAGATACACCTCCACGATAAATCACCCACAATAATGGTGCCCAATAACTCAAAATAAACCTCTCAATTACCAATAGTTCATGATAGTGTCCAGCTATTCATTCTCCTAAAAATCAATACTCTCTTTAGTTTTTAAGATTAAAAAAATAATCAGTCTGACTCCATCTAACCCAGCGTCACCTCGTTGCGACCAGCAGCAATGAGACCCATTACGGCTGTAATGTTGGGGGAACAGTCCTGTAAAGAATAACAGTGGCCGTCACACACCAGTAAGGTGCCTCGTTACTAATCCTAATAACACCTGACCAGATTTCCCCGCCTGACTTGTTGCCATCTATTAATTAGATCTGTTAAAACCCATTTATGTAAAGTTACAGGAAATCTCAGACTGTGTCATTTTCCTTTAACAGCAGCTGGGACGATGATAGGGAACAAACACTCCCACAGATATTAGCCCTTTCCAGAGAGTTCATAGCGTCCCCCACGAACTTCCTCATTAACAGGCTGAGTGCCATCGCTCCAAGATCTAGAACCTTAGAGGTTTGGGGAACTGGGATAACCAGGAATCCTCCAGGACCAGTGCAGCATGCTAAGGACAGATTCAGTATAGTAGGAACATGGAACATAGACCAGCACAGCCTGTTAGTATCACTCCCAAAATACCACCAGAGCTGGGCTCCTACCAGGCGGTTCCCAACCTCCCTCTCCAAGACAACTGATACGGGATCACCAGACGGGAAGAGGAAGCTTACAGAGGCCAGATGTACATATAGTGGTAGATGCTCAATTAGTTCAGTAATACCACTCAGGTGCATGAGGGAGGGGCTAATACTGAGTAAGTAAAACAAGACGTAGTTCCCCCAGCTCACTGAATGGTATTAGTAACCAGTGTAGAACACTACATGATAATAGAATTCAGAGATATTGGTTCCATATACCTGCGTTAATCGTAGACCCAATTTAGAATAACGGTGGGGTGGGGTGGGGTGCCCCTGGACTGGTTGGGCTGGGTGGCTTTAGTGCGGCACATACTAACACTTAGCACATTTTTTTCTTTCACCAACACCAGCTTTCTACTATTTTAATTACATTCAATTGTTTTATTTTAACTCTATATCAGCATCGCTCTATATCTACATCTCTCGATGTAGAGAGATGTTGATGTATCTAGATCTCTATATATATATCTATCTATCTCTATATATATATCTATATATGGCTTCAGCTTCCTATCACTAATTATTAACACTTAGTATCTCACTTGCATGCCGCACTGGGCCTCCTAGCTTATGATAGTTTTTGGGGTGCCGCACCCTGCACATAGATATAGCGCTAGGGACCCCCAATATACAGAGAAGCCTTGACGCGGCTTGGGGGCATAGCATACACCTGCGCAGGTATATGTAACCAATATCTCTGAATTCTATTATCATGTAGTGTTCAAGATTGGTTACTAATACCACTCAGTGTGCTGGGGGAACAATGTCTTTTTCACTTTGTATCAAGGGACAGATGTATCAAGCTTTCAAAATGTAATAAAGTGGAGAGTGAATAACTGCCGCGCAATCAGCTCCTACCTGTTGTTTTTCAAACACAGCCTATAACATGAGAGGTAGGAGCTGATTGGCTGGCTGTTTATCACTTTCCATTTTATCACTTTTTGAAGCTTGATACATCTGTCATCTATGTGCGTGGCAGGATCCTTTGCCTTACAATCCTGATTCCTAGCCTAGAGCTGTAAGACACTATGTCCAGCTTACAGAATTGCCATCAGACTACAGAATGGGAAGAATGCAGATGTTAATTATCGACCATCATTACGCCAGGCCACCGGCTCCACCACATTATGTCAGTCGGTTAGGGTGACATTTCTATAAGGAACCCTGACAATGCAGTAAGTAGAAGCACCCATGGAACACTGGATGGAGGAATACTGCCTGCAGTCGCCCTTCTATTACCCAGTGTAACTCCAGTGACACCTAGTGGATTATGGAGAAATAGAAGCCCCATGGAACGCTGGATGGAGGAATACCGCCTACAGTCGCCCTTCTATTCCCCAGTGTAACTCCAGTGACACCTAGTGGATGATGGAGAAATAGAAGCCCCCATGGAACACTGGATGGAGGAATACTGCCTGCAGTCGCCCTTCTATTCCCCAGTGTAACTCCAGTGACACCTAGTGGATGATAGAGAAATAGAAACCCCCCCATGGAATGCTGGAGGAATACTGCCTGCAGTCGCCCTTCTATTCCCCAGTGTAACTCCAGTGACACCTAGTGGATGATAGAGAAATAGAAACCCCCCCATGGAATGCTGGAGGAATACTGCCTGCAGTCACCCTTCTATTCCCCACTGTAACTCCAGTGACACCTAGTGGATGATGGAGAAATAGAAGCCCCATGGAACACTAGATGGAGGAATACCGCCTGCAGTCGCCCTTCTATTCCCCAGTGTAACTCCAGTGACACCTAGTGGATGATGGAGAAATAGAAGCCCCCATGGAACACTGGATGGAGGAATACTGCCTACAGTCGCCCTTCTATTCCCAAGTGTAACTCCAGTGACACCTAGTGGATGATGGAGAAATAGAAGCCCCCATGGAACGCTGGATGGAGGAATACTGCCTACAGTCGCCCTTCTATTCCCCAGTGTAACTCCAGTGACACCTAGTGGATGATGGAGAAATAGAAACCCCCATGGAACGCTGGATGGAGGAATACCGCCTGCAGTCACCCTTCTATTCCCCAGTATAACTCCAGTGACACCTAGTGGACGATGGAGAAATAGCAACCCCATGGAACGCTGGATGGAGGAATACTGCCTGCAGTCACCCTTCTATTCCCCAGTGTAACTCCAGTGACACCTAGTGGACGATGGAGAAATAGCAGCCCCATGGAACGCTGGATGGAGGAATACTGCCTGCAGTCACCCTTCTATTCCCCAGTGTACCTCCAGTGACACCTAGTGGATGATGGAGAAATAGAAACTCCATGGAACGCTGGATGGAGGAATACCGCCTACAGTCACCTTTCTATTCCCCAGTGTAACTCCAGTAACACCTAGTGGATGATGGAGAAATAGAAGCCCCCATGGAACGCTGGATGGAGGAATACCGCCTGCAGTCACCTTTCTATTCCCCAGTGTAACTCCAGTAACACCTAGTGGATGATGGAGAAATAGAAGCCCCCCCCATGGAATGCTGGAGGAATACTGCCTGCAGTCACCCTTCTATTCCCCAGTGTAACTCCAGTGACACCTAGTGGATGATGGAGAAATAGAAGCCCCATGGAACGCTGGAGGAATACTGCCTGCAGTCGCCCTTCTATTCCTCACTGTAACTCCAGTGACACCTAGTGGATGATGGAGAAATAGAAGCCCCCATGGAACGCTGGAGGAATACTGCCTGCAGTCGCCCTTCTATTCCTCACTGTAACTCCAGTGACACCTAGTGGATGATGGAGAAATAGAAGCCCCATGGAACGCTGGAGGAATACTGCCTGCAGTCGCCCTTCTATTCCTCACTGTAACTCCAGTGACACCTAGTGGATGATGGAGAAATAGAAGCCCCCATGGAACGCTGGAGGAATACTGCCTGCAGTCGCCCTTCTATTCCTCACTGTAACTCCAGTGACACCTAGTGGATGATGAAGAAATAGAAGCCCCATGGAAAGCTTGATGGAGGAATACTGCCTGCAGTCACCCTTCTATTCCCCAGTGTAACTCCAGTGACACTTAGTGGATGATGGAGGAATAGAAGCCCCCAAGGAACGCTGGAGGAATACTGCCTACAGTCGCCCTTCTATTCCCCAGTGTAACTCCAGTGACACCTAGTGGATGATGGAGAAATAGAAGCCCCACGGAACGCTGGATGGAGGAATACTGCCTGCAGTCGCCCTTCTATTCCCCAGTATAACGCCAGTGACACCTAGTGGATGATGAAGAAATAGAAGCCCCCCATGGAATGCTGGAGGAATACTGCCTACAGTCGCCCTTCTATTCCCCAGTGTAACTCCAGTGACACCTAGTGGATGATGGAGGAATAGAAGCCCCCATGGAACGCTGGAGGAATACTGCCTACAGTCGCCCTTCTATTCCCCAGTGTAACTCCAGTGACACCTAGTGGATGATGGAGAAATAGAAGCCCCATGGAACGCTGGAGGAATACTGCCGGCAGTCGCCCTTCTATTCCTCACTGTAACTCCAGTGACACCTAGTGGATGATGGAGAAATAGAAGCATCGATGGAACGCTGGATGGAGGAATAGTGCCTGCAGTCGCCCTTCTATTCCCCAGTGTACCTCCAGTGACACCTAGTGGATGATGGAGAAATAGAAACTCCATGGAACGCTGGATGGAGGAATAGTGCCTGCAGTCACCTTTCTATTCCCCAGTGTAACTCCAGTGACACCTAGTGGATGATGAAAGAAATAGAAGCCCCATGGAAAGCTTGATGGAGGAATACTGCCTGCAGTCGCCCTTCTATTCCACAGTGTAACTCCAGTGACACCTAGTGGATGATGGATGAATAGAAGCCCCATGGAACACTGGATGGAGGAATACTGCCTGCAGTCACCCTTCTATTCCCCAGTGTAACTCCAGTGACACTTAGTGGATGATGGAGAAATAGAAGTGACCATGGAACGCTGGATGGAGGAATACTGACTGCAGTCGCCCTTCTATTCCCCAGTGTAACTCCAGTGACACCTAGTGGATGATGGAGAAATAGAAGCATCGATGGAACGCTGGATGGAGGAATACCGCCTAGAGTCGCCCTTCTATTCCCCAGTGTACCTCCAGTGACACCTAGTGGATGATGGAGAAATAGAAGCCCCATGGAACGCTGGATGGAGGAATACCGCCTGCAGTCACCTTTCTATTCCCCAGTGTAACTCCAGTAACACCTAGTGGATGATAGAGAAATAGAAGCCCCATGGAATGCTGGATGGAGGAATACCGCCTACAGTCGCCCTTCTATTCCCCACTGTAACTCCAGTGACACCTAGTGGATGATGGAGAAATAGAAGCCCCCCCCATGGAATGCTGGAGGAATACCGCCTGCAATCACCCTTCTATTCCCCACTATAACTCCAGTGACACCTAGTGGATGATGGAGAAATAGAAGCCCCATGGAACGCTGGAGGAATACTGCCTGCAGTCGCCCTTCTATTCCTCACTGTAACTCCAGTGACACCTAGTGGATGATGGAGAAATAGAAGCCCCCATGGAACGCTGGAGGAATACTGCCTGCAGTCGCCCTTCTATTCCTCACTGTAACTCCAGTGACACCTAGTGGATGATGGAGAAATAGAAGCCCCATGGAAAGCTTGATGGAGGAATACTGCCTGCAGTCACCCTTCTATTCCCCAGTGTAACTCCAGTGACACTTAGTGGATGATGGAGGAATAGAAGCCCCCAAGGAACGCTGGAGGAATACTGCCTACAGTCGCCCTTCTATTCCCCAGTGTAACTCCAGTGACACCTAGTGGATGATGGAGGAATAGAAGCCCCCAAGGAACGCTGGAGGAATACTGCCTGCAGTCACCCTTCTATTCCACTCTATAACTCCAGTGACACCTAGTGGATGATGGAGAAATAGAAGCCCCATGGAACGCTGGAGGAATACTGCCTGCAGTCGCCCTTCTATTCCTCACTGTAACTCCAGTGACACCTAGTGGATGATGGAGAAATAGAAGCCCCCATGGAACGCTGGAGGAATACTGCCTGCAGTCGCCCTTCTATTCCTCACTGTAACTCCAGTGACACCTAGTGGATGATGGAGAAATAGAAGCCCCATGGAAAGCTTGATGGAGGAATACTGCCTGCAGTCACCCTTCTATTCCCCAGTGTACCTCCAGTGACACCTAGTGGATGATGGAGAAATAGAAGCCCCCATGGAAAGCTTGATGGAGGAATACTGCCTGCAGTCACCCTTCTATTCCACAGTGTAACTCCAGTGACACCTAGTGGATGATGGAGGAATAGAAGCATCCCTGGAACGCTGGAGGAATACTGCCTGAGGCGCATCTGGTCTCCTTACATGTTCTAGTGTAATACGAGGGGACACGCCTTTTGGCAATGGTGTGCATGAATGTCATCCCCCTCACCATTCACAGAAAGTATTCATTCTCTCCATACCCATTGTGTCAGCGATGACATGCACACGGCACAACGTCGGGCCACGGCATCACCGTGGGTGCAATGCAAATAACACGAGACGGGCAGCAGGATTTAGAACCAGATATTTATTGTAGCTTATAGACTGTTCAAACGGACCTATCACCAATATACAAATCTGAGAAGTTAATATCCATTGCGCCTACATACAGCATCAGAGAAAGCTTCAGCGGTTGTGTTACACGGGACGCAGAGGCGATAAAGTCTAAGTACAGCAGCTACGGTGATATTAATGGACAGAGCTACACAACATAAACACAGGACAACTGGGCGGAACAAAGGTAACGTTCCACAGGTTACTCAAGAGCTAGCAGTTATGTCATCACAGAAGTCAGTAAAACATTTCCCCGTATCTTACGTAAAAATCTAAGAATTTACATTTATGGTAAACAAAGCCTAAGCCAGCAGGACTGCGGCGCTACTGTATGGAGGATGAGACCCTGAATCCTGTACACCGCTGACCCCTACACAGACGCTCATTTACTCTACAACGTGCAGCGATCAACTCTCACTTATCTTTCCAGCCATCTAACGCAGCTGTCGTCACACAGACACGGTGCCCCCAGCTGGGCACAGACACTGTGCCCCCGGCTGGGCGTAGGCGACAGCCGCCCCAACTTTTTCAACATCACCATCAAATCATCTAAATCTATGTTATTTTAAAATGACAGCGTACAAATAACGCCATTCCAAATAATGACATCATCAACTTACCTGGCACATAACACCTGTTCCTACTTACACCCACATCCCCCCCCCCCCCTCCCAGTGTCAGGGGCCACACAACCTGGAAGCAGAGACATCCTTTAACACAATGCATGCAGACGTTATGCCTAGCGCGGCGGGGAGCTGGTCGCTTTGTGTAACATTATTATACATTAACCATCACCAGTCAGTAGGGCCAGTTGACAGGAAGTCTGATGTGCGTAGGGTAAAATGCTTCCCCTCAATTAAAATTATCTGCAGTTTTAAAAGGTTCCCCAATCTCTAGCACAATTATCTGTGACTGTTACTAGACGGCCATCTGTACATGCAATGGGTTATACTGTAGAGAAGACATCCTTGGCCTAACCCAGCGATCATTGAGGAGGTCATACATAGATGTCCGCAATGGCGGGCAGGGACTGCGTCTGGGGACGGGCCACCCGGCGGCTGTGCTGCAGCGGAAGCCTGCATGCAATGCTGGGTCTTTTAGTTCCACAAGGAGCAGGAGAACGTGGATTTGTGGATACTATACTCTGCCCCATATGGCTGTTGGCATCTCTAGTTACTTCCAAGCCACAGACAGCTGGCACAGGTGCCCATGAGATGCCAGTCACTCAACAAACCTCTCCACCTCATTTACAGGAGAGTTTGGGTTTGTGTTTTTTTTTCTTCAAGCACAATTTACAGAATTACTTAAAGCCAGTTTGGGAAACCATAAAAAGTTACATGTAAACAATATTGGTAATGCCCAGCTGGCAAATGCTGGGCAGGAGAGGATATCTTGTAGGTCTGGTGCTCTCGCCGGCATCTCTCCACCAAAAATGAGCTCAGGAAACCCCCCCACTGGGGGCTGAAAGGTAGACGTACCCAGATGGGTGTAAGCAGAGAACAGAGGCATCTGGGCTGTACTCTCGCCCCGCTGAGGTCTGGTGCGCTGGTGCCACCATTAGGAATAATTACAGCTCTGTGCTTCCCATATACATGTCACCCAGACGCTGCGGGGCAAGTATTAAAGCTGGCATGCACTACCTTGTTTTCCTGCAGACCTCTGCCAGCCATGGAGAATTGCCTCACTGAGGCTGTACAGGACTGGCACAGGTGCCAACCTGCATTCCATGATCCCAATCCCCTTCACACCTATCCACATGGACATAATTACATTAATTCCAACGTATTTACAACAAAATATTAAAAAGTCTTTTACTACTTTTACGAGTCGCCTTCTACTTGCGCCGCCCTCTGCGGTCAGTGGAGCGCTTTGCAATGTCGCCAGGAGAGACTGGCACCGGACAGAGAGCGGGTTCCTGGGTGAATTCTGCCAATATCGGACATGCAGTAATTTGGGTAAAAACAAACAATAAAATCACCAGTCTACATGGAGTCAGTCAGCCACCATTTGTGCAGCGTTTAGAACAGAAATAAGGAATGACGAATGAAGTGTCCCCCCCGAACACTGAGCGCCGGAGAGAACGTGGAAGGAAAGTGCAAGATGGATCCGAAACACTGGCCCCAATCACCAGGAGGGCAGAAGAGGAGGCGCCGTGTCTCCATGTGTTCCGCAGGAAGATGAGTGTGTGCGGTGGTGACGGGGTGGTGATGGCGGCTGAGATCAGTAGGTCAGGGTGGAATCATCCCACTCCAGCTGCTGCTGCCGGTTCACATTCTGCTGGTCCTCTTCCTGCTCGGCACCCTCTTCTTCCTCGCTGCTCTCCGATTCAGCGCTGGTGATGTCGTCATCTTCCCCGTCCTCGCTCTCCTCATCATCATCATCCTCCTCTTCCTCCTCACTGCTGTGCTGGTCTTCATAGGTCTGCAACAGAAGAGCAGGACACATACGATGAAGGCACGGTGCATCATCCCACATGGGCGAGCCTGGCAGTCAGACGCTGCACAGTACACTGCCCATAGGTACTGCAATCAGTCATTGGTTAAATCTAGCCAGGTGCGTCAGCCGGTAACATCGGCACTCACCTTTCCTAGTTTTGGGGTGCCCTATGGCTTGTGACCACATTGTTTAAACAGACATTGTAGGGGCTCTGCACACACTAAATTAACTGCTAATATAATGCAATCAGCCGGCACTTGCTCTCATCTGCTGCTGTCGGTGCCACGGAGGAAAAGAGGTATGTCTACAGGCGAACTCCGGCACTCGTCTCAGAAAAAATCTCACAGCATCACAATTGCAGCTTGCAACGTTTCGAGCCCTTTATTGGCCCGTCGCCAGGCAGTACTGCAATTGGGATGCTGCGAGATTTCTTCTGAGACGAGTGCGTTTGCCTGTGTATATCTATCTATCTATATCTCATCTATCTATCTCTTGCTATATATCATTGTAATAGATGTACTCGCACTAGAATTCAAAGCCTTAAACCACTCCTGAAAATGGAAACAACGCTCGTTTGTGTTGGTAAGACCACGTGCCTGTTAGTGTGGCCAGGACACGGCAGTACACATCATCCGTGGGCTGGTTATGGATTGTATAGTGCTGCTGTTATAGCTGTAAGACCACGGGCCTATCAGTGTGGCCAGGACACAGCGGCGCACATCATCCGTGGGTTGGTTATGGATTGTATAGTGCTGCTGTTATAGATGTGAGACCACGGACCTGTTAGTGTGGCCTGGACACGGCAGCACTCATCCCTGGGCTGGTTATGGATTGTATAGTGCTGCTGTTACAGCTGTGAGACCACAGGCCTGTTAGTGTGGCCTGGACACGGCAGCACTCATCCCTGGGCTGGTTATGGATTGTATAGTGCTGCTGTTACAGCTGTGAGACCACGGGCCTGTTAGTGTGGCCAGGACACGGCAGCGCACATCATCCGTGGGCTGGTTATGGATTGTATAGTGCTGCTGTTATAGCTGTAAGACCACGGGCCTGTTAGTGTAGCCAGGACACAGCAGCGCACATCATCCGTGGGTTGGTTATGGATTGTATAGTGCTGGCCTCATAGCTGTAAGACCACGGGCCTGTTAGTGTGGCCAGGACACAGCAGCGCACATCATCCGTGGGTTGGTTATGGATTGTATAGTGCTGGCCTCATAGCTGTAAGACCACGTGCCTGTTAGTGTGGCAAGGACACAGCAGCGCACATCATCCGTGGGTTGGTTATGGATTGTATAGTGCTGGCCTCATAGCTGTAAGACCACGGGCCTGTTAGTGTGGCCAGGACACAGCAGCGCACATCATCTGTGGGTTGGTTATGGATTGTATAGTGCTGGCCTCATAGCTGTAAGACCACGTGCCTGTTAGTGTGGCCAGGACACGGCAGCGCACATCATCCGTGGGTTGGTTATGGATTGTATAGTGCTGGCCTCATAGCTGTAAGACCACGGGCCTGTTAGTGTGGCCAGGACACGGCAGCGCACATCATCCGTGGGCTGGTTATGGATTGTATAGTGCTGCTGCTATAGATGTGAGACCACGGGCCTGTTAGTGTGGCCAGGAAACGGCAGCGCACATCATCCGTGGGTTGGTTATGGATTGTATAGTGATGCTGTTATAGCTGTGAGACCACGGGCCTGTTAGTGTGGTCAGGACACGGCAGCACACATCATCCGTGGGTTGGTTATGGATTGTATAGTGCTGCTGGTATAGCTGTAAGACCACAGGCCTGTTAGTGTGGCCAGGACACGGCAGCGCACATCATCCGTGGGTTGGTTATGGATTGTATAGTGCTGCTGTTATAGCTGTAAGACCACGGGCCTGTTAGTGTGGCCAGGACACGGCAGCGCACATCATCCGTGGGTTGGTTATGGATTGTATAGTGCTGCTGTTATAGCTGTAAGACCACGGGCCTGTTAGTGTGGCCTGGACACGGCAGCGCACATCATCCCTGGGCTGGTTATGGATTGTATAGTGCTGCTGTTATAGCTGTAAGACCACGGGCCTGTTAGTGTGGCCTGGACACGGCAGCGCACATCATCCCTGGGCTGGTTATGGATTGTATAGTGCTGCTGTTATAGCTGTGAGACCACGGGCCTGTCAGTGTGGCCAGGACACGGCAGCACACATCATCCGTGGGTTGGTTATGGATTGTATACTGCTGCTGTTATAGCTGTGAGACCACAGGCCTGTCAGTGTGGCCAGGACACGGCTGCGCACATCATCCGTGGGCTGGTTATGGATTGTATACTGCTGCTGTTATAGCTGTGAGACCACGTGCCTGTTAGTGTGGCCAGGACACGGCTGCGCACATCATCCGTGGGTTGGTTATGGATTGTATAGTGCTGCTGTTATAGCTAGAAGACCACGGGCCTGTTAGTGTGGCCAGGACACGGCAGCGCACATCATCCGTGGGCTGGTTATGGATTGTATAGTGCTGCTGTTATAGCTGTAAGGCCACGGGCCTATCAGTGTGGCCAGGACACGGCTGCGCACATCATCCGTGGGTTGGTTATGGATTGTATACTGCTGCTGTTATAGCTGTAAGACCACGTGCCTGTTAGCGTGGCCAGGACACGGCAGCGCACATCATCCGTGGGTTGGTTATGGATTGTATAGTGCTGCTGTTATAGCTGTGAGACCACGGGCCTGTTAGTGTGGTCAGGACACGGCAGCACACATCATCCGTGGGTTGGTTATGGATTGTATACTGCTGCTGTTATAGCTGTGAGACCACGGGCCTGTTAGTGTGGCCAGGACACGGCAGCACACATCATCTGTGGGTTGGTTATGGATTGTATAGTGCTGCTGTTATAGCTGTAAGACCACGGGCCTGTTAGTGTGGCCAGGACACGGCAGCGCACATCATCCGTGGGCTGGTTATGGATTGTATAGTGCTGCTGTTATAGCTGTAAGACCACGGGCCTGTTAGTGTGGCCAGGACACGGCAGCGCACATCATCCGTGGGCATGAGATAAGTCACAGATGCACGGTGTTCTCCTATGTAATCATATTGTATTATATAATTATTGTGGTTTTATATTTAATGTTTCCAAACATGACTCGATACACGTGACCATGACCTTTATATATCATTATACCCAGCACTGTTCTGACAGTCTGTATACGCTACATTAACCAGACATGACTTTACAACATCGCTCAATTTACTAGCAATGCCTGGTGTAGAACCCGTAGTATCAGCACCATGCGTATAGTATTACAGCTGATCATACACCTGGACCATGGAAGCGCAACGCTCACCCTGACTGTCCGGGGTCTATACATAGATAAAAGGCGACGCTCTCCATTCTACAGTTATTCTCTATGGTGATGAAGTAGTTATCAACTATGACCCAACTATGCACAATGCCCATGATATGTGTGTCACCCCAGTGTGTCTTGTGAGAACATGGCCTCCACAAATCTCCCCATCGCCCGTACCATGTGCACCTCTCAGTTACTAAAAGGTGCAGTCTGAAGAAGGGTTAGAAGTAACCCGAAACATACATATATTTATATATGGAAATACTGCTCTCAAGGCATTCTATATAAACTTTTTCTGTGACCGTCTAGTGCTGCCTGCAGCTGGGAGAGTAGCAGATGCTGCAGGCCCCTTGGAGGAGTGAAGATATAATCACCAGAAGAGAATGACTGCTCCCAGAGGGCGCTCCGGCACAGCGCTCGACACAGAGGGGGGTTCCGGCACAGCGCTCGCACACAGAGAGGGGGGGGGGCTCCGGGACACAGCGCTCGCACACAGAGGGGGGGCTCCGGCACAGCGCTCGACACAGAGGGGGGGCTCCGGCACAGCGCTCGCACACAGAGGGGGGGGGGCTCCGGCACAGTGCTCGCACACAGAGGGGGGGGGGGGCTCCGGCACAGCGCTCGCACACAGAGGGGGGCTCCGGCACAGCGCTCGCACACAGAGGGGGGCTCCGGCACAGCGCTCGCACACAGAGGGGGGCTCCGGCACAGCGCTCGCACACAGAGGGGGGGCTCCGGCACAGCGCTCGCACACAGAGGGGGGGCTCCGGCACAGCGCTTGCACACAGAGGTCAGACTCTTACCTCCATGGGATTTACAGTGATGGTGAGAGCAGAGTCATCCCAGTCCATCTCATTCTCCTTGCCGCCCTCTTGGTCCCGGACGGTTCGCTGGTGAGCGGCACGGATGCGGAACACTCCCAGAATGATCATGAAGACAAGGAAACTCACGCAGACCACAATCACAATGGTCGCTGCGCTGGGCACAACTGTGGAGGAGAAGATACAGTAAGCTGCCAGCAGAGCCACTAACCCAACGCCTCATCCATTCCAATGCTGTGTGACTGGAAGTATGAGGATACGTGTATCACTGCGTATGGCCGCGCAGACCCCACAGTCACACAGACCCCAGTCACACCCAGCATACAGCCGCACAGACCCCACAGTCACACCCAGCATACAGCCGCACAGACCCCACAGTCACACCCAGCATACAGCCACACAGACCCCACAGTCACACCCAGCATACAGCCGCACAGACCCCACAGTCACACCCAGCATACAGCCGCACAGACCCCACAGTCACACCCAGCATACAGCCACACAGACCCCACAGTCACACCCAGCATACAGCCGCACAGACCCCACAGTCACACCCAACATACAGCCGCACAGACCCCACAGTCACACCCAGCATACAGCCGCACAGACCCCACAGTCGCATACAGCCACACAGACCCCACAGTCACACCCAGCATACAGCCGCACAGACCCCACAGTCACACCCAGCATACAGCCACACAGACCCCACAGTCACACCCAGCATACAGCCACACAGACCCCACAGTCACACCCAGCATACAGCCACACAGACCCCACAGTCACACCCAGCATACAGCCACACAGACCCCACAGTCACACCCAGCATACAGCCGCACAGACCCCAGTCACACCCAGCGTACAGCCGCACAGACCCGACAGTCACACTCAGCATACAGCCACACAGAACCCACACAGTCACACCCAGCATACAGCCGCACAGACCCCACAGTCACACCCAGCATACAGCCGCACAGACCCCACAGTCACACCCAGCATACAGTCACACCCAGCATACAGCCGCACAGACCCCACAGTCACACACCCAGCGTACAGCCGCACAGACCGCAGAGTCACACCCAGCATACAGCCGCACAGACCCCAGTGTCACACCCAGCATACAGCCGCACAGACCCCAGTCACACCCAGCATACAGCCGCACATACCCCACAGTCACACACCCAGCGTACAGCCGCACAGACCCCACAGTCACACCCAGCATACAGCCGCACAGACCCCACAGTCACACACCCAGCGTACAGCAGCACAGACCCCAGTCACACCCAGCATACAGCCGCACAGACCCCACAGTCACACCCAGCATACAGCCGCACAGACCCCACAGTCACACACCCAGCGTACAGCCGCACAGACCGCAGAGTCACACCCAGCATACAGCCGCACAGACCCCAGTGTCACACCCAGCATACAGCCGCACAGACCCCAGTCACACCCAGCATACAGCCGCACAGACCCCACAGTCACACCCAGCATACAGCCGCACAGACCCCACAGTCACACCCAGCATACAGCCGCACAGACCCCACAGTCACACCCAGCATACAGCCGCACAGACCCCAGTCACACCCAGCATACAGCCGCACAGACCCCAGTCACACACCCAGCGTACAGCCGCACAGACCGCAGAGTCACACCCAGCATACAGCCGCACAGACCCCAGTGTCACACCCAGCATACAGCCGCACAGACCCCAGTCACACCCAGCATACAGCCGCACAGACCCCACAGTCACACACCCAGTGTACAGCCGCACAGACCGCAGAGTCACACCCAGCTTAGATTCACACAGTCCTCACACACACCCAGCGTACAGCCGCACAGACCGCAGAGTCACACACCCAGCGTACAGCCGCACAGACCGCAGAGTCACACCCATCTTAGATTCACGCAGTCCTCACAGTCACACACCCAGCGTACAGCCGCACAGACCGCAGAGTCACACCCAGCTTAGATTCACGCAGTCCTCACAGTCACACACCCAGCGTACAGCCACACAGTCCCCAGAGTCATACCCAGCGTACAGTCACACAGTCCCCAGAGTCCCCAGAGTCATACCCAGTGTACAGCCAAACAGACCTCAGTCACACACCCAGTATACAACCACAGTCCCCACAGTCACCCAGCATACAGCCACACAGACCTCGGAGTCACACCCAGACAGACCTCAGTCACACACCCAGTATACAACCACAGTCCCCACAGTCACCCAGCATACAGCCACACAGACCTCGGTGTCACACCCAGACAGACCTCAGTCACACGGTCCGCATAATCATACATTTCCACTATAAACTATATTGGTTTTTCACTATACACTGCTGCAATGTATAGTTATGTGTCCTGTAACAGTATCAGCCATGTAGATGTCCCATTGGACATCAAGCCTATACAATGGGATTATGTAGCGGGATTATGCAACGGCAATGGGATTATGTAACGGCAGCTGGATACAATGGATCGGGGGCACACACTATATGATGTGTACGATATATCACACAATATATCCCGCCTTTCCCACACTCCGACACCAGCAAGATGTTGCGTAAGACTGTGGACAGTTGGTCAGACGAGACCCTCTGTCTGATCCGACAGGTTCCAAACTCTGTGACACAATCGCTGCATGTCACTGCCATCGCAGCAATTGCTGCACTACATGGTAACAGCAGAGGGCGCCAAAACAGAGCAAGTGAGCCGTTGTCTACAGAACAATAGAACGGGTGAGACCAGTGTATACATCCGGCTGACAGCAGAACAATAGAACGGGTGAGACAGATGTATACCTCCAGCTGACGGGTGAGACAGATGTATACTTCCGGCTGATGGCAGAACAATAGAACGGGTGAGACAGATGTATACCTCCGGCTGACGGCAGAACAATAGAACGGGTGAGACGATGTATACATCCGGCTGACGGCAGAACAATAGAATGGGTGAGACAGATGTATACATCTGGCTGACGGCAGAACAATAGAACGGGTGAGACAGATGTATACATCCGGCTGACGGCAGAACGGGTGAGAACGGTATATACATCCAGCTGACGGCAGAACAATAGAATGGATGAGAACAGTGTATACATCCGGCTGACGGCAGAACTATAGAACGGGTGAGACAGATGTATACATCCGGCTGGCGGCAGAACAATAGAACAGGTGAGAACGGTGTATATATCCAGCTGACGGCAGAACAATGGAACGGGTGAGACCGGTGTATACATTCGGCTGACGGCAGAACTAAAGAACGGGTGAGAGATGTATACATCCGGCTGACGGCAGAACAATAGAACGGGTGAGACCGATGTATACATCCGGCTGACGGCAGAACAATAGAACGGGTGAGACCGGTGTATACTTCCGGCTGACGGCAGAACAATAGAACGGGTGAGACAGATGTATACATCCTGCTGACGGCAGAATAATAGAACGGGTGAGACGATGTATACATCCGGCTGACGGCAGAACAATAGAATGGGTGAGACAGATGTATACATCCTGCTGACGGCAGAGACGGCAGAACAATAGAATGGGTGAGACAGATGTAAACATCCGGCTGACGGCAGAACAATAGAACGGGTGAGACCGATGTATACATCCGGCTGACGGCAGAACAATAGAACGGGTGAGACCGGTATATACATCCGGCTGACGGCAGAACAATAGAACGGGTGAGACCTATGTATACATCCGGCTGACGGCAGAATAGAACGGGTGAGACCGGTATATACATCCAACTGACGGCAGAACAATAGAACGGGTGAGACAGATGTATACATCCGGCTGACGGCAGAACAATAGAACGGGTGAGACAGATGTATAATCTGGCTGACGGCAGAACAGGTGAGAACGGTATAGAACGGGTGAGAACGGTATATACATCCAGCTGACGGCAGAACAATAGAATGGATGAGAACAGTGTATACATCCGGCTGATGGCAGAACTATAGAACGGGTGAGACCGATTTATACATCCGGCTGACGGCAGAACAATAGAACGGGTGAGACCGATGTATACATCCGGCTGACGGCAGAACAATAGAACGGGTGAGACCGATGTATACATCCGGCTGACGGCAGAACAATAGAACGGGTGAGACCGGTGTATACATCCGGCTGACGGCAGAATAGAACGGGTGAGACCGGTATATACATCCAACTGACGGCAGAACAATAGAACGGGTGAGACAGATGTATACATCCGGCTGACGGCAGAACGGGTGAGAACGGTATAGAACGGGTGAGAACGGTATATACATCCAGCTGACGGCAGAACAATAGAATGGATGAGAACAGTGTATACATCCGGCTGACGGCAGAACTATAGAACGGGTGAGACAGATGTATACATCCAGCTGGCGGCAGAACAATAGAACAGGTGAGAACGGTGTATATATCCGGCTGACGGCAGAACAATGGAACGGGTGAGATCATTGTATACATTTGGCTGACGGCAGAACTAAAGAACGGGTGAGAGATGTATACATCCAGCTGACGGCAGAACAATAGAACGGGTGAGACTGGTGTATATATCCAGCTGACGGCAGAACAATAGAATGGGTGAGACTGGTGTATAGATCCAGCTGAGGGCAGAACAATAGAACGGGTGAGACTGGTGTATACATCCAGCTGACGGCAGAACAAAAGAACGAGTGAGACCAGTGTATACATCCGGCTGATGGCAGAACAATAGAACGGGTGAGACCGGTGTATACCTCCGGCTGACGGCAGAACAATAGAACTGGTGAGACTGGTGTATACCTCCGACTGACGGCAGAACAATAGAACGGGTGAGACTGGTGTATACCTCCGACTGACGGCAGAACAATAGAACGGGTGAGACTGGTGTATACATCCAGCTGACGGCAGAACAATAGAACGGGTGAGACCGGTGTATACCTCCGGCTGACGGCAGAACAATAGAACGGGTGAGACTGGTGTATATCTCTGACTGACGGCAGAACAATAGAACGGGTGAGACTGGTGTATATATCCAGCTGACGGCAGAACAATAGAACGGGTGAGACTGGTGTATACATCCAGCTGACGGCAGAACAATAGAATGGGTGAGACTGGTGTATATATCCAGCTGACGGCAGAACAATAGAACGGGTGAGACTGGTGTATACATCCAGCTGACGGCAGAACAATAGAACGGGTGAGACTGGTGTATACCTCCGGCTGACGGCAGAACAATAGAACGGGTGAGACTGGTGTATATATCCAGCTGACGGCAGAACAATAGAACGGGTGAGACTGGTGTATATATCCAGCTGACGGCAGAACAATAGAACGGGTGAGACTGGTGTATACATCCAGCTGAGGGCAGAACAATAGAACGGGTGAGACTGGTGTATACATCCAGCTGACGCCAGAACAAAAGAACGGGTGAGACCAGTGTATACATCCGGCTGACGGCAGAACAATAGAACGGGTGAGACCGGTGTATACCTCCGGCTGACGGCAGAACAATAGAACGGGTGAGACCAGTGTATACATCCAGCTGACGGCAGAACAATAAATGATCTTTTTCAGTTCACAAATCCATTAGCCATTAGTAAAGCGTTTGTATGTAGCAATCACACAACATGGGACCGTATCCACCTGTAACGCACCTGACGTTGGGTGAGGATTGGCCAGGTTGTGTCCGGACAGGTCCACCAAGGAATGATGGACGGGATGGACGAACTGTGGCTGAGCAGCGATGTGATTGGGAGACTCGGCGGGGCTGGCGGTGTGAATCACATTCACCTGCAACAGGAACACACAGCGTTACATAGATTACATCATACGTCATAGCATCACGTGTATGATCAGCAGCTGCTACGGAAGCCGGGTGCACCCTGAAAGCCTTTGTCCCCCCAGTTCTAGAACAGTCTGATATCGGACTAACTCTGTGCATGCGAGTGCATCGTGCAGCAGGCGCTCCGTGTGTACCGTCGTGCAGCAGGCGCTCCGTGTTTAACATTGGGCCCTTAGGCAGCGGGAGAAGGCACAGAGCGGGCCCTTAGGCAGCGGGAGAAGGCACAGAGCGGGCCCTTAGGCAGCGGGAAAGGCACAGAGCGGGGCCCTTAGGCAGCAGGAGAAGGCACAGAGCAGGCCCTTAGGCAGCGGGAGAAGGCACAGAGCGGGCCCTTAGGCAGCGGGAGAAGGCACAGAGCGGGCCCTTAGGCAGCGGGAAAGGCACAGAGCGGGGCCCTTAGGCAGCAGGAGAAGGCACAGAGCGGGCCCTTAGGCAGCGGGAGAAGGCACAGAGCGGGCCCTTAGGCAGCGGGAGAAGGCACAGAGCAGGCCCTTAGGCAGCGGGAGAAGGCACAGAGCGGGCCCTTAGGCAGCGGGAGAAGGCACAGAGCGGGTCCTTAGGCAGCGGGAGAAGGCACAGAGCGGGCCCTTAGGCAGCGGGAAAAGGCACAGAGCGGGCCCTTAGGCAGCGGGAGAAGGCACAGAGCGGGCCCTTAGGCAGCGGGAGAAGGCACAGAGCGGGCCCTTAGGCAGCGGGAGAAGGCACAGAGCGGGTCCTTAGGCAGCGGGAGAAGGCACAGAGCGGGCCCTTAGGCAGCGGGAAAAGGCACAGAGCGGGCCCTTAGGCAGCGGGAGAAGGCACAGAGCGGGCCCTTAGGCAGCGGGAAAAGGCACAGAGCGGGCCCTTAGGCAGCGGGAGAAGGCACAGAGCGGGCCCTTAGGCAGCGGGAGAAGGCACAGAGTGGGCTACGTTATCTTAATGATCATTACCCTTTATGTATATGACATCGCACGGTGCCCGCATTGCATTACTTTACAAAGTACATACACAGAGCAGACTCGCAGGACAGAACATTGTAGGTTGTGTGTGTGATGGTGTAAGTGACGGCCCTGCTCACAAGAGCTTACAATCTACAGGGGAGTTATTACAGGATGGGGCCTGGACTGCACACCCCAGCTACTCATAATGGGATGTGCTACCTGCGACAGGACACCATTATATTGTCATTTATTATATATAATATAGGAGGTTTTTGGTCTAGTATTAGCCTGCCAACCGTCTGTCAAGGTAACACCGTCGGTCAGGTCCTTAACATTATAAGGGATCCCCTCTGGGGTGCAGGGTACCTCCTGACCACCCCGGGCCACACCACAAATAAAAAGTAGAGTGAAGTATTAGAGTGTTAGTGTGACAGACGATGACGGGATGATGAGGTTTTGGTCTTCACCTGTACGGAACACTATGACCGTAAGTCCCCCTCCCTGACAGTAAGGTCCAGCTAGCAGGGAATACAGGCCCCGCACACATCACTCATCGGCCCATAGGCTCACCTCCACCTGGAACTCGTTGCTGGTGTAGCGGCCGTTCAGCTCAGAGCAGACCAGTTTAAACTTCCTATCAAACAGCGAGACGGTGTTCCAGTTCCTGTAGCGGACCAGATGCAGCACCTCCTCGTAATGCGCCATTGTGTCCACACCTGTGAGGAATGAAAGGAGCGTTAGTGTGACTGCCGCCGGTACACAACATGTCCCAAGCGGGACTAATATGTGGGGACACTTACCGGTTATAACCACGCCCTGGTTGGAGCTGGTCATCTCCATCCCCTTCTGCTGCAGGTGAGTCAGGTCCAGCTGCAGACTCTCCCTATTGGGATCCAGGTCCTCTCCCACCACAGTGATCTCACATGTGTCCAGGTTATGCATGATCTCCTCCGACACCAGGGACTCTTGTACTAATGTAGACAGAGGACAAGTCACCGGTTAATGTGTCATATACAGGACCCCCAATATAGCCTGACAGGATGGACACAATGTACCGTTCTGCCCCAGAGGTACAGTGGTGAATGTGGTCGCTACCAGAACGGCCCCAGATTGCAGCAGCCGCCATCACTGGAACGGTTGGCTGCATAAAAGGAGTTACTGTAAATCCATTTCCACTTCAGTCACCCATGTATCAGATCTGCAGCTTATTACACAGCAGCTGGAACCACACAGGCGCCCTCCACCAGAGCCACGTACACACCAGCAGTGGGTGCGCAGATACACTGAGAGCTGAGGGTACCGGGAAGGTGCAGGACCAGCGAGAGGGCTCAGGCAGAGGTTTGTTAGGTGGCCAAAAGGTCCATTGCGATCGACTGATCAACCATAGACACAGGACTAGTCGATCGCAATGGACGCAGTCTGCAGCAGCCAGCCCAGTAATACCAATAAGACTCAGGGTGCTTCTTATTGGATAGCTGCAGCAGCCATGGTTGTCGCTGTAGACAGTGGAACACACGAGCACCAGACAGTGGAACACACGAGCACCAGACAGTGGAACACAGGAGCACCAGACAGTGGAACACACGGGCATCAGACAGCGGAACACACGGGCACCAGACAGCGGAACACACGGGCACCAGACAGCGGAACACACGGGCACCAGACAGCGGAACACACGGGCACCAGACAGCGGAACACACGAGCACCAGACAGCGGAACACACGAGCATCAGACAGCGGAACACACGAGCACCAGACAGCGGAACACACGAGCACCAGACAGCGGAACACACGAGCACCAGACAGCGGAACACACGAGCACCAGACAGCGGAACACACGAGCACCAGACAGCGGAACACACGAGCACCAGACAGCGGAACACACGAGCACCAGACAGCGGAACACACGAGCACCAGACAGCGGAACACACGAGCACCAGACAGCGAAACACACGATCACCAGACAGCGAAACACACGATCACCAGACAGCGAAACACACGATCACCAGACAGTGGAACACACCGGCATCAGACAGAGGAACACACCGGCATCAGACAGTGGAACACACGAGCACCAGACAGTGGAACACACGAGCACCAGACAGTGGAACACACGAGCATCAGACAGTGGAACACACAAGCCTCAGACAGTGGAACACACAAGCCTCAGACAGTGGAACACACGAGCACCAGACAGTGGAACACACGAGCACCAGACAGCGGAACACACGAGCATCGGACAGCGGAACACACGAGCACCGGACAGCGGAACACACGAGCACCGGACAGTGGAACACACGAGCATCAGACAGTGGAACACACAAGCCTCAGACAGTGGAACACACAAGCCTCAGACAGTGGAACACACGAGCACCAGAGAGTGGAACACACGAGCACCAGACAGCGGAACACACGAGCATCAGACAGTGGAACACACAAGCCTCAGACAGTGGAACACACGAGCACCAGACAGTGGAACACACGAGCACCAGACAGTGGAACACACGAGCACCAGACAGCGGAACACACGAGCATCGGACAGCGGAACACACGAGCACCGGACAGCGGAACACACGAGCACCGGACAGTGGAACACACGAGCATCAGACAGTGGAACACACAAGCCTCAGACAGCGGAACACACGAGCACCAGAGAGTGGAACACACGAGCACCAGACAGCGGAACACACGAGCATCAGACAGTGGAACACACGAGCATCAGACAGCGGAACACACGAGCACCAGACAGTGGAACACACGAGCACCAGACAGCGGAACACACGAGCATCGGACAGCGGAACACACGAGCACCGGACAGCGGAACACACGAGCACCGGACAGTGGAACACACGAGCATCAGACAGTGGAACACACAAGCCTCAGACAGCGGAACACACGAGCACCAGAGAGTGGAACACACGAGCACCAGACAGCGGAACACACGAGCATCAGACAGTGGAACACACGAGCATCAGACAGCGGAACACACGAGCACCAGACAGCGGAACACACGAGCACCAGACAGCGGAACACACGAGCATCAGACAGTGGAACACACGAGCACCAGACAGCGGAACACACGAGCACCAGACAGTGGAACACACGAGCACCAGACAGCGGAACACACGGGCCTCAGACAGTGGAACACACGAGCATCAGACAGTGGAACACACGAGCATCAAACAGTGGAACACACGAGCACGGTGTAACTGAGCAACAGCTTGAAGCCTAATATATCTGCATATAAATGAGGTTGGATGCACAAACCTGTAGGATCCTCATCCCCTTCTCCTTCTGCCTCCACCTCACGTGTGATGGTGCTGATGAGATGTAGCTCGGGGAACAGAGAAACACCTTCTGTGCTCTCAAACTCTGAGGCTGAACGGGCAAAGTGGTCGATGCCGCTCAGACTGATCTTGGGCTCCTCCGGCTGCAGCACCATGACGTAACCCTCCACATCCGGGACACTGATGCAGGTCTCCTCGTTGAAGCACCTACGGGAGAACACAAGGAGGCTGCAGTGTGACGGGGGTGCAGCAGTCACCTACAAGGCGGCTCATTCCAGCTTTATCTCATTAAAGGGGTTTTATACGCTCAGATATTAAACATACTTTACAGTGGTGGTGACCTTCAGGCGTCTGATGCCCGGGGTGGGGAACTGACGGGAGTTCAGGTAGGAGATATGCTGCATGGCCTGGTCAAACCGGTCAATGTCATCTCCTTCCAGCGTCAGGCTGGACTGGCTGGGACTCAGATTAATCTGCGAGACGAAATTCAGGTCAGTACACACGGCAGCACCTGGTGACGTTCTAGGTGTATACACTCCCCCCTCTATACCCAGCAGACCACCCTGGTGCCCAACTTTGCTTTACTTCTTCCGGTCAGCCACTTTCCCTAGGCTTCTGGAGAGGGGAATGAGTGCGTAGCTTGGGGTACACGGGATGAGGGGGTGCTATACCATACAGTAACAAGCACTGTGCTACAAGTAATAATTGCATTATCATCTATCATCATTTAATGTGACTTAATAATCACATTTCTACAGCGCTGTCTCTACAATAGGAGACTTCGGATGTTGTAAAGTACAAGTGCGGCCAATATTGGGCTTAGACCAACTACATACATTCAGAATAGCAATGATTTGATCTCAGTATACGAAGGTCATTTGTCCTGTAGGCATTACTGCGCTGTCCCCTTACGTCCTACCAGTACGGTCTCACTGCTCCTAGTGTCTGACTCACCTTCATGCCCTTGCCCACTCCGTCTGCAGGAGGGAAATCCAGGCCCTCTTTGCAGGTATACAGACAGTCTATCACCTTCTTGCTATCCAGCTTCCCAGTGCGGATCATCAGTCCTGCCAGGTTTCCACGGAAAAACTGAGCCATGTGCTGCTCGCCACCTGGACAGAGAGAGGAGACAGCCGTCAGTCAGCTGGTGCCGGCACGGAGGCCACCCGCGGGAGAGGTTACAGTATGGCATGCAGGTTAGTAACGTCCAGTCTCTGCCGGTACCACCAGAGGGGAGAGTCATGCAGATGTGCTCTGGGGAGGATAGATGGAAGCATCGGAGATAGGAGGAGGTATGGATCGGGCAAGCCGTGGCAGCTAACCAGCGGTTCCACCATAAGCCTTGTATGGTAAACTTCTGACAGGTATAAAAAGCCAGTCATAAATAGTTATTACAATGGAATGTGAAAGTGGTCAGTGCTACAGTGAAAGAGGGGGGAGTCAGCAGTGGTGGAACTACAAATCCCAGGAAGCAATGCAGTAACCATTGTTCGCCCATATACTGTAGACTTCCCAGTAATACCGCGGAGATGCACAAAGCGCAAGGTTAGCATTGCACCGGTGTTATATGATAGGGGGGGGTCTAGAACCAAAAGAAGGGCAGCAGAAGGCCCAAAAAATAAAAATAAATGGGGCAAGAGTCATGCACGGATGGGTGACATGTCAGTGTGGTTTGGTGGAGATGGATGGGGAGGAATGGACAGCAGACACCTGCATCGCTGTCTGTCATTGGCTCAGTGACATTCCCACTTCCTGAGTACTCTGCAGAACAGTAAGAGAAGGACAAACAGGGGAAGTGACCACAGGGTTAGGGACATTGGAACAACACAACAGCTTAGGACAACAATGCATCGGCTCATCTCACGGACGTCCCACGTCGGCACCGGGTCTGTTAGGGTCGGCGCGCTCTGTCGGCTTACGAAGCACATTGTATGGCTGGCACATAGACAGCAAGCCCCCCCTCCCCCACGGAGACCTGCCCATATTACTACAGTCTACATGCCTACAACAAAACGCAGGACTCCTCCAAACCAGTTGTGTCCCAGGCGGGATGCGGTCATTTGGTCTACTGCATTATGGTTGACAGTCATTAGGTCGAATCCATTAGGTCGAATCCATTAGGTCGACATGCTAAAAGGTCGACATGACTCTAGGTCGACATGGGAAAAGGTCGACATGATTCTAGTTCGAAAGGTCATTAGTTCAAAAGGTCATTAGTTCGACAAGGTCATTAGTTCGACATTGTCTATGTCGACATTCACAAGGTTGACATGGAGTTTTTCACTGTTTTTTGAGCCAACATGTGCCGACAGGCGGTATTTCATGCCCTACCATCCACTAGGGCGTGGTGGGAGAATAAAATAGTGTGCCGAGCGTAGCGAGGCACTGTGCCCGACGCATAGCGAGCGCAGCGAGCGATGCGAGGGGATGCAGTGCACTTTAAACTGTGTCCATGTCGACTGTGTTGACATTCAGGTAAAAAAACAGTGACAAACCCCATATCGACCTTGTGAATGTCGACATAGACAATGTCGAACTAATGACCTTGTCGAACTAATGACCTTTCGACCTAGAATCATGTCGACCTTTTCCCATGTCGACCTAGAGTCATGTCGACCTTTTAGCATGTCGACCTAATGACTTTCGACCATAATGCAATAGACCAAATGATCCCAACCCGTCCCAGGCATGAATATTCATGAGAAATGCAGCCAATCAATTCATTCGGATCTATTGACCAATGAGGGCCCCAGAGAGTACACTACTACATGGACCCGCTGCATCTGCCAATACAGGTTTAGCTGTTTGTACTACACCATGGTATTTGTTACAGAGGTTGCATTATAATGTGTATATAAACACGCGGCACTTTCTATATGCTGCAGAGTGTACCCTATATGTGCCCTAGATGGGTGCCATTACCTTGCCAGCAAGCTCCGACCATGAGCTGGGTGTCCAGCTGTGTAGGGTGTAGCGGGTAGTCCTCAGTCACCGTGAATGGGTCATACAGAACGCCGTCCACGTAGAGGGTGACTGTGGGGACGTCTACTGTGAGGACATAGTGATGCCATTCCTTGTCGCAGGCCTGTAGAGACAGAACGCGGAAGGCCGGTGGCCTGTTATTAGCACCCGATGGATCCCAGCAGCCAAAACCCCCGCCGATCTGCTGTAGGACAAGCTCAGGATTGTAAGTGTGCAACGTGTAACACCACCAGTCCTAAACAGCCACGGGTGGTACAGGACTCACTACATTAGTAGGCACAGGAAATACACACAAGGGAACTGCTACAGAAGTCACATGACGGCATAAAAAGCCGCATGCTCGCCTGTAGTGCGGCCCAGTGGTCTGTATAGAACCCTGTTCATCCGGTGTCAGCCAGTCAGCACTACAGCCTGCGTATGTAGCCGTCCCCTTACTAACCCCAGCAACCAGTGCACATGGGGGTCTGGCACCAGAGCTGGGAGAGAACGGGATCACTGTGGCCATTGCTGCAGGTCATGTCAGACAGACAAGGGCATTATATAATAACTGGAAAGATGCAGGCATGGGCTAACTAGCCGGAACAGTGCCCACAGGATCACACAACCATCCAGTCCCAATGTAGAGACACACAGACGTCACACCTGACCATTATATATAAGGAGGATCCTGCAGGATCACACAACCAACCAGTCCCAATGTACAGACACACAGACGTCACACAGCGAGCACACGTACACCTGACCATTATATATAAGGAGGATCCCGCAGGATCACACAACCAACCAGTCCCAATGTACAGACACACAGCGAGCACAAGTACACCTGACCATTATATATAAGGAGGATCCTGCAGGATCACACAGCCAACCAGTCCCAATGTACAGACACACAGCGAGCACAAGTACACCTGACCATTATATATAAGGAGGATCCCGCCGGATCACACAACCAACCAGTCCCAATGTACAGACACACAGACGTCACACAGCGAGCACAAGTACACCTGACCATTATATATAAGGAGGATCCCGCAGGATCACAAAACCAACCAGTCCCAATGTACAGACAAAACAGACGTCACATAGCGAGCACAAGTACACCTGACCAGTATATATAAGGAGGATCCCGCAGGATCACACAGCCAACCAGTCCTAATGTACAGACACACAGCGAGCACAAGTACACCTGACCATTATATATAAGGAGGATCCCGCAGGATCACACAGCCAACCAGTCCCAATGTACAGACACACAGCGAGCACAAGTACACCTGACCAGTATATATAAGGAGGATCCCGCAGGATCACACAACCAACCAGTCCTAATGTACAGACACACAGACGTCACACAGTGAGCACAAGTACACCTGACCATTATATATAAGGAGGATCCCGCAGGATCACACAGCCAACTAGTCCTAATGTACAGACACACAGCGAGCACAAGTACACCTGACCAGTATATATAAGGAGGATCCCGCAGGATCACACAACCAACCAGTCCTAATGTACAGACACACAGACGTCACACAGCGAGCACAAGTACACCTGACCATTATATATAAGGAGGATCCCACAGGATCACACAGTCAACCAGTCCTAATGTACAGACACACAGCGAGCACAAGTACACCTGACCAGTATATATAAGGAGGATCCCGCAGGATCACACAGCCAACCAGTCCCAATGTACAGACACACAGCGAGCACAAGTACACCTGACCAGTATATATAAGGAGGATCCCGCAGGATCACACAACCAACCAGTCCTAATGTACAGACACACAGCGAGCACAAGTACACCTGACCAGTATATATAAGGAGGATCCCGCAGGATCACACAGCCAACCAGTCCCAATGTACAGACACACAGCGAGCACAAGTACACCTGACCAGTATATATAAGGAGGATCCCGCAGGATCACACAACCAACCAGTCCCAATGTACAGACACACAGCGAGCACAAGTACACCTGACCAGTATATATAAGGAGGATCCCGCAGGATCACACAACCAACCAGTCCCAATGTACAGACACACAGACGTCACACAGCGAGCACAAGTACACCTGACCATTATATATAAGGAGGATCCCGCAGGATCACACAACCAACCAGTCCCAATGTACAGACACACAGACGTCACACAGCGAGCACAAGTACACCTGACCATTATATATAAGGAGGATCCCGCAGGATCACACAGCCAACCAGTCCCAATGTACAGACACACAGCGAGCACAAGTGCACCTGACCATTGTATATAAGGAGTATCCCGCAGGATCACGCAGCCAACCAGTCCCAATGTACAGACACACAGTGAGCACAAGTACACCTGACCATTATATATAAGGAGGATCCCGCAGGATCACACAGCCAACCAGTCCCAATGTACAGACACACAGCGAGCACAAGTGCACCTGACCATTGTATATAAGGAGGATCCCGCAGGATCACACAGCGAGCACAAGTACACCTGACCATTGTATATAAGGAGGCGGAGTAGCCTTACATTCTCTGGAGTGTAACAATAGGGAGATGGTATAAGAGCCCCATATAAGGAGGTAATATTATACAAGGATGCAATGCGTTACACTCTGCAGCTTGGGGCAGTGACCCAGGAAGATGGGCACCAGCGCCATGCCAGTATGGGCACACACCTCACTGGTGACACGTATGGAATGTGCATGTGGTGGAATATTTTGTGCTTATTAAATTATATCAGTTGTATGATACAATATCTGTGCAGCTTGGAGCCAGTTTCTCCCTCCCGTAAGGTTGGTGCACCAGAGCTTTCCCAGTCACGGTACATTTTGCCCATATTCTAGCCTATTTCATGCGGTAATGTACACGGCCCATCGCACCGCAGGGGGCATCGGATTACTCCAGCTGCAGATGTAGATGTGCCCCACAGCATGTATCACCCTCACAGTAAGGACCGGGGAGGGCTCGCTCTCTGTATCGGAAGGGAACCGCAGCGTCAGGGGAGCAGAACTCGCTCATTATGTTACATTGTGAAGACATGAAGTCTGGTGAAATCAGAGCCATTTATAGCAAAGAGAGAGAAGTATAAGACAAGGTCACCGCAGCTCCCGGGGAGGGACCAGGACTATCCGCATCCGAGGGCATCAGTAACAGTAATGAGAGCTTTCACTTATCGCGACCTAATGGTATTCCTGACGCGGCCGCTGATGTTCCCAGATCACACGTTTATTAATGTTGTATAATAATAAATCTTCATAAAAGTCAGAAAACCAATGCCAGACCCAGTTGGTGCTACAAAGATGCCAGAACCAATAGCTGGTGTTCCGATCAGTTGGTGCAACACCAATGCCAGAACCAATAGCCGGTATCCCGATCAGTTAGTGCAACACAGATGCCAGAACCAATAGCCGGTGTCCCGATCAGTTGGTGCAACACCAATGCCAGAACCAATAGCCGGTGTCCCGATCAGTAGGTGCAACACCAATGCCAGAACCAATAGCCGGTATACCGATCAGTTAGTGCAACACCGATGCCAGAACCAATAGCCGGTATCCCGATCAGTTGGTGCAACACCAATGCTAGAACCAGTAGCCGGTATCCCGATCAGTTAGTGCAACACCGATGCCAGAACCAACAGCCGGTGTCTCCATCAGTCAATGCAACACTGATGCCAGAATCAATAGCCGGTATCCCCATCAGTTAGTGCAACACCGATGCCAGAACCAATAGCCGGTGTCCCGATCAATTAGCGCAACACCGATGCCAGAACCAATAGCCGGTATCCCGATCAATTAGCCAGAACCAATAGCCGGTATCCCGATCAATTAGCGCAACACCGATGCCAGAACCAATAGCCGGTATCCTGATCAATTAGCCAGAACCAATAGCCGGTATCCCGATCAATTAGCGCAACACCGATGCCAGAACCAATAGCCGGTATCCCGATCAATTAGTGCAAAAGCGATGCCAGAACCAACAGCCGGTATCCCCATCAGTTAGTGCAACACCGATGCCAGAACCAATAGCCGGTATCCCGATCAATTAGCCAGAACCAATAGCCGGTATCCCGATCAATTAGCCAGAACCAATAGCCGGTATCCCGATCAATTAGCCAGAACCAATAGCCGGTATCCCGATCAATTAGCCAGAACCAATAGCCGGTATCCCGATCAATTAGTGCAACACCGATGCCAGAACCAACAGCCGGTATCCCGATCATTTAGTGTGTGGTGAGCGTATGGCCAGGGTTTGGTTTAGGTGCTATTGGGGAACTTAGGGATAGCCTGCGGGAGGGGAAGTTTGGATTAAGCTTCTAGAAGGAAGGATTGGGGGGGGAAGTGGGTTTAGGATGCCAGCATCGGTATTCTGACAAACGGTTATTTGTATGTATTCCATCTCGCAACCCAACTGGCATCCTGTGTCGGTACTGTATAGTCTAGCTAACCTGTTGCACTAACTGATCGGGACACCGGCTATTGGTTCTGGCATTGGTGTTGCACCAACTGATCGGGACACCGGCTATTGGTTCTGGCATTGGTGTTGCACCAACTGATCGGGATACCTGCTATTAGTTACATGTTTTATGATACATTGTAACTATATTAAATCTGCACAAATCGCTCACTATGCTGAGTACAGGCCAAGCTTAGTCCAAACTCTGCAACTCAGCCACAAACCATTATTTGTCTGAAGCTTTGGAGACGCCATGAGAACACCAACATCTTCATAACACTTCTTGTGTCAGGTTGTGATTCAACACACGGCAAACCGACACCGTGGTTATTCCAGTCTGCGCCCTGCGCTACAGTGTGACATGAACAAGTGTTTACTGCACAGTAACTTGCAGCCCACACCTCCCACGGCAATCTGCTGGAGGACAGGCATAATTATCACACACACGTGTCTTTCTGCAGCAATCTGGGGCTGCAGCCGCTCCCCTCCCCCCCACACCCCACCTTTCATGCCAACAAACGGCAGACGTGTGGAACATTCTCACTGAGGCGTAAAAAGATAGCAAAATGGGAATATTTCATGGGAAAGTCTATGTGTTCTAGAGCTTGGCCAAATTCCAGTTCTTGCTGAAGGTCATTTCCCTCATCGGTCAACTGGTGCTTGTAATTCATCAAATGGGGGTGTGAGTGACTATGGTTCTATTGGCCATAATAATGCAGAAATATCAGGACTGACTAATGAGAGGGTCCATCAGATCATATACAGAAAGAAGAAGGGTCTCTGCCAATCTCTAGTCCGTCGCTTAGGGCAAAGCCCTGGACATGCGGCAGGGACAGGTACATCTGTCCAAGCCCAATACTGGGCAATACTACCCTCTCCCACTGTCCAGCGGTGCATGGCCGCCACTACAGTGTCCTTCTCAGAGCGCACACATTACAGAACAGCTGCTCCTGATAATCACATGCACCTGGCCTGCAGGGACAGCAGCTCCGCTCACCTGGTTTAACTTCCAGTGGAACTCGGCAGGTTTGTAGGTCTTCTGCTCAGAGGGCTCTTGGCGAAGCAGGAATCCCAGCTTGCAGTTGTGAATGTAGAGCGAGTAGTGGTGACGATTCATGTCTAGATAAAGGGCACAAGCTGTAGTCAACAGTGCAGTGATAACAGCGCGGAGCAGCGCGCCTCCAGCAGCAGAAGCATTGTATACACAGCGTTACCAGTATAAGGGGGATGTAGCTACTGTGCCAGTCAGGATCCCTGTGGTTAGGATGCCAACGCCAAGATCATGACTGCCTACATTACCGCCAGCTGGAATCCCGGTGCACAGGGTCTATTCTGGGGTCAACGACGGGAACAGGGAACGGGGGCAATGGGGGCTTAGAACCTTGCACAGTGCAGTTCGCCTTGTTGCGCTATCCCTCTGTGGGGATCCTACTGAACCCGTATAATAGGCTACCGGTACCTGTCTTGTCAGAATTACACAGGATGGTCTCCTTCTCCCGTCCTCCTGGTCCGTGCCTCATCCAGACCGATATCACAAACGGCTCTTTTAGGTCAGTGGTAACAACACCATCGGGGATCTTCACCGCCTGCGTGCCATTAAACTCAAACACCTGGTCACTGTCATGTCCGTTATCTGTAGACAGCCCCACGGTCCAGTTGGAAGTGGCGCTGGGAGTGGGCAGCAGCTCCGCGGTGTTGGACGTGGCCCCTACATAAACACAGAGATGAACATCAGCTTCTCTTGGGGCTTATTAGACTAAGTTCTGATACCGGTGACCCCCACCCCCCCCCCCCCCCCCACCCCCCACAGGACTGCGCCTTGCGGCACGCGATGGCTCAGCCCAGAGAGGTCTGTACCCGTTCCTACATAGATTCTGTTAGGAATATTGCTACTGTGGAGCTTATAAAACACTCAGCGACTTCATCCAGAGACATCATATAGAGAATGTGGTACTTACCGCACAGCCGGTGTAGGGACTTCTCCGAGTAAGTGTCCCTGTCACACCCTTTGCCAATGTGACTGGTTTCCAGCTGTACAGTTGCTTGAATTGAAGTGATTGGCTCATCACAGGTCTCCAGGTGCATGCCAGGGAACAGTGCCAGCGACCCAGTGCCCGGCTCATACTCTATTCTCTTACTCCAACCTACAGTAATAGTAACAGGACAAGGGGTAATGGTGCCCAACCAAAATGTAGCAGGAGATGCCCACTATGTAACGTGCCCACCTCACCACCCAGGGAACAGTGCCAGCGACCCAGTGTCCGGCTCATACTCTATTCTCTTACTCCAACCTACAGTAATAGTAACAGGACAAGGGGTAATGGTGCCCAACCAACATGTAGCAGGAGATGCCCACTATGTAACGTGCCCACCTTACCACCCAGGGGACAGTGCCAGCGACCCAGTGCCCGGCTCATACTCTATTCTCTTACTCCAACCTACAGTAATACCAACAGGACAAGGGGTAATGGTGCCCAACCAACATGTAGCAGGAGATGCCCACTATCTAACGTGCCCACCTCACCTCCCAGGGACACAGTACAGGCACATGCCAGCACCATGGGTGAATCTGTAGATGCCCGTTACGTACCTTGCCAGCTGGCTTTACATGTTGGTTTGATGTTGATCTTCACCAGTATGTCTTCGGTGGCCCTCTTCTTCCCGCAGTCGTACGCCGTCACCGTCAGTTTATACTGGCGCTCCTTGCCGTAATTCAGCTTCTCCGTGTTTTTGATATAACCTGAGCAGTCAGAATTGGGAAAGTGTCAGGCCAGAGTCATGTGATTTACCCATGCAGGGAACGGGAGGACATAGGGCAGACCACTGACGGCCAGAGGCATGTGACTAACCTATGCTGGGGGAAGACACAGGGTGGACCACTGACGGTCAAGATAATGTGAGTAACCCATGCTGGGAACAGGAGGACACAGGGTGGACCACTGATGGCCTAGAGCCATGTGACTAACCCATGGCGGGAAAGGGAGGACACAGGGCGGACCAATGAGGACATCATCCATTCCATAGCGGATGTTAGATCCAGGTGGCTGATCCCATCCCTATACACTCATACCCACATTATCACCAATACTGGGAGTGTAAGAGTCACCGGTTCTAGGGTGGGACCAGCTATTTATCATGTCCCCCCATAGTCACCGGTTCTAGGGCTTGTGTGGGACCAGCTATTTATCATGTCCCCCCATAGTCACCGGTTCTAGGGCTTGTGTGGGACCAGCTATTTATCATGTCCCCCCATAGTCACCGGTTCTAGGGCTTGTGTGGGACCAACTATTTATAATGTCCCCCAATAGTCACCGGTTCTAGGGCTTGTGTGGGACCAACTATTTATCATGTCCCCCCATAGTCACCGGTTCTAGGGCTTGTGTGGGACCAGCTATTTATCATGTCCCCCCATAGTCACCGGTTAAAGGGGTTGTGGGGGACCAGCTATGTATCATGGCCCCATAGTCACCGGTTCTAGGGCTTGTGTGGGACCAGCTATTTATCATGTCCCCCCATAGTCACCGGTTCTAGGGCTTGTGTGGGACCAACTATTTATCATGTCCCCCCATAGTCACCGGTTCTAGGGCTTGTGTGGGACCAACTATTTATCATGTCCCCCCATAGTCACCGGTTCTAGGGCTTGTGTGGGACCAGCTATTTATCATGTCCCCCCATAGTCACCGGTTCTAGGGCTTGTGTGGGACCAACTATTTATCATGTCCCCCCATAGTCACCGGTTCTAGGGCTTTTGTGGGACCAACTATTTATCATGTCCCCCCATAGTCACCGGTTCTAGGGCTTGTAAGGGACCAGCTATTTATCATGTCCCCCCATAGTCACCGGTTCTAGGGCTTGTGTGGGACCAGCTATTTATCATGTCCCCCCATAGTCACCGGTTAAAGGGGTTGTGGGGGACCAGCTATGTATCATGTCCCCATAGTCACCGGTTCTAGGGCTTGTGTGGGACCAGCTATGTATCATGTCCCCATAGTCACCGGTTCTAGGGCTTGTGGGGGACCAGCTATGTATCATGCCCCCATAGTCACCGGTTCTAGGGCCTGTGTGGGACCAGCTATGTATCATGTCCCCATAGTCATCGGTTCTAGGGCTTGTGTGGGACCAGCTATGTATCATGCCCCCATAGTCACCGGTTCTAGGGCTTGTGGAGGACCAGCTATGTATCATGCCCCCATAGTCACTGGTTCTAGGGCTTGTGTGGGACCAGCTATGTATCATGTCCCCCCATAGTCACCGGTTCTAGGGCTTGTGGGGGACCAGCTATGTATCATGTCCCCATAGTCATCGGTTCTAGGGCTTGTGGGGGACCAGCTATGTATCATGTCCCCATAGTCACCGGTTCTAGGGCTTGTGGGGGACCAGCTATGTATCATGCCCCCATAGTCACCGGTTCTAGGGCCTGTGTGGGACCAGCTATGTATCATGTCCCCATAGTCATCGGTTCTAGGGCCTGTGTGGGACCAGCTATGTATCATGCCCCCATAGTCACTGGTTCTAGGGCTTGTGTGGGACCAGCTATGTATCATGTCCCCCCATAGTCACCGGTTCTAGGGCTTGTGGGGGACCAGCTATGTATCATATCCCCATAGTCATCGGTTCTAGGGCTTATGTGGGACCAGCTATGTATCATGTCCCCATAGTCACCGGTTCTAGGGCTTGTGGGGGACCAGCTATGTATCATGCCCCCATAGTCACTGGTTCTAGGGCTTGTGTGGGACCAGCTATGTATCATGTCCCCATAGTCACCGGTTCTAGGGCTTGTGGGGGACCAACTATGTATCATGTCCCCATAGTCATCGGTTCTAGGGCTTGTGGGGGACCAGCTATGTATCATGTCCCCATAGTCACCGGTTCTAGGGCTTGTGGGGGACCAGCTATGTATCATGTCCCCATAGTCACCGGTTCTAGGGCTTGTGGGGGACCAGCTATGTATCATGCCCCCATAGTCACCGGTTCTAGGGCTTGTGTGGGACCAGCTATGTATCATGTCCCCCCATAGTCACCGGTTCTAGGGCTTGTGGGGGACCAGCTATGTATCATGCCCCCATAGTCACCGGTTCTAGGGCCTGTGTGGGACCAGCTATGTATCATGTCCCCATAGTCATCGGTTCTAGGGCTTGTGGGGGACCAGCTATGTATCATGCCCCCATAGTCACCGGTTCTAGGGCTTGTGTGGGACCAGCTATGTATCATGTCCCCATAGTCACCGGTTCTAGGGCTTGTGTGGGACCAGCTTTGTATCATGTCCCCATAGTCACCGGTTCTAGGGCTTGTGTGGGACCAGCTATTTATCATGTCCCTATAGTCACCGGTTCTAGGGCCTGTGTGGGACCAGCTATGTATCATGCCCCCATAGTCACCGGTTCTAGGGCTTGTGGGGGACCAGCTATGTATCATGTCCCCATAGTCATCGGTTCTAGGGCTTGTGTGGGACCAGCTATGTATCATGCCCCCATAGTCACTGGTTCTAGGGCTTGTGTGGGACCAGCTATTTATCATGTCCCCCCATAGTCACCGGTTCTAGGGCTTGTGGGGGACCAGCTATGTATCATGTCCCCATAGTCATCGGTTCTAGGGCTTATGTGGGACCAGCTATGTATCATGTCCCCATAGTCATCGGTTCTAGGGCTTATGTGGGACCAGCTATGTATCATGTCCCCATAGTCACCGGTTCTAGGGCTTGTGGGGGACCAGCTATGTATCATGCCCCCATAGTCACCGGTTCTAGGGCTTGTGTGGGACCAGCTATGTATCATGTCCCCATAGTCATCGGTTCTAGGGCTTGTGGGGGACCAACTATGTATCATGTCCCCATAGTCATCGGTTCTAGGGCTTGTGGGGGACCAGCTATGTATCATGCCCCCATAGTCACCGGTTCTAGGGCTTGTGTGGAAGCAGCTATTTATCATGTCCCCCCATAGTCATCGGTTCTAGGGCTTGTGTGGAAGCAGCTATTTATCATGTCCCCCCATAGTCATCGGTTCTAGGGCTTGTGTGGGACCAGCTATGTATCATGTCCCCATAGTCACCGGTTCTAGGGCTTGTGGGGGACCAGCTATGTATCATGTCCCCATAGTCACTGGTTCTAGGGCTTGTGTGGGACCAGCTATGTATCATGTCCCCATAGTCACCGGTTCTAGGGCTTGTGTGGGACCAGCTATGTATCATGCCCCCATAGTCACTGGTTCTAGGGCCTGTGTGGGACCAGCTATTTATCATGTCCCCCCATAGTCATCGGTTCTAGGGCTTGTGTGGGACCAGCTATGTATCATGCCCCCATAGTCACCGGTTCTAGGGCTTGTGGGGGACCAGCTATGTATCATGCCCCCATAGTCACCGGTTCTAGGGCTTGTGTGGGACCAACTATTTATCATGTCCCCCCATAGTCACCGGTTCTAGGGCTTGTGTGGGACCAGCTATGTATCATGCCCCCATAGTCACCGGTTCTAGGGCTTGTGTGGGACCAGCTATGTATCATGTCCCCATAGTCACCGGTTCTAGGGCTTGTGGGGGACCAACTATGTATCATGTCCCCATAGTCATCGGTTCTAGGGCTTGTGGGGGACCAGCTATGTATCATGTCCCCATAGTCACCGGTTCTAGGGCTTGTGGGGGACCAGCTATGTATCATGTCCCCATAGTCACCGGTTCTAGGGCTTGTGGGGGACCAGCTATGTATCATGCCCCCATAGTCACCGGTTCTAGGGCTTGTGTGGGACCAGCTATGTATCATGTCCCCCCATAGTCACCGGTTCTAGGGCTTGTGGGGGACCAGCTATGTATCATGCCCCCATAGTCACCGGTTCTAGGGCCTGTGTGGGACCAGCTATGTATCATGTCCCCATAGTCATCGGTTCTAGGGCTTGTGGGGGACCAGCTATGTATCATGCCCCCATAGTCACCGGTTCTAGGGCTTGTGTGGGACCAGCTATGTATCATGTCCCCATAGTCACCGGTTCTAGGGCTTGTGTGGGACCAGCTTTGTATCATGTCCCCATAGTCACCGGTTCTAGGGCTTGTGTGGGACCAGCTATTTATCATGTCCCTATAGTCACCGGTTCTAGGGCCTGTGTGGGACCAGCTATGTATCATGCCCCCATAGTCACCGGTTCTAGGGCTTGTGGGGGACCAGCTATGTATCATGTCCCCATAGTCATCGGTTCTAGGGCTTGTGTGGGACCAGCTATGTATCATGCCCCCATAGTCACTGGTTCTAGGGCTTGTGTGGGACCAGCTATTTATCATGTCCCCCCATAGTCACCGGTTCTAGGGCTTGTGGGGGACCAGCTATGTATCATGTCCCCATAGTCATCGGTTCTAGGGCTTATGTGGGACCAGCTATGTATCATGTCCCCATAGTCATCGGTTCTAGGGCTTATGTGGGACCAGCTATGTATCATGTCCCCATAGTCACCGGTTCTAGGGCTTGTGGGGGACCAGCTATGTATCATGCCCCCATAGTCACCGGTTCTAGGGCTTGTGTGGGACCAGCTATGTATCATGTCCCCATAGTCATCGGTTCTAGGGCTTGTGGGGGACCAACTATGTATCATGTCCCCATAGTCATCGGTTCTAGGGCTTGTGGGGGACCAGCTATGTATCATGCCCCCATAGTCACCGGTTCTAGGGCTTGTGTGGAAGCAGCTATTTATCATGTCCCCCCATAGTCATCGGTTCTAGGGCTTGTGTGGAAGCAGCTATTTATCATGTCCCCCCATAGTCATCGGTTCTAGGGCTTGTGTGGGACCAGCTATGTATCATGTCCCCATAGTCACCGGTTCTAGGGCTTGTGGGGGACCAGCTATGTATCATGTCCCCATAGTCACTGGTTCTAGGGCTTGTGTGGGACCAGCTATGTATCATGTCCCCATAGTCACCGGTTCTAGGGCTTGTGTGGGACCAGCTATGTATCATGCCCCCATAGTCACTGGTTCTAGGGCCTGTGTGGGACCAGCTATTTATCATGTCCCCCCATAGTCATCGGTTCTAGGGCTTGTGTGGGACCAGCTATGTATCATGCCCCCATAGTCACCGGTTCTAGGGCTTGTGGGGGACCAGCTATGTATCATGCCCCCATAGTCACCGGTTCTAGGGCTTGTGTGGGACCAACTATTTATCATGTCCCCCCATAGTCACCGGTTCTAGGGCTTGTGTGGGACCAGCTATGTATCATGCCCCCATAGTCACCGGTTCTAGGGCTTGTGTGGGACCAACTATGTATCATGCCCCCCATGGTTTCGGCATTACTGTGCACCCCAGGCACATAGATAATAAGCCCCGCGTCCACGTTAATGGCTTGTCTTACCATCTTTATCAATGGTGAAAGGCACATCAGGCGTTACGATCTCATAGCTGCAGATCTGGCTGAACTGGGGGGAGCAATCCGCATCCACAGCTTCCACCTTCAGGATGTTGTCGTATTTCTTTCCCTCGATGGCCGTTGCTTTGTACGACTTCTCCTTGAAGACTGGAGCGTACTCATTGACGTCATTCACTTGGATGTGCACCGTGGCCCTGCAGCACATGGATGGCACAATGTGTATAGGAACCAAGCAGGTGATGTGTACCGTATCGGCCGATGGATGGAATGGTGTCTAGACAGAACATGTTTGGGTTGACCACGCCTAGTCAAACCCATCTAGTTAGTGTAGATCGGCAGCAACAAAAAGTTAGATGCAAGCGTTAGATGGACGAGAGTATGATTGACAGTCACAAGGTCGAAATGTTTATTTCCCGTATTTTTGGGTGGCTATGTCAACATTGAAACCAAACAAGTGTGCAGTGTCCCCTCGCACGGCTCACTGCGCTCGTCACACTGTTATCATCTAACTCTATGTCCACTTGGATGGTACAATGTGAACCAAGACAGTCTAAAGCGAGAAAAATTAATGTTGACCTTGTGTCTGTCGGTCACGTTCCGGTCAACGCTTGTGTCTGACTTTCTTTACTGTTGATCGAGACGCTGTCTAACTAGACCGGTTCCACTAAGCGTTGTCGACTATAACATGGTGTAGACACTGTCGACCTGCTGTACCATAACCAATGTGTACATAACTGGGGAACAGGCCAAACCTCCCCTCTCAGTGTGCTGGCGCCCGGGTGAGTCTGCTCCCGCTGGGTGCTGTCCGTGTGTGTGTTGTATCTAGCACCTGCACCACCACCTCGTTCCTCGCATTGCTCTTACTTGTGGGACTTTTTGGCATTGGTGCCATCCGGTCCTTTGCCGCAGTCGTACGCCTGGATGGTAAAGGTGTAGTCTTTCTGCAATTCGCAGTCCAGCTTCTCCGTGGAGCGAATCACCCCTTCCCCGGTGCTCTTATCCACCACCACCGCCTCGAACGGAACGTCCTGCTCGTGAATCTTAAATCCGCAGATCTCCCCTGGAAAGATCGCAGCGACACAGGTTACAGCCGTAGCCGGGGATTTAACCCTTTTACTGCCCAGCTTCATCTCAAAACCGAGAGATGGTGCAGATAAAAGGGTTAACGTGCATACACGGGGTAACACATGGACACCGATATATAGACAACCAAAAAAGAAAGAAAGAAAATATGACTATTTGGCAGCCAGGGTGTGAGGGTTCGTGGGCAAGGCAAAAGCACTGTGCTGTAATAGATGGGGTGACGTCCAGGTACTGTTACTGACAAGAAGCGGATGCCTGCCTCTCAAGCAACTCCAGGATCTTGCATCCAGTCATGCAGGAGAACGGAATATATAGATAGACAGGCATTTCACAGGAGTACTCAGGATTTACACTAGAAGAAAGGAAAAGAAAAGGGAAACAGAAAGAAAGAAAAGGGGGCAGACAGCCGTAGCGGCTGGCATTCACGTTAGTGAGACCCATCTCTGCCAAGCAACTGGGCAATGTGGTTACCATGTGAGGAAGCCTCAGCAGTAATTACTGGAATCAGGGGACAAAGTTGATCTCTCGGGGAAGGGGGGAAATTTAAGAAAAAAAAAAAAAAAAAAAGAAGAACAAAAAAATCTCACAGTAATAAGTCTTCCTGTGCAATGAACCTGGCTAAAGTTAGGGAATCAAGTGCAAAAACGTCATGGGTAAAGTAGAAATATCAATAGTGCAGACATCCATTTCTCCCTGCTCTCCACTGCACCCCCCACACAGCGGGGAACACTCCTGCTACCCGTACTGCTCATTCTAACACCCTATCTTCCCTGCTCTCCACTGCACCCCCCACACAGCGGGGAACACTCCTGCTACCCGTACTGCTCATTCTAACACCCTATCTTCCCTGCTCTCCACTGCACCCCCCACACAGCGGGGAACACTCCTGCTACCCGTACTGCTCATTCTAACACCCTATCTTCCCTGCGAGGGGCTTTGCTCTCTGCTGTGCTGATTGTAGCCTGTACCAGAAACACCCAGACAGTGACAACCCAGGCAGAAAAGAGGAACTGCACAAGTTTTGAAATGTGCAGGGTGCAAGAAGAACTAAATAATGTATTATATATAACCAGCCATCTACATAACACTACTTCACTACGGCCAACACCAGCCTTCCGCCATCACTACTACCGCCCACACCAGCCTTCCGCCATCACTACTACCGCCCACACCAGCCTTCCGCCATCACTACTACTGCCCACACCCGCCTTCCGCCATCACTACTACTGCCCACACCCGCCTTCCACCATCACTACTACCGCCCACACCAGCCTTCCGCCATCACTACTACCGCCCACACCCGCCTTCCGCCATCACTACTACCGCCCACACCCGCCTTCCACCATCACTACTACCGCCCACACCAGCCTTCCGCCATCACTACTACCGCCCACACCCGCCTTCCGCCATCACTACTACCGCCCACACCCGCCTTCCGCCATCACTACTACCGCCCACACCAGCCTTCCCCCATCACTACTACCGCCCACACCAGCCTTCCGCCATCACTACTACCGCCCACACCAGCCTTCCACCATCACTACTACCACCCACACCAGCCTTCCCCATCACTACTACCGCCCACACCAGCCTTCCGCCATCACTACTACCGCCCACACCAGCCTTCCCCCATCACTACTACCGCCCACACCAGCCTTCCGCCATCACTACTACTGCCCACACCAGCCTTCTGCCATCACTACTACCGCCCACACCAGCCTTCCGCCATCACTACTACCACCCACACCAGCCTTCCGCCATCACTACTACCGCCCACACCAGCCTTCCCCCATCACTACTACCGCCCAACACCAGCCTTCCACCATCACTACTACCGCCCACACCAGCCTTCCGCCATCACTACTACCGCCCACACCAGCCTTCCCCCATCACTACAACCGCCCACACCAGCCTTCCACCATCACTACTACCGCCCACACCAGCCTTCCGCCATCACTACTACCGCCCACACCAGCCTTCCGCCATCACTACTACTGCCCACACCAGCCTTCTGCCATCACTACTACCACCCACACCAGCCTTCCACCATCACTACTACCACCCACACCAGCATTCCGCCATCACTACTACCGCCCACACCAGCCTTCCGCCATCAAACTTATGGAAACATATACAGGCAACCGGAAGCTGGAGGACTTCCATCAAGGCTACTTGCTGGATTACTCTATACGCACCAACAGCACTACTAACATATTAGCGGAACCTCCGCAAGACAGGCTAAGGCACTCTGCTACTGGTTTAGCAAGCAGGGTATGATGGGACTTGTAGTTATACCACAGCAGCAGTAGGGAGTTACATATCACTGGACATAAAGCATCACACACATGGCCGTGGCGGCAGGACATAAGGTAACTGAGCACTGTGGGTTACCCGGAACCACCACAGCAGTGTTGGGTTACATGACCACTATAGACCATAATGCAAAGCAGTCTCCCTACACCTGCCTGATTATCTTGTACATGCCCTCTTGCAGCCGTACTGTATCTTTATTGCTACTCTGTGCTGTTCATCAATGTACTTCCACCATCAGGAGACCAGGTGGACAGATAAAGACCCAGGCAAGAGGCCAGAAAGCTAGTCGCTACAGTAACGTAACACACAAGCCAATCACAGGAAGCCCTGGCAAGCCTCATACACGTCAGGGCACCTCGCCCACACACCCTTCACATAACCCTCCTGAAACGGATGTCTGCTCACCAGATATTTCTAACCAATGGGGTGGGGGGTTTGTCACAGAAATTATTTTGACACTAAAATAAATGAAAGATTATATATATAGAAAAAAAAATTAAAAATAAAAGAAGGGATCAGTATCTTCTGTTTAGCCCCTTCAGTGCCGACACATAACGGCAATGGCGCTGAAGGTGCCAAGTGCTGATTCCCCATTATCAGAACCAAAAGTTAGTGGGTTAATAAGTTAAAAGAGGATAGAAAGAACCCGTTATCACCTTCTTTGGTGACTGTCACCTCAAAACTCTCTAAAGGGAGAAAAGATAAACCTGTGTCAGTAAGAGGGGAGAGAAAGCAGAGACACATACATCACAGTTACTCCCAGCCAGTATACCTACCGATACCTCTGCTGACGGACACTGGGGGACGCTGGGGGACCTGGGCATATAGAGGAACACATCACAGGCGGCCAGTACACAGCCTTAGTATATACCCAGTACAGCGCGGCCTCAGTATATACCCAGTATAAGGTCACATCTACTCCTATATACCACAGAAGCAGCAGAGACACATACATCACAGTAACCCCAGCCAGTATACCTACCGAAACCTCTGCTGACGGACACTGGGGGACGCTGGGCATATAGAGGAAAACATCACAGGTGGCCAGTGCACAGCCTTAGTATATACCCAGTACAGCACGGCTTCAGTATATACCCAGTATAAGGTCACATCTACTCCTATATACCACAGAAGCAGCAGATACACATACATCACAGTTACTCACAGCCAGTATACCTGCCGATACCTCTGCTGGCAGACACTGGGGGACGCTGGGGACCTGGGCATATAGAGGAACACATCACAGGTGGCCAGTGCACAGCCTTAGTATATACCCAGTACAGCACGGCCTCAGTATATACCCAGTATAAGGTCACATCTACTCCTATATACCACAGAAGCAGCAGAGACACATACATCACAGTAACCCCAGCCAGTATACCTGCCGATACCTCTGCTGACGGACACTGGGGTACGCTGGGGGACCTGGGCATATAGAGGAACACATCACAGGTGGCCAGTGCACAGCCTTAGTATATACCCAGTATAAGGTCACATCTACTCCTATATACCACAGAAGCAGCAGAGACACATACATCACAGTAACCCCAGCCAGTATACCTGCCGATACCTCTGCTGACGGACACTGGGGTACGCTGGGGACCTGGGCATATAGAGGAGCACATCACAGGTGGCCAGTGCATGGCCTCAGTATATACCCAGTATAAGGTCACATCTACTCCTATATACCACAGAAGCAGCAGAGACACATACATCACAGTAACCCCAGCCAGTATACCTGCCGATACCTCTGCTGGGGGACACTGGGGGACGCTGGGGACCTGGGCATATAGAGGAACACATCACAGCCAGCCAGTGCATGGCCTCAGTATATACCCAGTATAAGGTCACATCTACTCCTATATACCACAGAAGCAGCAGAGACACATACATCACAGTTACTCCCGGCCAGTATACCTGCCGATACCTCTGCTGGGGGACACTGGGGGACGCTGGGGACCTGGGCATATAGAGGAATACATCACAGCCGGCCAGTGCATGGCCTCAGTATATACCCAGTATAAGGTCACATCTACTCCTATATACCACAGAAGCAGCAGAGACACATACATCACAGTAACCCCAGCCAGTATACCTGCCGATACCTCTGCTGACGGACACTGGGGGACGCTGGGGACCTGGGCATATAGAGGAACACATCACAGCCGGCCAGTGCATGGCCTCAGTATATACCCAGTATAAGGTCACATCTACTCCTATATACCACAGAAGCAGCAGAGACACATACATCACAGTAACCCCAGCCAGTATACCTGCCGATACCTCTGCTGACTGACACTGGGGGACGCTGGGGACCTGGGCATATAGAGGAACACATCACAGCCGGCCAGTGCACGGCCTCAGTATAAGGTCACATCTACTCCTATATACCACAGAAGCAGCAGAGACACATACATCACAGTAACCCCAGCCAGTATACCTGCCGATACCTCTGCTGACGGACGCTGGGGGACCTGGGCATATAGAGGAACACATCACAGGTGGCCAGTACACAGCCTTAGTATATACCCAGTACAGCACGGCCTCAGTATATACCCAGTATAAGGTCACATCTACTCCTATATACCACAGAAGCAGCAGAGACACATACATCACAGTAACCCCAACCAGTATACCTGCCGATACCTCTGCTGACGGACACTGGGGTACGCTGGGGACCTGGGCATATAGAGGAGCACATCACAGGCGGCCAGTGCACAGCCTTAGTATATACCCAGTACAGCACGGCCTCAGTATATACCCAGTATAAGGTCACATCTACTCCTATATACCACAGAAGCAGCAGAGACACATACATCACAGTAACCCCAGCCAGTATACCTGCCGATACCTCTGCTGACGGACACTGGGGTACGCTGGGGACCTGGGCATATAGAGGAGCACATCACAGGTGGCCAGTGCACAGCCTTAGTATATACCCAGTACAGCACGGCCTCAGTATATACCCGCTTTCACCTACGCAACATCTCACGCATCAGACCATTCCTCTCCACTGACGCGACCAAAATTCTCATTCACTCTCTTGTCATCTCCCGCCTTGACTACCGCAACATCCTTCTCTCTGGGCTACCTCTCACCCGCCTCGCACCTCTCCAATCCATTCTTAACGCTGCTGCTAGGCTCATCTTCCTCTCCCGCCGCTCTACCTCCGCCTCCCCCCTCTGTTTATCTCTTCACTGGCTCCCCATTCCTTTCCGAGTTCTCTTTAAACTCCTTACCACCACCTACAAGGCTCTCTCCTCCTCCACCGCTCCTTACCTCTCTTCACTGATCTCTATCCACACTCCCTCCCGACCTCTTCGCTCCATCGCTGACCGCCGACTGACCTCTCACCTAATCACCTCCTCCCACTTCCGTGTCCAAGACTTCTCTCGCGCTGCCCCCCTGCACTGGAACAACCTCCCGCCACCCATCAGGCTATCTGATTCCCTTACCTCCTTCAAGCGCTCCCTCAAAACCCACTTTTTTCGACTAGCCTATCCCTCCTCCTAACCTCTTTTGATCCTCCTATCCTGCCTCCGTTCCCCTCCGTTCCTACTTATCCTATTGTATTTCGTTCGTCCACCCACCTATTTTTAGTATGTTAACTCTTATGAGCAGGGTCCTCCTTCCTCACGTACTCACCCTACCTCATTACCTCACCAGTGCTCCTGCCCTGTTCTTCCCTTCCTCTACTTCATCTTCAGTCTCCTCGACAATTTTGACACCTACTTCTGAACTGATGCTGATTTTAGTTCTACCAGCTATACCCCTATTTATACTGTATCTTTCAACACACCCTGTACGTTACCTTGTCATTTGTTTTTTGTTTGCTATGCACGGCGCTGCGGACACTTTGCGGCGCCTTATAAATAAACGTACTACTACTACTACTATAAGGTCACATCTACTCCTATATACCACAGAAGCAGCAGAGACACATACATCACAGTAACCCCAACCAGTATACCTGCCGATACCTCTGCTGACGGACACTGGGGTACGCTGGGGACCTGGGCATATAGAGGAGCACATCACAGGCGGCCAGTGCACAGCCTTAGTATATACCCAGTACAGCACGGCCTCAGTATATACCCAGTATAAGGTCACATCTACTCCTATATACCACAGAAGCAGCAGAGACACATACATCACAGTAACCCCAGCCAGTATACCTGCCGATACCTCTGCTGACGGACACTGGGGTACGCTGGGGACCTGGGCATATAGAGGAGCACATCACAGGTGGCCAGTGCACAGCCTTAGTATATACCCAGTACAGCACGGCCTCAGTATATACCCGCTTTCACCTACGCAACATCTCACGCATCAGACCATTCCTCTCCACTGACGCGACCAAAATTCTCATTCACTCTCTTGTCATCTCCCGCCTTGACTACCGCAACATCCTTCTCTCTGGGCTACCTCTCACCCGCCTCGCACCTCTCCAATCCATTCTTAACGCTGCTGCTAGGCTCATCTTCCTCTCCCGCCGCTCTACCTCCGCCTCCCCCCTCTGTTTATCTCTTCACTGGCTCCCCATTCCTTTCCGAGTTCTCTTTAAACTCCTTACCACCACCTACAAGGCTCTCTCCTCCTCCACCGCTCCTTACCTCTCTTCACTGATCTCTATCCACACTCCCTCCCGACCTCTTCGCTCCATCGCTGACCGCCGACTGACCTCTCACCTAATCACCTCCTCCCACTTCCGTGTCCAAGACTTCTCTCGCGCTGCCCCCCTGCACTGGAACAACCTCCCGCCACCCATCAGGCTATCTGATTCCCTTACCTCCTTCAAGCGCTCCCTCAAAACCCACTTTTTTCGACTAGCCTATCCCTCCTCCTAACCTCTTTTGATCCTCCTATCCTGCCTCCGTTCCCCTCCGTTCCTACTTATCCTATTGTATTTCGTTCGTCCACCCACCTATTTTTAGTATATTAACTCTTATGAGCAGGGCCCTCCTTCCTCACGTACTCACCCTACCTCATTACCTCACCAGTGCTCCTGCCCTGTTCTTCCCTTCCTCTACTTCATCTTCAGTCTCCTCGACAATTTTGACACCTACCTCTGAACTGATGCTGATATTAGTTCTACCAGCTATACCCCTATTTATACTGTATCTTTCAACACACCCTGTACGTTACCTTGTAATTTGTTTTTTGTTTGCTATGCACGGCGCTGCGGACACTTTGCGGCGCCTTATAAATAAACGTACTACTACTACTACTACTATAAGGTCACATCTACTCCTATATACCACAGAAGCAGCAGAGACACATACATCACAGTAACCCCAGCCAGTATACCTGCCGATACCTCTGCTGACGGACACTGGGGGACCTGGGCATATAGAGAAACCCATCACAGGCGGCCAGTGCACGGCCTCAGTATATACCCAGTATAAGGTCACATCTACCCCTATATACCACAGAAGCAGACGGGGTCCCGACAGTCGGGATCCCGACAGTCATTTAGCCGACGTCGGGATCACGATTGTTAAAACACCGACAGATGGGTTCCCGGCAGCATCCGGCTATTCTCCCTCATGGGGGTCCACGACTCCCATAGAGGGAGAATAGAATAGGTGGCGAGTGTGGTGAGCGCAGCGAGCCCGCAAGGGGCTTTGTTGCGCTCACCACGCTGTCTGAGTCCGGCCAGTCAGGATCCCGACGTCAGGCTAATGACTGTCGGGATCCCGAATGTCGGAACCCGATACCACACCCATGCCAGCAGGCCTACCCTACCGGCAGTAATGACAATTAATGGAGCATTCAGAAGGGGGATATTTCTACTGGATTTGGAAGTGATTTGGCTAATTGCTTAGGAATGAAGCACATATTGGGTGTAAAGGACCCAAATCGTATAAGTGTATGTCCACAAAGCCAACGCTCATTTCTTTATCTAGGGACATAATGGTGATGTCTGCTGTCAGAAGTCATCGCTACCGCCACATAACGGGCACTACCAAACCGGCAATTTATTGTCCCCCCCACCACCTTCCAGCCATCATGGTGCTGGGCACGCGGGAGATAGTCCATGCCAGCAGTGCCCCTCCAGTGAGATGCCAATTAGCTGTAATGAAGCCCAACTTCTACTACTTGCATTAGCCGCGCAGAAAATAACTAAGTGTAATCTAACCCCAGGATGTCCCAGCTTTATATGAAGCAATGAGGGGAATGTCCGCCGCCGGGAAGACGCGGTGTGCTGACGTCGCAGTAATCAGGTTTATTGTATTGCCCAAAAGGCATTTAGCTGCCTCATTTCTCCCATGTACCAGTAATAACAGGTGGGGAGACTGGGACAGGCCAGGACCTGCAGCAGCAGCAGCCACAGCTCCCATTGTTCTCCTGATGGGGGGGGGGGGTTTGTTGGAACAGGCCAGGACCTGCAGCTCCCCCCAGCAGAGGCCAGAGTTCCCATTCTCACGCTGATCACTGGGTACCTTCCATTGTACTGCTGTATGGTCATCTCTCTGTGTGGCTCAGACTTGTTATAATGCAAATAGCATCAGCGGCATCTCATCCAAGCCTCTGATTAGTGAGACGCCGGGGTTACCCCATTACATGATCTGCGGCTCTGTGCCTCAATGATAGCCAGCGTGTGTGCAGCAGCTCCCCTCACCAGGCATGGCCGGCTCTTACTGGGGGGATTGCTGTGACAGTACAAGACATGGTGCTGCATGGCTGTGTATGGGAGGCTGTCTCCAGTCCCAGGGGAGACCCCAGAACGGACATGCACTATATGAGGATAATCTGTGGGGTGTGCTGCCATAATTAGCTGGGTAAATAGAAGCCAGACACAGGGGGCGGTTCCCACAGGCCCCCAGACACTGGCTGCTCTGCAACCTCAGCGCTGTCTCACTGCGGATCAGCAATCTCATTGTCGGCCCAATTTAGCCCTAATTACCCGAGGAGTGAATGGAACAAATGCTGTATAATAGGTAGAGCAGGTGTTTAGTGCGGTGATAAATCACCAGGATGGTCTGTCGCAGGGCCATCCGCCAGTGCCGCACAACAGCGCAGCATTCACCTCACTATGTAACGTCTATACAGAGGTGACTGACCGGGTGAATGTGGCATTACAGTTATATAACAGGTTTGTCCATACAGGAAGCAGAATATAGTGGGAGGGGCAGGGTCCCCAGCAGCACAGAGTATATCAGGAGATGAGTGATGTGTCAGTGAGGACAGGGCTGCATGTGACAGTGGCAGTGACATGATGTGAGGAGGGGAATGGGGGCAGCAGGAAGCTACAGACAGAGAGTTATATAGTGGGAGGAGCAGGGTCCCCAGCAGCACAGAGTATATCAGGAGATGAGTGATGTGTCAGTGAGGACAGGGCTTCATGTGACAGGGGCAATGACATGATGTGAGGAGGGGAATGGAGGCAGCAGGAAGCCACAGACTGAGGGTTATATAGTGGGAGGTGCAGGGTTCCCAGCAGTACAGAGTATAACAGGAGATGAGTGATGTGTCAGTGAGGAAAGGGCTGCATGTGACAGGGGCAGTGACATGATGTGAGGAGGGGAATGGCTGCAGCAGGAAGCCACAGACAGGGTTATATAGTGGGAGGAGCAGGATCTCCAGCAGCACAGAGTATATCAGGAGATGAGGGCGGTGTCAGTGAGGACAGAGCTGTATGTGACAGGGGCAGTGACATGATGTGAGGAGGGGAATGGCTGCAGCAGGAAGCCACAGACAGGGTTATATAGTGGGAGGAGCAGGATCTCCAGCAGCACAGAGTATATCAGGAGATGAGGGAGGTGTCAGTGAGGACAGAGCTGTATGTGACAGGGGCAGTGACATGATGTGAGGGGGGGGATGGGGGCATCAGGAAGACACAGACTGAGAGTTATATATTGGGAGGAGCAGGATCTCCAGCAGCACAGAGTATATCAGGAGATGAGGGATGTGTCAGTGAGGACAGGGCTGCATGTGACAGGGGCAGTGACATGATGTGAGGAGGGGAATGGGGGCAGCAGGAAGCCACAGACAGGGTTATATAGTAGGAGGAGCAGGGTCCCCAGCAGCACAGAGTATATCAGGAGATGAGGGATGTGTCAGTGAGGACAGGGCTGCATGTGACAGGGGCAGTGACATGATGTGAGGAGGGGAATGGGGGCAGCAGGAAGCCACAGAATGAGAGTTATATATTGGGAGGAGCAGGGTCCCCAGCAGCACAGAGTATATCAGGAGATGAGGGATGTGTCAGTGAGGACAGGGCTGCATGTGACAAGGGCAGTGACATGATGTGAGGAGGGGAATGGGGGCATCAGGAAGCTACAGACTGAGAGTTATATATTGGGAGGAGCAGGGTCCCCAGCAGCAAAGAGTATATCAGGAGATGAGGGATGCGTCAGTGAGGACAGAGCTGCATGTGACAGGGGCAGTGACATGATGTGAGGAGGGGTATGGGGGCAGCAGGAAGCCACAGACTGAGAGTTATATATTGGGAGGAGCAGGGTCCCCAGCAGCACAGAGTATATTAGGAGATTAGTGATTATGTCAGTGAGGACACTACTGCACTATTGGGACAGAATATTTAGCACGCATACAATAGGACATGGTAGAACTACTAGAATGCTGCTGCAATATGAAGAGGCTCTGGAATAATTTTATATCTTGCATACGAAACAAGAAGTTGTAAAGGAAACAGCCAGCACCTGCTTTGTTATACGGGATGGAACAGCTACATTATCACCCCAAACACCCCCCCGTCGCTCTGTTATTAGGTGCAGACAGGTTTATCCCAGGTGCACAGCTCACAGCATCCAGATAGGGGGGGGGGGGGGGGGGATAGGGATGGGGATGAGGAGCGGATCCCTGGTGGCTTACGGGAGCCTTTGATTCTCACATCACATGCCCCAGCCTGCAGTAAGACCGGCAATAATATCCAGTCTCATTTACATTCCAGACGCGGCCTCCCTTCCGCTCCCAGCTTGTTCTCCAAGTCCTCTGCTCGATCATTTCAAGGAGATCGTCTTCTATATCTTATTACACTTGTATCACCGGTGAGCTTTGGGGGAAGGGCTGGCAGAATCTGTGCCACCTTAATGCCCTGTCCCAGCAGTATCAGTGTCACAGCACAGGAATCACCAATACGCTGTATTACAGCAGATGAACCAAGGCCTTGTATAAATAGAAAGGGAATGGCGGCTTGGGAAAACAAGCACAGCGATAGCATCTCTAATGGAAACACGCAGGTTATATATATCCCAGGAAAACCCACACAGTGCCCAGAGGTGGAATTCTGCCTGCCATGGCTTTATACGGACGCTGGATGCTGGAACCACAGGGGAGATTACTGGAATTGCAGCCCTGGGTGTGACGCGCTATTATTTGTGTCGGGCCGTAATGTAATACTGCAGCTAGAATTAAGCACACAGGCCCTTATTCTGGTTCACGTACAGAGGCAAATTCCTTCTCAAATGGACAAAACCGTGTGCACTGCAGGGGGGCAGATGTAACAGGTGCAGAGAGAGTTAGATTTGGGCGAGTTATTTTGTTTCTGTGCAGGGAAAATACTGACTGCTTTATTTCTACACTGCAAAATCCCACCCAAATCTAATTCTCTCTGCACAAGTTACATCTGCCCCACCTGCAGTGCACATGGTTTTGTCCATCTAAGAAGGAATTTGCCTCCGAGAGTGAACCAGAATAAGGCCCACAGTCCGAGTGCATGGAACACTTCCATGTAATCTGGGTTTGCAGCGGCAGAATCAGTCTGATTTGTGGACGTACAGGGCAGAGTACACAACAGGTATACTCTGTACTTAGCGCCGCCGGTGCTGTACCTGCAGGTCTGTGGTACTCACACACTTGGATGGGTCAGAACCAGATACAGAAGCTGCTACTCCAATAAATGCCACAGGACATTCCAGTGAGCAGCAGACAGCAGGCCAGTCCTACAAATACATTTCTGGGCACCATGGCTGCCTGGCACCAGGACACAAATATCTCTGCTCCCCGGTACCAGACGGGTGCCTGAATTCATCCCATGCCATGGGTGGTGAGATAGACCCATGAATTATACATGAACGTGGAGATCTAGCACACAGCCACATTCCCAGGGAACTGAAACCCGGGGCTGCTTCTGTTCCAGCACGGCTATGGTCATTAACTATTATTCCACAGCAGCCTGGAACCCACATGTGAGCCACGGCTAAACCAAAGACTTCTCTAATGTGGCGAGAAGCATCTAAGCAGCTTAACATGTCTGTGCAACCGGATCCCGCAGGAAAACATTTCCACCGAACGTAATGGGCATTCAACAAAAACACCTACTGGAGAGGCTAGGACAAAGGGCTGGCTATCTGCTCTGATGGGGGAGGGACAGAACAAGGCCTTTCTGTTTACTGCAGTGATATGAGCAGTCCCTGTGACGCAGCTATCAGGGAATGTGGCCTGAGCCAGCGCCAAGCGTGTGTGGACTAAAGATCCATAGTCGCTGGGTGCTCTGTATGCGTCAATGCTGCAGTCCATCCAGTGCTGGCCAACAGCTGCGCTGCTGCAGCGGGCATATCACTAATATAGAAAAGGTGTGCGCCAGTGGTGTCCAGGTGTGCACCACTGGCGCAGCACCTCTAGAGCCCCCCCCCCCACCTTCGCTCCAGTGATCAGTACGCCGGAGCTCCGTTGATCCGCCCGCCAGCCAGCGTCACTCATTTTACAGTGATGTCGGTCGCAGGCTCTGGTATGGTCGGCGCGGCTCGGTGGCGCTCAGGCATCAGAGTCCTCCCGAGCCGCCGCGGACATCCCCAGTCCTGCCGCCGACATCACTGCTGAATGTAACAGGCGGCTTAGGCAGGGGGGACAGCGGCAGCACTGCAGGTAAGCTCCGGCGTACTAACGCCGGAGCGGAGGTGAGGGGGCGCTTACAACTTTAAGTGGTGGGTTTTGCAGGGGCAGGACAAACCTGCCCTGATAGATTTGTCCTGCCCCAGCAAAACCCACCACTCAAGGGATTAATGTGCTATACACTTAAATGACATATAATGTCATTTATTTAGGCCCCCCCCCCCCCCCCCACTATCCACGTCATCCCGAAGTGTGGCGACCGCCCGACCTTTTCATACCCCACTATCCACGTGGTCATGGATTTGATGTTATATAGTGTGGCGTAATACATAATACGCGTGCGCTCACCAGGCTTTGGGCTCGCTGCGCTCGCTAAACTATATAAAATCAACTCCACACCGACGTGGATAGTGGGGGTATGAAAAGGTCGGGCGGACGCGTACGGCTGCACTCGCCACGGTTCGGGATGACGTGGATACTAGGGGGGGGGGGTGCGTAAATTAATGACATAGGTCATTTAATGGTATAGTACATTACATGCCATTATAACAGGTAAAATCGCATCTCATCGCATGCCATACAATAATGGCATGCGATGCGATTTCACTACGTTTGCGTATGTAATAAAATCGGGCGTCGTGATAATACACAAGTACCAAATTAAGTTACAATAACTCCACAAAATACTACGATTGGGGCAAACGGAAACTGTCTCCTCTTTGTGCTAGCTGGCATCAGCAGACCCCACGGGTATATCCGGTTACACCCGGCGACATCATGTCTGAGTGGCAGAGATTTGGCCCTATTGCTGTGCCCATGTATTAAGGTGTCTTGTATCCCGGAGTGTCAGCAGGTTGTCAGTGTAAGTGAGCGATGGTGGTAAATACCACATTATATAGCGGGGCAGAGTATGTGAGGGGGGAATACCGCATTATATAGTGGGGCAGAGTATGTGAGGGGGGGAATACCGCATTATATAGTGGGGCAGAGTATGTGAGGAGGGGAATACCGCATTATATAGCGGGGCAGAGTATGTGAGGGGGGGAATACCGCATTATATAGCGGGGCAGAGTATGTGAGGGGGGAATACCACATTATATAGCGGGGCAGAGTATGTGAGGGGGGAATACCGCATTATATAGCGGGGCAGAGTATGTGAGGGGGGAATACCGCATTATATAGCGGGGCAGAGTATGTGAGGGGGGAATACCGCATTATATAGCGGGACAGAGTATGTGAGGGGGGAATACCGCATTATATAGCGGGACAGAGTATGTGAGGGGGGAATACCGCATTATATAGCGGGGCAGAGTATGTGAGGGGGGAATACCGCATTATATACCAGGGCAGAGTATGTGAGGAGGGAATACCGCATTATATAGCGGGGCAGAGTATGTGAGGGGGGAATACCGCATTATATAGCGGGACAGAGTATGTGAGGAGGGAATACCGCATTATATAGCGGGGCAGAGTATGTGAGGGAGGAATACCGCATTATATAGCGGGGCAGAGTATGTGAGGTGGGAATACCACATTATATAGCGGGGCAGAGTATGTGAGGGGGGAATACCGCATTATATAGCGGGGCAGAGTATGTGAGGGGGGAATACCGCATTATATAGCGGGGCAGAGTATGTGAGGGGGGAATACCGCATTATATAGCGGGGCAGAGTATGTGAGGGGGGAATACCGCATTATATAGCGGGGCAGAGTATGTGAGGGGGGAATACCGCATTATATAGCGGGGCAAAGTATGTGAGGGGGAATACCGCATTATATAACAGGGCAGAGTATGTGAGGGGGGAATACCGCATTATATAGCGGGGCAGAGTATGTGAGGGGGAATACCGCATTATATAGCGGGGCAGAGTATGTGAGGAGGGAATACCGCATTATATAGCGGGACAGAGTATGTGAGGGGGGAATACCGCATTATATAGCGGGGCAGAGTATGTGTGCGGGGAATACCGCATTATATAGCGGGGCAAAGTATGTGAGGGGGAATACCGCATTATATAACAGGGCAGAGTATGTGAGGGGGGAATACCGCATTATATAGCGGGGCAGAGTATGTGAGGGGGGAATACCGCACTATATAGCGGGGCAGAGTATTTGAGGGAGGAATACCGCATTATATAGCGGGGCAGAGTATGTGAGGGAGGAATACCGCATTATATAGCGGGGCAGAGTATGTGAGGGGGTAATACCACATTATATAGCGGGGCAAAGTATGTGAGGGGGGAATACCGCATTATATAGCGGGGCAGAGTATGTGTGCGGGGAATACCGCATTATATAGCGGGGCAAAGTATGTGAGGGGGGAATACTGCATTATATAGCGGGGCAGAGTATGTGAGGGAGGAATACCGCATTATATAGCGGGGCAGAGTATGTGAGGGGGGAATACCGCATTATATAGCGGGGCAGAGTATGTGAGGGGGGAATACCGCATTATATAGCGGGGCAGAGTATGTGAGGGGGGAATAATGCATTTGGTTGACCACTGAAGAATGACAGGGCTTAGGTCGACATTCATTTTTCACATTTATTTTTGAGCCGACATGTGCCGACAGGTGGTATTTCATGTGCTGCCACCCACTACGGTGTGGGGAGAATGCCTGCAGCTAGGCACCATGCCCGAAGCATGGCGAGCGCAGCGAGGCACCGTGCCCGAAGCATGGCGAGCGCAGTGAGGCACCGTGCCCGAAGCATGGCGAGCGCAGCGAGGCACCGTGCCCGAAGCATGGCGAGCGCAGCGAGGCACCGTGCCCGAAGCATGGCGAGCGCAGCGAGGCACCGTGCCCGAAGCATGGCGAGCGCAGTGAGTAAACTTTGACCATGTTAAGTATGTTGTCAATTGGGACAAAAAAAATGTAGAAAAACTCATGTCACCTTGCCATTGTCGACCTTAGCCACATAAACATATTTTAGGGGTCGACCCACACCCCTATGTAGGCAACTCCCAGCCCAGCAACACAGGCAGAAAGTAGCCGCAGGGTCAGGTCGGCTGTGGGAGGTCTGCTCTCGCCCTCCTGGAAGAATATTATTATTAATGCACAACCAACAGGACACATACTAAGAGCCAACCGCGCCTGGTCACACACACCACAGGGAAGCGCCGCGGTCACACACACTACAGGGAAGCGCCGCGGTCACACACACCACGGGGGGGCGCGGTCACACACCACATGGGGGGGCGCGCCGCGGTTACACAGCACATGGGGGGGCGCGCCGCGGTCACACAACACAAGGGGGGAGCGCCACGGTCACACACCACAGGGGGAGGCGCCACGGTCACACAGCACATGGGGGGGGCGCTCCGCGGTCACACAACACAAGGGGGGAGAGCCACGGTCACACACCAAAGGGGACGCGCCGCGGTTACACACCACAGGGGGACGCGCCGCGGTCACACCACAGGGGGACGCGCCACGGTCACAGCACATGGGGGGGGCACTCCGCGGTCACACACCACAGGGGGACGCGCCGCGGTCACACAGCACATGGGGGTGGGGCTCCGCGGTCACACACCACAGGGGGGGGGGGGCCGCGGTCACACACCACAGGGAGGGGGGCGCCGCGGTCATACAACACAAGGGGGGAGCGCGACTGCCCCACACCACAGAGGGACGCGCCGCGGTTACACACCACAGGGGGACGCGCCGCGGTCACACAGCACATGGGGGTGGGGCTCTGCGGTCACACACCACAAGGGGGGAGTGCCACGGTCCCACACCACAGGGGGACACGCCGCGGTTACACACCACAGGGGGACGCGCCGCGGTCACACAGCACATTTACACTCCGCAGCAATCTACAGGAAAGATGAAACGAGTGTAACACAAGCACACACACACGTCCTACACGCCTGTCCTCTCACATGTGTCTCCCCGACACAAGGAAGAGCTGCCAAGCTAAATTATATGAACAATTTGATAACAAATGGAGTGGAACAAGTGCTGAGCTGTGAGGTGCTGTCTGACAGGACGGGCTCGGAATACCCGGGGGGGCGAGGAAGGCGCTGAGGCAGAATCTGGCCAGCAAATGATGAGATGCCTGTGGATGGTACGCGGGACTAACAGCCAAGGTCATTATACCATAGACTGTGCATCCCCAGACAGTATACAGCTCCTATATACTACACACACATCAGCCGCTCATACCTGCGTAACGGAGGGGGGCATCTTTATCTAGGGCTATTAGAGGAGGGTCCAGCAGAACAGCATTATCGTTTTCCGTTACTAGTCCGTGATACGTTGTTTCAATCCATGGTTTATGTTTATTAACTGCAGGAAAAGGGAAGAAAACAATAAGAACAATTAGAGCGAAGACAAACAATGAATTCCTTATAGATATAAGTGAGTGCGTCACTGTGCGGAACACGATACGTGGTGTGGTCACAGACATAACGGGGGGCAGCCTCACTCTCTAGGTGACCCACAGCAGGACAAGTCCCGGGGTGAAGGGGTCACTAAGTTATCACTGCTGCTATGGCATCGAGTACGAGGGCATATACCAGGGCTGGGAAATTGCGGCCCTCCAGATGTTGATGAACTACACATCCCAGCATGCCTTGCATCAGTTTCAGCATGGCCACATAGCAAAATCAATGCAAAGCATCCTGGGATGTGTAGTTCATCAACATCTGGAGGGCCGCAATTGCCCAGCCCTGGCATATACTGAGCATACCGCATAGAATAGTCCCTGCACGGCTTCCTATGCTGCGGTCCCCTATATGCAGGTAATTAGCAGACCCTCTGGTAATGTAATATCCAGTGCAGGACGCTCCAGGCTAATCATGCTGAGGCCTTTATCTGCTGTAATCTGCTTATCTGTCCTTGTACATTCCAGCAACTGCTGCACCAGACCAAACACAGCAGCAGCAGCAGGTACCGGTGACCTGTCTGAGGCCCCCACTGAGCCGCACTGCAGCCAGTAACACACATACATACATACTGCACTGCAGCCAGTAACACACACACACACACATAAACACTGCACTGCAGCCAGTAACACACACACACACACATAAACACTGCACTGCAGCCAGTAACACACACACACACACACACACACACACATAAACACTGCAGCCAGTAACAAACACACACACACATAAACACTGCAGCTAGTAACACACACACACACACATATACATACTGCACTGCAGCCAGTAACACACACACACACACACACACACACATATATACGCTGCACTGCAGCCAGTAACACACACACACACATACATACATACATACATACATATACATACTGCACTGCAGCCAGTAACACACACACACACACACATATATACGCTGCACTGCAGCCAGTAACACACACACACACACACACACTGCAGCCAGTAACAAACACACACACACATACATACTGCACTGCAGCCAGTAACACACACACACATACATATACATACTGCACTGCAGCCAGTAACACACACACACATATATACGCTGCACTGCAGCCAGTAACACACACACACATATATACGCTGCACTGCAGCCAGTAACACACACACACACACACACACATAAACACTGCACTGCAGCCAGTAACACACACATATACACTGCAGCCAGTAAAACACACATATACACTAAACGCAGACCAAACACAGCAGCAGCAGGTACCGGTGACCGGTCTGAGGCCCCCACTGATCTGCGCTGCAGCCAGTAACACACACACACACACACACACACACACTGCACCCAGTAACACACACACATATACATACTGCAGTGCAGCCAGCTATCACACATACATATACATACTGCACTGCAGCCAGCTATCACACATACATATACATACTGCAGTGCAGCCAGCTATTACACATACATATACATACTGCAGTGCAGCCAGCTATCACACACACATACATATACATACTGCAGTGCAGCCAGCTATCACACATACATACTGCACTGCAGCCAGCTATCACACACACACACACACACACATAAACATACTGCACTGCAGCTAGCTATCACACATACATATACATACTGCACTGCAGCCAGCTATCACACATACATATACATACTGCAGTGCAGCCAGCTATCACACATACATATACATACTGCAGTGCAGCCAGCTATCACACATACATATACATACTGCACTGCAGCCAGCTATCACACATACATATACATACTGCAGTGCAGCCAGCTATCACACATACATATACATACTGCAGTGCAGCCAGCTATCACACATACATATACATACTGCACTGCAGCCAGCTATCACACATACATATACATACTGCAGTGCAGCCAGCTATCACACATACATATACATACTGCACTGCAGCCAGCTATCACACACTCACACTCACACTCACACACACACACATACACACACTGCAGTGCAGCCAGCTATCACACATACATATACAAACTGCAGTACTAGGAACAAGTGAGACTCTATATTTATCCACAACCCCACACTCTGGTCCATCTTTATAGGGGTGACTATTGCCCATTTTATTACATATTGATTAATATGGTTTTTATTGTGCATACTATATACGTTCTTATACATAAGTTGTGATTTTACTGTATCTATGTGCTAATTATATATTAAAATTGTTTATCATTTGTAATACCCAATTGGTCAGAAATATAAATTTTTAGCGCTCCACCATCCATTTTTCTTTCTTCTAGTTCTAGCATATATAGGGGTCTAACCACCCCCAGGTGTGAGCAGCTCAGCAAACAGACACTCATCTCACTAAGCACCTTTTATATCCCCTGCCATCTAGGTGGTAGAGTATATATATATCTTTTTTCTTCATAATAGGATGATGTACTTGGGTAATGGCTCATGTATAGACATGTGTATCACTCTCCCATGCACCATGTACATTCCCCGCAGCTATGTATACATCAGACAGCCTTTACTCCGTACTGCTCTCTGGTGATACAGAACAGCCACGTGGCCTGTACAAGTAGGAGCCTGATGCTCCGTGTCCTCTGCTCCTTTATAGCAAGGATTCTGGTGAGAACTCCTCCTAGGGATGGGACATGATGTCGTGGTCTCATGACGTATCATGGAAGCCAGAGAAAGGCTCCTTTAGCTAGAGTGAAATGCCACCCTTCATTCATCTTGGAAGAACAGGAAAACATGTACAACAATGACTGAGGGGACTATAGGAGTCCTGACCAGAGCCCGTCATGCTGGAGACACGCACTAAGCTCCTCACAGGGAACTCCTGAGTTAGAGAACTCCTAACCAGAGCCCATCATGCTGGAGACACGCACTAAGCTCCTCACAGGGATCTCCTGAGTTAGAGAACTCCTGACCAGACTCCGGCATGCTGAATACACACACTAAGCTCCTCATAGGGATCTCCTGCATGAGGGGACTATAGGAGTCCTGACCAGAGCCTGTCATGCTAGAGATACACACTAAGCTCCTCATAGTGATCTCCTGCATGAGGGGACTATAGGAGTCCTGACCAGAGCCCGCCATGCTGGAGATACACACTAAGCTTCTCATAGTGATCTTCTGCATGAGGGGACTATAGGAGTCTTGACCAGAGCCCGCCATGCTAAAGAGACACACTAAGCTCCTCATAGTGATCTCCTGCATGAGGGGACTATAGGAGCCTGACCAGAGCCCGCCATGCTGGAGATACGCACTAAGCTCCTCATAGGGATCTCCCGAGTTAGAGAACTCCTGACCGGAGCTGTCACGCTGGCGATACACACTAAGCTCCTGCATGAGGGGACTATAGGAGTCCTGACCAGAGCCGTCATGCTGGCGATACACACTAAGCTCCTCATAGGGATCTCCTGAGTGAGAGAACTCCTGACCAGACTCCGGCATGCTGAATACACGCACTAAGCTCCTCATAGGGATCTCCTGCATGAGGGGACTATAGGAGTCCTGGCCAGAGCCCGCCATGCTGGAGATACACACTAAGCTCCTCATAGTGATCTCCTGCATGAGGGGACTATAGGAGTCCTGACCAGAGACCGTCATGCTGGAGATACACACTAAGCGCCTCATAGTGATCTCCTGCATGAGGGGACTATAGGAGCCTGGCCAGAGCCCGCCATGCTGGAGATACACACTAAGCTTCTCATAGTGATCTCCTGCATGAGGGGACTATAGGAGCCTGACCAGAGCCCGCCATGCTGGAGATACACACTAAGCTCCTCATAGTGATCTCCTGCATGAGGGGACTATAGGTGCCTGGCCAGAGCCCGTCATGCTGGAGATACACACTAAGCTCCTCATAGTGATCTCCTGCATGAGGGGACTATAGGAGTCCTGACCAGAGCCCGTCATCCTGGAGATACACACTAAGCTCCTCATAGTGATCTCCTGCATAAGGGGACTATAGGAGTCCTGACCAGAGCCCGTCATGCTGGAGATACACACTAAGCTCCTCATAGTGATCTCCTGCATGAGGGGACTATAGGAGCCTGGCCAGAGCCCACCATGCTGGAGATACACACTAAGCTCCTCATAGTGATCTCCTGCATGAGGGGACTATAGGAGTCCTGACCAGAGCCCGTCATGCTGGAGATACACACTAAGCTCCTCATAGTGATCTCCTGCATGAGGGGACTATAGGAGTCCTGACCAGAGCCCATCATCCTGGAGATACACACTAAGCTCCTCATAGTGATCTCCTGCATGAGAGGACTATAGGAGCCTGGCCAGAGCCCGCCATGCTGGAGATACACACTAAGCTCCTCATAGTGATCTCCTGCATGAGGGGACTTGAGGAGTCCTGACCAGAGCCCACCATGCTGGAGATACACACTAAGCTCCTCATAGTGATCTCCTGCATGAGGGGACTATAGGAGTCCTGACCAGAGCCCGCCATGCTGGAGATACACACTAAGCTCCTCATAGTGATCTCCTGCATGAGGGGACTATAGGAGTCCTGACCAGAGCCCGTCATCCTGGAGATACACACTAAGCTCCTCATAGTGATCTCCTGCATGAGGGGACTTGAGGAGTCCTGACCAGAGCCCGCCATCCTGGAGATACACACTAAGCTCCTCATAGTGATCTCCTGCATGAGGGGACTTGAGGAGTCCTGACCAGAGCCCGCCATCCTGGAGATACACACTAAGCTCCTCATAGTCTCATCTCCTGAGTGTGAGAACAATAGAACAAGCCCTGACCAGAGCCCATTATGCTGGAGTGGTGGGAGTTCTATTGAAGCTGGGATGTTGCCCATAGCAACCAATCAGATTATATTATCTTCTAGAAGGCGCTAAATATAGTAGATTCTGATCTGAATGGAAAGCCTCTCTCAGTATATTTACCCCATAGAGCACGACCACAAGGCAGTAATAATACACAACTATGTACAGCACACACAGCATCCCACATGGCTCACACTAGCAGACATGTTATCTCCACCAGTACATAGAGGGGGAACATAAAGCAAGTCCATTCTATGCAGAGGGGTAATTGTGACGACATTATACACTACTGACATGGGGTTATTCAGACCTGATCACACGGCCCCGCGATCAGGAAATCGCCGCCCAGCGACAGTGAAATCCCGCCCTGTGCCAGGCTGCGTAAGGCTTGCACAAACATCGCAGACCTGCGATTAGCTGCCCATGGAATGATTTTCCCACGTGTGCAGTCTGTGCATAGCCCTGGACCTACTCCAAGGGTTCTAGAATAACCTGTGACTGCAGCGCAGGCTGTCGCTGTACACGGAGAATAAATAGGACACTATGCAAACACTGCACAAAGCAAACTGAAGACTTTATTGACACTGGGAAATAGGACTGACAACAGCAGAGCTGGGGAACGGCTGTAATTAGGAGCCTGAGGATACATTACCGCACAGCTGTACAGCAGATTGTACGCAGATCTGAAATCACAATAATCCATTTGACAGTGGAGCTTTTATGATCATCAGATTTTCGCCTTGTTTAAAACTACATTCTGCATTGGATACTGTGACTGGAGGCAGCTCCAAAACAATGTGTGAGAACAAGGGCTGTGACTGCAGAGAGAAATGACGGCTGGGCACACAATGGCAGAAGCACTTGCCACGCACAGAGCCTGTGATTACAGCGATGCTGCAGGCCGCCATGCCATCCCACCATGCCAGGCACCTCTCCCCTCGCGCCCAGCACGTCAGGCGCCTCTCCCCTCTCGCGCCCAGCACGTCAGGCGCCTCTCCCCTCGCGCCCAGCACGTCAGGCGCCTCTCCCCTCGCGCCCAGCACGTCAGGCGCCTCTCCCCTCGCGCCCAGCACGTCAGGCGCCTCTCCCCTCGCGCCCAGCACGTCAGGCGCCTCTCCCCTCGCGCCCAGCACGTCAGGCGCCTCTCCCCTCGCGCCCAGCACGTCAGGCGCCTCTCCCCTCGCGCCCAGCACGTCAGGCGCCTCTCCCCTCGCGCCCAGCACGTCAGGCGCCTCTCCCCTCGCGCCCAGCACGTCAGGCGCCTCTCCCCTCGCGCCCAGCACGTCAGGCGCCTCTCCCATCGCGCCCAGCACGTCAGGCGCCTCTCCCATCGCGCCCAGCACGTCAGGCGCCTCTCCCCTCGCGCCCAGCACGTCAGGCGCCTCTCCCCTCGCGCCCAGCACGTCAGGCGCCTCTCCCCTCGCGCCCAGCACATGTGAAACGGACGCACTGTCATCAGGACGGCCGCCACTCACAGCATGCAGATATACGGAAACACCAATGTGCTGATAGACAAGAGACACAGGTTAAACAGACTCTCATCAGGACTGACACCACTCACAGCATGTAGGATATTTATTATTTATTTACAGTGTCTTATATAGCGCAGCAGATTCCATTGCACTTTACAATTGGAAACAGTGATTAAACAAACTGGGTAGATACAAACCGACATGGAGGTAGGAGGGCCCTGCTCGCAAGTCTATAGATATATGGAAACAGCAATGTGCTCAGACAGAAGACACAGGCGAAATGGACTACTGTCATCAGGACTGGCACCGCTCACAGCATGCAGATATACGGAAACAGCAATGTGCTCATAGACAGAAGACACAGGCGAAATGGACTACTGTCATCAGGACTGACGCCACTCACAGCATGCAAATATATACAGAAACACCAATGTGCTGATAGACAGAAGACACAGGCGAAATGGACTACTGTCATCAGGACTGGAACCACTCACAGCATGCAGATATACGGAAACACCAATGTGCTCAGACAGAAGACACAGGTGACATGGACTACTATCATCAGGACTGGCGCCACTCACAGCATGCAGATATACGGAAACACCAATGTGCTCATAGACAGGAGACACAGGCGAAATGGACAACTGTCATCAGGACTGGCGCCACTCACAGCATGCAGATATACGGAAACAGCAATGTGCTCGTAGACAGAAGACACAGGTGACATGGACTACTGTCATCAGGACTGGCGCCACTCACAGCATGCAGATATACGGAAACACCAATGTGCTCATAGACAGGAGACACAGGCGAAATGGACTACTGTCATCAGGACTGGAACCACTCACAGCATACAGATATATACAGAAACACCAATGTGCTGATAGAAGACACAGGTGAAATGGACTACTGTCATCAGGACTGGAACCACTCACAGCATGCAGATATATACAGAAACACCAATGTGCTGATAGAAGACACAGGTGAAATGGACTACTGTCATCAGGACTGGAACCACTCACAGCATGCAGATATATACAGAAACACCAATGTGCTGATAGAAGACACAGGTGAAATGGACTACTGTCATCAGGACTGGAACCACTCACAGCATGCAAATATATAAGGAAAATCTAATGGGTCATTCCATGATAACAAACATTACAGTTTAACTAAAAAGATCATGTGAAATATATTTTTGAAGCGCGTGTTTGGAATAATCTGTGCAAAGTAAGGATATGCTTTCATTTTCATGCAAAGCTGCTCATGAATATTGGTAACAAACGTTACATAAAAAAAAGGTAATTTTCATGGAATGACCCTAATGTGCTGACAGACAGAAGACACAGGCATAATGGACTCACATCAGTCAGTAGTGCTGGCATCACAGTGCAATACATCCCGGCACACTACCACAGCACTGATTATGAGAGTAGGAAGCCTGGTTGTATGGCTAGTACCCAGTATATTATACATGACTAGTTTCCAGCCTGTCAAAATGACAGCACAGCAAAACCATCATTTCAGCACCAGCAGCTAAATGCTTGAATTCCCACCATAGAGGTGAGGAGCAACATTAGCCTTTTATATATTCTCATAGTATAGCTAGTATTACTAGCAAAGTAACCTGTACTATACAAACTTCAGCCAATCTAGTAGAGCTGGTACGGGAAAGTCCCCGGACTCACATCCCATTGCCCTGATGTAGTCCCCGGACCCTCACTGCCACTCATCTATTTGGGACACTGCAGTGACTGCCATGCCCTATGCGGTGGACACTCTGCTTTTAGAGCGCACTATAATCTCAGTGTATTCATAGTATAAGCTATGCCAGCTAAATAGAATGGAATCTGGCAGCGCCATGTCCAATTTATATAAAAAGCACAGAACACAAATGCCAGGGTGATGATGGGCACCAGATTGTGGCTCCGTCCTCTGTAATACATCCACAGACAGCTGCCGAAGTTATTTGTGCAATTCAGCTACCAACTTATAATACATTGCACATAATACTGTATATGACATGTAGAACACACACGGGCACTAGCCACCTATATATTGTGACACAACATTCAGAAATCTCACAAGGCAGACTGCAGTGAATGGTTCGTCTGTGCACCTGTGGAACGCTGTATCAGGACAGGTGTATGAGACTGTTCCAGTCCACATTGTACAAGCACAGCTGTGGGAACAGTACGGAGCGCCAACATAAACCACACTGCGGTCTGACAACAAGGTGCTGCACTGACATACAATGCCAGGAATAACTCCTTACCGCTACTTAAGACTCATTGTACATATCGTAATGCTCAGCTGAACCCGCTCTAGGTTCCCACAATACACCGATTGGCCTTAAATGCACCGGAGAGACAAAAGGGCACTCCTAAATCCAGACTGCGCCCGGGACGTTAAAGTGCCACCAGCAAACTCTAGTAACAGCAGTAAAGGTTTGGGGGTGCGCATTGGTTTCCGATGTCACAACCAAGCTCCCACGCGGTTTACTAGCGATAACAACTATGTATATGTGTGTACACAAATAATCTATCTGCAGGGGGGGGGGGGGGGGGGCGTTATCTCCAACATCCATCTAGATGAGTCACTATATACACCCCCATCGCTGACCGTCTCCAAGGTGACATTAAACCTCACAATAATGTACAGGTCTTGGGTATAAGAGGAGAAATGCGACTATGGAGGATATGTGGGGGGTGGTCATTTATGTGCCCAGCTAATTCGACTGGTGAATCCGCTCAATGCTGCACTTTAGAGGGGACATTAGGACAAACAGGAGCGTGAATCAATAATACAAAAAGGGGCGAGTTGGGTTCCCGACAATTTAATACTGCAGCACCGGCAACTCACCCCCTTCACCTGCAATGGAATCCCGATGCTAATGCAGTCAATGTGAGTAGTCCAATAACACCATGACAGATCCCACCATTGTGTCAGTGACACCTGTAAGAGGTACAGTAATACCTCAAAGTTCCTACAGTACAACACACACAGGAGGAATGCTGGCCTGATCAATCGCTGTAGTCCCTGTATACTGGGTGCACCACATGATGGGGGTTGTAGTCCCTGTATACTGGGTGCAGTGAGTACATCACTAGTACTACTCTATGTAATGTATGAGTGCTCAGTGTACACCACATGATGGGGGCTGTAGTCACTGTATACTGGGTGCAGTTAGTACATCACTAGTACAATTACATGTGATGTATGAGTGCTCAGTGTACACCACATGATGGGGGCTGTAGTCATTGTATACTGGGTGCAGTTAGTACATCACTAGTACCATTACATGTAATGTATGCGTGCTCAGTGTGCACCACATGATGGGGGCTGTAGTCACTGTATACTGGGTGCAGTTAGTACATCACTAGTACAATTACATGTGATGTATGAGTGCTCAGTGTACACCACATGATGGGGGCTGTAGTCACTGTATACTGGGTGCAGTTAGTACATCACTAGTACAATTACATGTGATGTATGAGTGCTCAGTGTACGCCACATGATGGGGGCTGTAGTCACTGTATACTGGGTGCAGTTAGTACATCACTAGTACCATTACATGTAATGTATGAGTGCTCAGTGTACACCACATGATGGGGGCTGTAGTCACTGTATACTGGGTGCAGTTAGTACATCACTAGTACCATTACATGTAATGTATGAGTGCTCAGTGTGCACCACATGATGGGGGCTGTAGTCACTGTATACTGGGTGCAGTTAGTACATCACTAGTACTATTACATGTAATGTATGAGTGCTCAGTGTACACCACATGATGGGGGCTGTAGTCACTGTATACTGGGTGCAGTTAGTACATCACTAGTACCATTACATGTAATGTATGAGTGCTCAGTGTACACCACATGATGGGGGCTGTAGTCACTGTATACTGGGTGCAGTTAGTACATCACTAGTACCATTACATGTAATGTATGAGTGCTCAGTGTACACCACATGATGGGGGCTGTAGTCACTGTATACTGGGTGCAGTTAGTACATCACTAGTACCATTACATGTAATGTATGAGTGCTCAGTGTACACCACATGATGGGGGCTGTAGTCACTGTATACTGGGTGCAGTTAGTACAGCACTAGTACCATTACATGTAATGTATGAGTGCTCAGTGTACACCACATGATGGGGGCTGTAGTCTCTGTATACTGGGTGCAGTTAGTACATCACTAGTACTATTATATATAATGTATGCGTGCTCAGTGTACGCCACATGATGGGGGCTGTAGTCACTGTATACTGGGTGCAGTTAGTACATCACTAGTACTATAACATGTAATGTATGAGTGCTCAGTGTACACCACATGATGGGGGCTGTAGTCACTGTATACTGGGTGCAGTTAGTACATCACTAGTACCATTACATGTAATGTATGAGTGCTCAGTGTACACCACATGATGGGGGCTGTAGTCACTGTATACTGGGTGCAGTTAGTACATCACTAGTACCATTATATGTAATGTATGAGTGCTCAGTGTGCACCACATGATGGGGGCTGTAGTCACTGTATACTGGGTGCAGTTAGTACATCACTAGTACCATTACATGTAATGTATGAGTGCTCAGTGTACACCACATGATGGGGGCTGTAGTCACTGTATACCGGGTGCAGTTAGTACATCACTAGTACTATTATATGTAATGTATGAGTGCTCAGTGTACACCACATGATGGGGGCTGTAGTCACTGTATACCGGGTGCAGTTAGTACATCACTAGTACTATAACATGTAATGTATGAGTGCTCAGTGTACACCACATGATGGGGGCTGTAGTCACTGTATACCGGGTGCAGTTAGTACATCACTAGTACTATTACATGTAATGTATGAGTGCTCAGTGTGCACCACATGATGGGGGCTGTAGTCACTGTATACTGGGTGCAGTTAGTACATCACTAGTACTATTACATGTAATGTATGAGTGCTCAGTGTACACCACATGATGGGGGCTGTAGTCACTGTATACTGGGTGCAGTTAGTACATCACTAGTACCATTACATGTAATGTATGAGTGCTCAGTGTGCACCACATGATGGGGGCTGTAGTCACTGTATACTGGGTGCAGTTAGTACATCACTAGTACCATTACATGTAATGTATGCGTGCTCAGTGTACGCCACATGATGGGGGCTGTAGTCACTGTATACTGGGTGCAGTTAGTACATCACTAGTACTATTACATGTAATGTATGAGTGCTCAGTGTACGCCACATGATGGGGGCTGTAGTCTCTGTATACTGGGTGCAGTTAGTACATCACTAGTACTATAACATGTAATGTATGAGTGCTCAGTGTACACCACATGATGGGGGCTGTAGTCTCTGTATACTGGGTGCAGTTAGTACATCACTAGTACCATTACATGTAATGTATGCGTGCTCAGTGTGCACCACATGATGGGGGCTGTAGTCACTGTATACTGGGTGCAGTTAGTACATCACTAGTACTATTACATGTAATGTATGAGTGCTCAGTGTACACCACATGATGGGGGCTGTAGTCTCTGTATACTGGGTGCAGTTAGTACATCACTAGTACCATTACATGTAATGTATGAGTGCTCAGTGTGCACCACATGATGGGGGCTGTAGTCACTGTATACTGGGTGCAGTTAGTACATCACTAGTACTATTACATGTAATGTATGAGTGCTCAGTGTACACCACATGATGGGGGCTGTAGTCACTGTATACTGGGTGCAGTTAGTACATCACTAGTACCATTATATGTAATGTATGAGCGCTCAGTGTACACCACATGATGGGGGCTGTAGTCACTGTATACTGGGTGCAGTTAGTACATCCCTAGTACTATTATATATAATGTATGAGTGCTCAGTGTACACCACATGATGGGGGCTGTAGTTCAGACAGTCCCTACAGTGCTTCTCTGCTTCTGTCCAGCAATGTGTCCCTGCAGATTATTTGCAGCCTGGGGCGGTGCTGGGAAAAGAAGTGACTGAATGGAATAGCTCACCCCTTTTAGCTGCATGTCTTTGAAACAAGCCATCAATCTCGGCCAGAGGAATCCAGACAAGCAGATCGCTTACAGCAACACAAAGCTGTGAGCTCAGATCTATACACTGCACAGCAGCTGGGGAGAGAACTGCAACATCCCTGTCCTACCAGCTGTATGGTCCCAGCACATCCTGCAGCATGAGAACACGGGCCTATCATGCAGTACAGCCCCAAACATAACACAGATACACCTGTCCAGGTCACACGCAGCAGGGGACATCCATGTGAGCAGCCTCCTCCAGCATGAGAACACGGGCCTATCATGCAGTACTGCTCTGTGGCATGTACATCAGGAATACAGCCCCAAACATAACACAGATACACCTGTCCAGGTCACACGCAGCAGGGGACATCCATGTAAGCAGCCTCCTCCAGCATGGGACCACGGGCCTATCATGCAGTACTGCTCCGTGGCATGTACATCAGGAATACAGCCCCAAACATAGCACAGATACACCTGTCCAGGTCACACACAGCAGGGGACATCCATGTAAGCAGCCTCCTCCAGCATGGGACCACGGGCCTATCATGCAGTACTGCTCCGTGGCATGTACATCAGGAATACAGCCCCAAACATAACACAGGTACACCTGTCCAGGTCACACGCAGCAGGGGACATCCATGTAAGCAGCCTCCTCCAGCATGGGACCACGGGCCTATCATGCAGTACTGCTCTGTGGCATGTACATCAGGAATACAGCCCCAAACATAGCACAGATACACCTGTCCAGGTCACACGCAGCAGGGGACATCCATGTAAGCAGCCTCCTCCAGCAGGAGAACACGGGCCTATCATGCAGTACTGCTCCGTGGCATGTACATCAGGAATACAGCCCCAAACATGACACAGATACACCTGTCCAGGTCACACGCAGCAGGGGACATCCATGTAAGCAGCCTCCTCCAGCATGGGACCACGGGCCTATCATGCAGTACTGCTCTGTGGCATGTACATCAGGAATACAGCCCCAAACATAGCACAGATACACCTGTCCAGGTCACACGCAGCAGGGGACATCCATGTAAGCAGCCTCCTCCAGCATGGGACCACGGGCCTATCATGCAGTACTGCTCTGTGGCATGTACATCAGGAATACAGCCCCAAACATAACACAGATACACCTGTCCAGGTCACACGCAACAGGGGACATCCATGTAAGCAGCCTCCTCCAGCATGGGACCACGGGCCTATCATGCAGTACTGCTCCGTGGCATGTACATCAGAAATACAGCCCCAAACATAATACAGATACACCTGTCCAGGTCACACGCAGCAGGGGACATCCATGTAAGCAGCCTCCTCCAGTATGAGAACACGGGCCTATCATGCAGTACTGCTCCGTGGCATGTACATCAGGAATACAGCCCCAAACATGACACAGATACACCTGTCCAGGTCACACGCAGCAGGGGACATCCATGTAAGCAGCCTCCTCCAGCATGGGAACACGGGCCTATCATGCAGTACTGCTCCGTGGCATGTACATCAGGAATACAGCCCCAAACATAGCACAGATACACCTGTCCAGGTCACACGCAGCAGGGGACATCCATGTAAGCAGCCTCCTCCAGCATGAGAACACGGGCCTATCATGCAGTACTGCTCCGTGGCATGTACATCAGGAATACAGCCCCAAACATAGCACAGATACACCTTCCAGGACACACGCAGCAGGGGACATCCATGTAAGCAGCCTCCTCCAGCAGGAGAACACGGGCCTATCATGCAGTACTGCTCCGTGGCATGTACATCAGGAATACAGCCCCAAACATAACACAGATACACCTGTCCAGGTCACACGCAGCAGGGGACGTCCACGTAAGCAGCCTCCTCCAGCAGGCACAGTACGGAAAACGCAGCCACTAATGGCTCTAGCACTTTGCTATTATCGTCCGTCAATAATACGCACTCCAGAAATAAAGCCATTTCCAGAGTATTGTCTTACTAGGGCTCAGTATATTTATATACACGTCTTCCTACAGATATAGCAGCACCGGTCCACCACTCTATGGGGGAAGTTTACAAAGATGGGAGTTTTATTTTACATGAGATGTTGCCATGGGCAACCAGATACTATTATCTTCTAGTAGGTGCTTAATAAATAAGAGGTATATTCTGATTGGGTACCCATGGCAACATCCCATGTAAAATAGAACTATTTCCCCCTATGTATCAGCACTACACACAGTGGGGGAAATTTACTAAAGGAAATTTGTCAAAAAATAGGTGTATTTGTATTTAGAAATACACTTATTTTTTACATTTACTATCCTGAAAATACGGCAATTCGTATTCGTATTGATATGCTATCAATACGAATAGCCGTATTTTCGGGATAGTAAATGTCAAAAATAAGTGTATTTCTTAATACAAATACACCTATTTTTTACAAATTTCCTTTAGTAAATTTCCCCCAGTGTATCAGATACATAGATAATGGGAGCAGATCACCTGGTTGTGCAACTATATATCAGCAGTACAAACAGTGTATCAGCACTACACACAGTGTATCAGATACATAGATAATGGGAGCAGATCACCTGTTTGTGTAACTATATATCAGCACTACACACAGTGTATCAGCACTACATACAGTGTATCAGATACATAGATAATGGGAGCAGATCACCTGTTTGTGTAACTATGTATCAGCACTACACACAGTGTATCAGATACATAGATAATGGGAGCAGATCACATGGTTGTGTAACTATGTATCAGCACTACACACAGTGTATCACAGCGTGACGGTGTTATATGGGCACCAGCAGGGTGATGATTACAGGGTGAGGTGACCCCTGGAGCTGGGGGGGGGGGGGGTGTCAGTGTAGGATGGGCACCAGCAGGGTGATGATCACATGGTGAGGGGACCCCTGACATTGGGGGGGGGGGGGGGGGGGGATCAGGGTGTGATGATCACATGGTGAGGGGACCCCTGACATTGGGGGGGATCAGGGTGTGATGGGCACCAGCAGGGTGATGATCACATTGTGAGGGGACCCCTGACATTGGGGGTGATCAGGATGAGATGGGCACCAGCAGGGTGAGATGGGATCAGCAGGGTGAGATGGGCACCAGCAGGGTGAGATGGGATCCAGCAGGGTGAGATGGGATCCAGCAGGGTGAGATGGGCACCAGCAGGGTGAGATGGGCACCAGCAGGGTGATGATCACATGGTGAGGGGACCTCTGACATTGGGGGGGATCAGGGTGAGATGGGCACCAGCAGGGTGAGATGGGCACCGGCAGGGTGATGATCACATGGTGAGGGGACCCCTGACATTGGGGGGATCGGGGTGAGATGGGCACCAGCAGGGTGAGATGGGCACCAGCAGGGTGATGATCACATGGTGAGGGGACCTCTGACATTGGGGGGAATCAGGGTGAGATGGGCACCAGCAGGGTGATGATCACATGGTGAGGGGACCCCTGACATTGGGGGGGATCGTGGTGAGATGGGCACCAGCAGGGTGAGATGGGCACCAGCAGGGTGATGATCACAGTGGTGGGGGGAGGGGGGGTAATACGAGGACCAGGACTCCATTCTCCTTCTCTCCCCTCCCGGTTCTCGCTCAGCACCCCACACAAGTCACACCCAGAGAGCCCCGTGTAGCCCCTCCTCACCTCGGGCGGCCCATGCACCGCACACTAGCCCGGTGACAAGCAGCAGGCAGGCCGGGGAGCACCGCCACATCCCCGGCATCTTCTCCGCCCTCCCTTGGTCCTGGTGATGGGAGGGCTGACAGGCGTCGGTGCCGAGCTCCTCTGTGCGGTGAGCGCGGTGGTCCCGGTACCCGGTGCAGAGATAAGATGGCGGATGCTGCTGTCTCTGTGTCTGCGGGCACCGCGGTTACCGGCCCCGCCCCTCGCCGCATCACTACAGCCAGCACCGTCACCACGCCCAATACTGCCCCGCCCGCGATGATGATTGGCTGACCGACCTGCCGCTGCTTCCCGCCCATTCTGTGTTGCATTCCTCCCACATTCCAGACCCGCCCACTGCCTAAGAGGAAGGATGCTGACCGAGATACCCAATGGCAGTGGTCAGGGATCTCGGTCCTCATTAACCCACACGGTGCATGTTTTCCTGGTAACCCAGCAGGTGCACAGGTGTACTAATTACTCACAGACACATATTATAAGGTCCGCAGGTGGAGCTAATTATTTCACTTGTGATTCTGTGAGGAGACCTGCAAAACATGTACTGCATGGGGTAATGAGGACCGAGATCCCTGACCACTGCCCTATGAGATGGGGAGATGTGGTAGGATACCCTGTGGGAGGGGGAGATGGGGCAGGATACCTTATGGGAGGGGGAGATGGGGCAGGTCATCCTATGGGAGGGGGAGATGGGGCAGGTGATCCTATGAGAGGGGGAGATGGGGCAGGTGATCCTATGAGAGGGGGAGATGGGGCAGGTGATCCTATGGGAGGGGAGATGGGGCAGGTGATCCTATGGGAGGGGGAGATGGGGCAGGTCATCCTATGGGATGGGGAGATGGGGTAATATACACTATGGGAGGGGGGGATGGGGCAGGTCATCCTATGGGAGGGGGAGATGGGGCAGTATACACTATGGGAGGGGAGATGGGGCAGGATACCCTATGGGAGGGGGAGATGGGGCAGGTCATCCTATGGGAGGGGGAGATGGGGCAGGTCATCCTATGGGAGGGGGAGATGGGGCAGGTTATCCTATGGGAGGGGAGATGGGGCAGGTGATCCTATGGGAGGGGGAGATGGGGCAGGTCATCCTATTGGAGGGGGAGATGGGGCAGGTCATCCTATGGGAGGGGGAGATGGGGCAGGATACCTTATGGGAGGGGGAGATGGGGCAGGTGATCCTATGGAAGGGGGAGATGGGGCAGGTGATCCTATGGGAGGGGGAGATGGGGCAGGTCATCCTATGGGAGGGGGAGATGGGGCAGGTCATCCTATGGGAGGGGGAGATGGGGCAGGTCATCCTATGGGAGGGGGAGATGGGGCAGGTCATCCTATGGGAGGGGAGATGGGGCAGGTGATCCTATGTGAGGTGGAGATGGGTCAGGATACCCTATGGGAGGGCGAGATGGGGCAGGTCATCCTATGGGAGGGGGAGATGGGGCAGGTGATCCTATGGGAGGGGGAGATGAGGCAGGGTCATCCTATGGGAGGTGAAGATGGGCAGGTCATCCTATGGGAGGCGGAGATGGGGCAGGTCATCCTATGGGAGGGGGAGATGGGGCAGGTGATCCTATGGGAGGGGGATATGGGGTAGGTCATCCTATGGGAGGGGAGATGGGGCAGGTGATCCTATGGGAGGCGGAGATGGGGCAGGTCATCCTATGGGAGGGGGAGATGGGGCAGGTTATCCTATGGGAGGGGGAGATGGGGCAGGATACCCTATGGGAGGGGGAGATGGGGCAGGATACCCTATGGGAGGGGGAGATGGGGCAGGTCATCCTATGGGAGGGGGAGATGCGGCAGGATATCCTATGGGAGGGGGAGATGGGGCAGGTCATCCTATGGGAGGCGGAGATGGGGCAGGTCATCTTATGGGAGGGGGAGATGGGGCAGGATACACTATGGGAGGGGGAGATGGGGCAGGATACCCTATGGGAGGGGGAGATGGGGCAGGTGATCCTATGGGAGGGGGAGATGGGGCAGGTCATCCTATGGGAGGGGGAGATGGGGCAGGTTATCCTATGGGAGGGGGAGATGGGGCAGGATACCCTATGGGAGGGGGAGATGGGGCAGGATACCCTATGGGAGGGGGAGATGGGGCAGGTCATCCTATGGGAGGGGGAGATGGGGCAGGTCATCCTATGGGAGGGGGAGATGGGGCATGTTATCCTATGGGAGGGGCAGATTGGGCAGGTCATCCTATGGGAGGGGGAGATGGGGCAGGTGATCCTATGGGAGGCGGAGATGGGGCAGGTCATTCTATGGGAGGGGGAGATGGGGCAGGTTATCCTATGGGAGGGGCAGATGGGGCAGGTCATCCTATGGGAGGGGGAGATGGGGCAGGTGATCCTATGGGAGGGGGAGATGGGGTAGGTCATCCTATGGGAGGGGAGATGGGGCAGGTGATCCTATGGGAGGGGGAGATGGGGCAGTATACACTATGGGAGGGGGAGATAGGGCAGGATACCCTATGGGAGGGGGAGATGGGGCAGGTCATCCTATGGGAGGGGGAGATGGAGCAGGTCATCCTATGGGAGGGGGAGATGGGGCAGGTCATCCTACGGGAGGGGGAGATGGGGCAGGTCATCCTATGGGAGGGGGAGATGGGGCATGTTATCCTATGTGAGGGGGAGATGGGGCAGGATACCCTATGGGAGGGGGAGATGGGGCAGGATACCCTATGGGAGGGGGAGATGGGGCAGGTCATCCTATGGGAGGGGGAGATGGGGCAGGATACCTTATGGGAGGGGGAGATGGGGCCGGATACCCTGTGGGAGGGCGAGATGGGGCAGATCATCCTATGGGAGGGGGAGATGGGGCAGATCATCCTATGGGAGGGGGAGATGGGGCAGGTCATCCTATGGGAGGGGGAGATGGGGCAGGTCATCCTATGGGAGGGGGAGATGGGGCAGGTCATCCTATGGGAGGGGGAGATGGGGCAGGTTATCCTATGGGAGGGGGAGATTGGGCAGGTGATCCTATGGGAGGGGAGATGGGGCAGGTGATCCTATGGGAGGGGGAGATGGGGCAGGTCATCCTATGGGAGGGGGAGATGGGGCTGGATACCTTATGGGAGGGGGAGATGGGGCAGGTCATCCTATGGGAGGGGGAGATGGGGCAGGTCATCCTATGGGAGGGGGAGATGGGGCAGGTGATCCTATGGGAGGGGGAGATGGGGCAGGTCATCCTATGGGAGGGGGAGATGGGGCAGGTCATCCTATGGGAGGGGGAGATGGGGCAGGTCATCCTATGGGAGGGGAGATGGGGTAGGTCATCCTATGGGAGGCGGAGATGGGGCAGGGTCATCCTATGGGATGGGGAGATGGGGTCATATACACTATGGGGGGGGGATGGGGCAGGTCATCCTATGGGAGGGGGAGATGGGGCAGGTCATCCTATGGGAGGGGGAGATGGGGCAGGTTATCCTATGGGAGGGGGAGATGGGGCAGGTGATCCTATGGGAGGGGGAGATGGGGCAGGTGATCCTATGGGAGGGGGAGATGGGGCAGGTTATCCTATGGGAGGGGAGATGGGGCAGGTGATCCTATGGGAGGGGGAGATGGGGCAGGTCATCCTATGGGAGGGGGAGATGGGGCAGGATACCTTATGGGAGGGGGAGATGGGGCAGGTCATCCTAAGGGAGGGGGAGATGGGGCAGGTGATCCTATGGGAGGGGGAGATGGGGCAGGTGATCCTATGGGAGGGGGAGATGGGGCAGGTCATCCTATGGGAGGTGGAGATGGGGCAGGTTATCCTATGGGAGGGGAGATGGGGCAGGTCATCCTATGGGAGGGGGAGATGGGGCAGGTCATCCTATGGGAGGGGGAGATGGGGCAGGTGATCCTATGGGAGGGGAGATGGGGCAGGTGATCCTATGGGAGGGGGAGATGGGGCAGGGTCATCCTATGGGATGGGGAGATGGGGTAATATACACTATGGGAGGGGGGGATGGGGCAGGTCATCCTATGGGAGGGGGAGATGGGGCAGTATACACTATGGGAGGGGAGATGGGGCAGGATACCCTATGGGAGGGGGAGATGGGGCAGGTCATCCTATGGGAGGGGGAGATGGGGCAGGTCATCCTATGGGAGGGGGAGATGGGGCAGGTTATCCTATGGGAGGGGAGATGGGGCAGGTGATCCTATGGGAGGGGGAGATGGGGCAGGTCATCCTATTGGAGGGGGAGATGGGGCAGGTCATCCTATGGGAGGGGGAGATGGGGCAGGATACCTTATGGGAGGGGGAGATGGGGCAGGTGATCCTATGGAAGGGGGAGATGGGGCAGGTGATCCTATGGGAGGGGGAGATGGGGCAGGTCATCCTATGGGAGGGGGAGATGGGGCAGGTCATCCTATGGGAGGGGGAGATGGGGCAGGTCATCCTATGGGAGGGGGAGATGGGGCAGGTCATCCTATGGGAGGGGAGATGGGGCAGGTGATCCTATGTGAGGTGGAGATGGGTCAGGATACCCTATGGGAGGGCGAGATGGGGCAGGTCATCCTATGGGAGGGGGAGATGGGGCAGGTGATCCTATGGGAGGGGGAGATGAGGCAGGGTCATCCTATGGGAGGTGAAGATGGGCAGGTCATCCTATGGGAGGCGGAGATGGGGCAGGTCATCCTATGGGAGGGGGAGATGGGGCAGGTCATCCTATGGGAGGGGGAGATGGGGCAGGGTACCCTATGGGAGGGGGAGATGGGGCAGGTCATCCTATGGGAGGGGGAGATGGGGCAGGTGATCCTATGGGAGGGGGATATGGGGTAGGTCATCCTATGGGAGGGGAGATGGGGCAGGTGATCCTATGGGAGGGGGAGATGGGGCAGTATACACTATGGGAGGGGGAGATGGGGCAGGATACCCTATGGGAGGGGGAGATGGGGCAGGTCATCCTATGGGAGGGGGAGATGGGGCAGGTCATCCTATGGGATGGGGAGATGGGGCAGGTCATCCTATGGGAGGGGGAGATGGGGCATGTTATCCTATGGGAGGGGCAGATGGGGCAGGTCATCCTATGGGAGGGGGAGATGGGGCAGGTGATCCTATGGGAGGCGGAGATGGGGCAGGTCATCCTATGGGAGGGGGAGATGGGGCAGGTTATCCTATGGGAGGGGCAGATGGGGCAGGTCATCCTATGGGAGGGGGAGATGGGGCAGGTGATCCTATGGGAGGGGGAGATGGGGTAGGTCATCCTATGGGAGGGGAGATGGGGCAGGTGATCCTATGGGAGGGGGAGATGGGGCAGTATACACTATGGGAGGGGGAGATAGGGCAGGATACCCTATGGGAGGGGGAGATGGGGCAGGTCATCCTATGGGAGGGGGAGATGGAGCAGGTCATCCTATGGGAGGGGGAGATGGGGCAGGTCATCCTATGGGAGGGGGAGATGGGGCAGGTCATCCTACGGGAGGGGGAGATGGGGCAGGTCATCCTATGGGAGGGGGAGATGGGGCAGGTCATCCTATGGGAGGGGGAGATGGGGCAGGTCATCCTATGGGAGGGGAGATGGGGTAGGTCATCCTATGGGAGGCGGAGATGGGGCAGGGTCATCCTATGGGATGGGGAGATGGGGTCATATACACTATGGGAGGGGGGGATGGGGCAGGTCATCCTATGGGAGGGGGAGATGGGGCAGGTCATCCTATGGGAGGGGGAGATGGGGCAGGTTATCCTATGGGAGGGGGAGATGGTGCAGGTGATCCTATGGGAGGGGGAGATGGGGCAGGTGATCCTATGGGAGGGGGAGATGGGGCAGGTTATCCTATGGGAGGGGAGATGGGTCAGGTGATCCTATGGGAGGGGGAGATGGGGTAGGTCATCCTATGGGAGGGGGAGATGGGGCAGGTCATCCTATGGGAGGGGGAGATGGGGCAGGATACCTTATGGGAGGGGGAGATGGGGCAGGTCATCCTAAGGGAGGGGGAGATGGGGCAGGTGATCCTATGGGAGGGGGAGATGGGGCAGGTCATCCTATGGGAGGGGGAGATGGGGCAGGTCATCCTATGGGAGGTGAAGATGGGCAGGTGATCCTATGGGAGGGGGAGATGGGGCAGGTCATCCTATGGGAGGGGGAGATGGGGCAGGTCATCCTATGGGAGGGGAGATGGGGCAGGTGATCCTATGGGAGGGGGAGATGGGGCAGGTCATCCTATGGGAGGGGGAGATGGGGCAGGGTCATCCTATGGGATGGGGAGATGGGGTAATATACACTATGGGAGGGGGGGATGGGGCAGGTCATCCTATGGGAGGGGGAGATGGGGCAGTATACACTATGGGAGGGGAGATGGGGCAGGATACCCTATGGGAGGGGGAGATGGGGCAGGTCATCCTATGGGAGGGGGAGATGGGGCAGGTCATCCTATGGGAGGGGGAGATGGGGCAGGTTATCCTATGGGAGGGGAGATGGGGCAGGTGATCCTATGGGAGGGGGAGATGGGGCAGGTCATCCTATTGGAGGGGGAGATGGGGCAGGTCATCCTATGGGAGGGGGAGATGGGGCAGGATACCTTATGGGAGGGGGAGATGGGGCAGGTGATCCTATGGAAGGGGGAGATGGGGCAGGTGATCCTATGGGAGGGGGAGATGGGGCAGGTCATCCTATGGGAGGGGGAGATGGGGCAGGTCATCCTATGGGAGGGGGAGATGGGGCAGGTCATCCTATGGGAGGGGGAGATGGGGCAGGTCATCCTATGGGAGGGGAGATGGGGCAGGTGATCCTATGTGAGGTGGAGATGGGTCAGGATACCCTATGGGAGGGCGAGATGGGGCAGGTCATCCTATGGGAGGGGGAGATGGGGCAGGTGATCCTATGGGAGGGGGAGATGAGGCAGGGTCATCCTATGGGAGGTGAAGATGGGCAGGTCATCCTATGGGAGGCGGAGATGGGGCAGGTCATCCTATGGGAGGGGGAGATGGGGCAGGTGATCCTATGGGAGGGGGATATGGGGTAGGTCATCCTATGGGAGGGGAGATGGGGCAGGTGATCCTATGGGAGGCGGAGATGGGGCAGGTCATCCTATGGGAGGGGGAGATGGGGCAGGTTATCCTATGGGAGGGGGAGATGGGGCAGGATACCCTATGGGAGGGGGAGATGGGGCAGGATACCCTATGGGAGGGGGAGATGGGGCAGGTCATCCTATGGGAGGGGGAGATGGGGCAGGATATCCTATGGGAGGGGGAGATGGGGCAGGTCATCCTATGGGAGGCGGAGATGGGGCAGGTCATCTTATGGGAGGGGGAGATGGGGCAGGATACACTATGGGAGGGGGAGATGGGGCAGGATACCCTATGGGAGGGGGAGATGGGGCAGGTGATCCTATGGGAGGGGGAGATGGGGCAGGTCATCCTATGGGAGGGGGAGATGGGGCAGGTTATCCTATGGGAGGGGGAGATGGGGCAGGATACCCTATGGGAGGGGGAGATGGGGCAGGATACCCTATGGGAGGGGGAGATGGGGCAGGTCATCCTATGGGAGGGGGAGATGGGGCAGGTCATCCTATGGGAGGGGGAGATGGGGCATGTTATCCTATGGGAGGGGCAGATTGGGCAGGTCATCCTATGGGAGGGGGAGATGGGGCAGGTGATCCTATGGGAGGCGGAGATGGGGCAGGTCATTCTATGGGAGGGGGAGATGGGGCAGGTTATCCTATGGGAGGGGCAGATGGGGCAGGTCATCCTATGGGAGGGGGAGATGGGGCAGGTGATCCTATGGGAGGGGGAGATGGGGTAGGTCATCCTATGGGAGGGGAGATGGGGCAGGTGATCCTATGGGAGGGGGAGATGGGGCAGTATACACTATGGGAGGGGGAGATAGGGCAGGATACCCTATGGGAGGGGGAGATGGGGCAGGTCATCCTATGGGAGGGGGAGATGGAGCAGGTCATCCTATGGGAGGGGGAGATGGGGCAGGTCATCCTACGGGAGGGGGAGATGGGGCAGGTCATCCTATGGGAGGGGGAGATGGGGCATGTTATCCTATGTGAGGGGGAGATGGGGCAGGATACCCTATGGGAGGGGGAGATGGGGCAGGATACCCTATGGGAGGGGGAGATGGGGCAGGTCATCCTATGGGAGGGGGAGATGGGGCAGGATATCCTATGGGAGGGGGAGATGGGGCAGGTCATCCTATGGGAGGCGGAGATGGGGCAGGTCATCTTATGGGAGGGGGAGATGGGGCAGGATACACTATGGGAGGGGGAGATGGGGCAGTATACCCAATGGGAGGGGGAGATGGGGCAGGTGATCCTATGGGAGGGGGAGATGGGGCAGGTCATCCTATGGGAGGGGGAGATGGGGCAGTATACACTATGGGAGGGGGGGATGGGGCAGGATAACCTATGGGAGGGGGAGATGGGGCAGGTGATCCTATGGGAGGGGGAGATGGGGCAGGTCATCCTATGGGAGGGGGAGATGGGGCAGGTCATCCTATGGGAGGGGGGGATGGGGCATGTTATCCTATGTGAGGGGGAGATGGGGCAGGATACCCTATGGGAGGGGGAGATGGGGCAGGATACCCTATGGGAGGGGGAGATGGGGCAGGTCATCCTATGGGAGGGGTAGATCGGGCAGGATACCCTATGGGAGGGGGAGATGGGGCAGGTCATCCTATGGGAGGGGGAGATGGGGCAGGTGATCCTATGGGAGGGGGAGATGGGGCAGGTCATCCTATGGGAGGCGGAGATGGGGCAGGTCATCCTATGGGAGGCGGAGATGGGGCAGGTCATCTTATGGGAGGGGGAGATGGGGCAGGATACCCTATGGGAGGGGGAGATGGGGCAGGGGCACATTTATCAGGATCGCATTGTAAAATGCGATCATATCACCGGGATGTATGACCTGCTGTGCGCAGGGACAGGGCTCCGAAAGGAGCCCGTCCCTGGGATGCCCAGAGCCAAAAGCCGGGGGGTCTGCGCATGCGCAGTTGCGCGCTGACACACACACACACCCCCGCTGACCGCACTGCCGCTCGGGCTACAATGGGCTATCGCCATATCAGAATGGCAATAGCCCAGCGGTGCGATGCCGGGCTGCCCGATGTTGATACATCGGGCAGCGTCGCATCCCCCGTAGAAACCTATAGGGGATGCGGTCGGCGGCGCTGCTGCGTGGATCGCAGCAGGGATCGGAGATTCCTGCTGCGGTCCCCCTTTAATACATTTCAGTGCTACTTAATATTTCCGTTTTCGGGGATTTAGCCGCAATAATGCTTGATAAATGGGCCCCATAAAAATATATCCAAGCAATTGAGAATGCCAATCAGCAGTGTTCAAACTCTAATTAAGAAGTGGAAAATTAGGGATTCTGTGGAAACCAAACCACGATCAGGTAGACCAACAAAAATTTCAGCCACAACTGCCAGGAAAATTGTTCGGGACGCAAAGAAAAATCCACAAATAACTTCAGCTGAAATACAGGACTCTGAAAAAAGTGGTGCGGTTGTTTCAAGATGCACAATAAGGAGGCATTTGAAGAAAAATGGCTGCATGGTCGAGTCGCCAGAAGAACGCCGTTACTACGCAAATGCCACAAAGCATCCCGCTTACAATACTCCAAACAACACAGAAACAAGCCTCAAGACTTCTGGAACAAAGTCATTTGGAGTGATGAGACCAACATTTTACTTTTTGGCCACAACCATAAACATTACATTTGGAGAGGAGTCAACAAGGCCTATGATGAAAGGTACACCATTCCTACTGTGCAACACGGAGGTGGATCGCTGATGTTTTGGGGATGTGTGAGCAGGGCAGGCGACAGGGGGGGTCAAAGGGGACACCTGTACTGGGCCCAAGCTTCTGAGGGGCCCCAAGGTTCTGAGGGGCTCAGGGGCTGTAAGCATGTCTGCAGCAGTGCAGTGCCTAGCAATGGTTTATAAAGGCACCCGCCTGGATTCCTGTAAGGGTACTTGCCTGGAACCCCCCTCCAGTATTAGTGAATATTAATTTTGTTTCTTTATTAACAATAAAAAAAAACATGTTCAATATGCAGTGTACTAAAAGGGGCGGGGTATTGGGCATCTCGAATATATCAGTGTACCGGGCCCCAAGATTTCTGTTGCCAGCCCTGTGTGTGAGCTACAAAGGCACTGGAAACCTGATCAAAATTGATGGCAAGATGAATGCAGCCATGTTCTCAGAAAACACTGGAGGAAACTTTGCACTCATCAGCCCGGAATCTGCGCATGGGACGTACTTGGACGTTCCAACATGACAATGATCCAAAACACAAGGCCAAGTCGACCTGTCATTAGCTACAGCAGAATAAAGTGAAGGTTGTGGAGTGGCCATCTCCGTCTCCTGACCTCAGTATCATTGAGCCACTCTGGGGAGATCTCACACCTGCAGTTCATGCAAGACAGCCCAAGAACTTACAGGAGCTGGAGGCTTTTTGCCAAGAAGAATGGGCAGCTTTACCATCTGAGGAAATAAAGAGCCTCATCCACAACTACCACAAAATACTTCAAGCTGTCATTGATGTTAAAGGGGGCAATACACAGAATTGGGGTATGTAAACTTTTGATCAGGGTCATTTGGGTAGATTCTGTTGTCATTATGATTTAAAAAGAGTAAACACAGTTGTTTGACTATAAATGGCGTCACCCAACCACTGACCATGAGTGACAGAGAAGTGTGTGAGTTATCATTCATATTCTCTGACAAACGGCCAGAAAATCACACATTCTGCTGCTAGGGTATGTAAACTTATGAGCACAACTGTATATATATATATATATATATATATATATATATATATATATATATATATAATCTTCCCCTCTATAGATAGCTGCAGTTATATATAGCAGGCAGTGTAGGCTTCTGAAGACTTGCCGAGGTCCCAGCCACATTACAGCACATTCCATCTGTCTGGGGCAGCTCTACCCCTGGCCTAGTCCAATATTCCTTTCCCCATCTATAAATGACCAGCTGCCTGTCCTCAGTGCCCGTCCTATCACACCGCAGTCTTTCTTGCCCCGCACAATCAGAGCTCGCCGCCGTCTGTGTATAAAAGGTCTGCGCAACAGCCGGTAGGTTAATGGGACATTTACAGCCCAATAAAGAGGATCCTTCCTTAGTAATCTCCTGCCACAGCTTGTGTAACCCTTTCAGTAACGTCACAGACCTGGTGGCAGCTGCCCCACACCACTGTTCAGAGGGCACATGATGTGTGAATCACAGGAGGGCACCCACACTTTATAACACTACATGGTTGTGATGTAAGGGTTTTGCTGTCAGCCATTTGTGGCTCTGCTAACGGATGCTGAGCTCCTCTATCTGCCATAGCTGGGGTGCGCAGGGCCATAGCTGGGGTGCGCAGTACTGTCAATGATCCACAGCCCCTGCTTCTGGCTAGCCAGGTGCCTGCCGGTAGTATCGCTGCGGCAGTGCCACCAGTGTGTCCTTAATGCAGGTGCCTTCAGCCTGTACAGCTGAGAGGAGGATGTTCCCCCATGTGAGTGGATTAGTGACGTCACGGCTTTGAGCACTGAGGGAGGGAGCATGGGGCGTTTATGGCATCAAGCAGCGACAATGCGAATATTGTTGGTGGTTGGCTGAGCCTTTCTTACTTGAAAGCAGCAGTGATGCACATAGGGCCTTATTCAGATCTGATTGCAGTACAAATTTGTTTGGAAAATGGGCAAAACCATGTTCACTGCAGTTGGGGCAGATGTAACATGTGCAGAGAGAGTTAGATTTGGGTGGGGTGTGTTGAAACTGAAATCTAAATTGCAGTGTAAAAATAATTCAGACAGTATTTACCCTGCACAGAAACAAAATAACTCACGGAAATCTAACTCTCTGCATATGTTACATCTGCCCCACCTGCAGTGCACATGGTTTTGCCCATTTTCCAAACAAATTTGTACTGCGATCAGATCTGAATAAAGGCCATAAGGTGATGCACAGGTAGGGTGATGAACAGGTAGGGTGATGCACAGGTAGGGTGTGGCACAGGTAGGGTGATGTACAGGTAGGGTAATGGACAGGTAGGGCTATTCACAGGAAGGGTGATGCACAGGTAGGGTGTGGCACAGGTAGGGTGATGCACAGGCAGGGTGATGCACAGGTAGGGTAATGCACAGGTAGGGCTATTCACAGGTAGGGTGATGCACAGGTAGAGTGATGCACAGGTAGGGTGATGCCCATGTAGGGTGAAGTACAAGTAGGGTGATGCACAGTTAGATTGATGTACAGGTAGGGTGATGTACAAGTAGGGTAATGTACAAGTAGGGTCATGCACAGGTAGGGTGATGTACAGGTAGGGTAATGTACAAGTAGGGTCATGCACAGGTAGGGTGATGTACAGGTAGGGTAATGTACAAGTAGGGTCATGCACAGGTAGGGTGATGTACAGGTAGGGTAATGTACAAGTAGGGTCATGCACAGGTAGGGTGATGTACAGGTAGGTTAATGTACAAGTAGGGTCATGTACAGGTAGGGTGATGTACAGGTGGGGTGATGCACAGGTAGGGTGATGTACAAGTGGGGTGATGCACAGGTAGGGTAATGTACAGGTAGGGTGATGCACAAGTGGGGTGATGCACAGGTAGGGTGATGTACAAGTGGGGTGATGCACAGGTAGGGTAATGTACAGGTAGGGTGATGCACAAGTGGGGTGATGCACAAGTGGGGTGATGTACAAGTGGGGTAATGCACAGGTAGGGTGATGTACAGGTAGGGTGATGTACAGGTAGGGTGATGCACAGGTAGGGTGATGTACAAGTGGGGTGATGCACAGGTAGGGTGATGTACAGGTTGGGTGATGCACAAGTAGGGTGATGTACAAGCAGGGTGCTGTACAAGTAGGGTCATGCACAGGTAGGGTGATGCACAGTTAGGGTGATGTACAGGTAGGGTGATGCACAGGTAGGGTGATGTACAAGTGGGATGATGCACAGGTAGGGTGATGTACAGGTAGGGTGATGCACAAGTAGGGTGATGCACAGGTAGGTTAATGCACAGATAGGGTGATGCACAGGTAGGGTGATGTACAAGTAGGTTGATGCACAGGTAGGGTGATGCACAGGTAGGGTGAGGCACAGTTAGGTATAAGCACAGGTAGGTGAGGCACAGGTAGGGTGATGCACAGGTGGGATGATGTACAGGTAAGCTGATGCACAGATATGCGGATGCACAGGTAGGGTGAGGCACAGGTAGGGCGAGGCACAGGTAGGGTGCGGCACAGGTAGGGTGAAGCACAGGTAGGGTAATGCACATTTAGGGTGATGCACAGGTAAGGTTCTGTACAGATAGGACGAGCCACAGGTAGGGCGATGCGCAGGTAGGGCGATGCACAGGTAGAGTAAAGCACAGGTAGGGTGAGGCTCAGGTAGGGTAAAGCACAGGTAGGGTGAGGCACAGTTAGGGTGAAGCACAGGTAAGGCGCTGCACAGATAGGACGAGCCACAGGTAGGGCGATGCGCAGGTAGGGCGATGCACAGGTAGGGTAAAGCACAGGTAGGGTGAGGCTCAGGTAGGGTGAGGCTCAGGTAGGGTGAGGCACAGTTATGGTGAAGCACAGGTAGGGTGAGGCACAGTTAGGGTGAAGCACAGGTAAGGCGCTGCACAGATAGGACGAGCCACAGGTAGGGCGATGCGCAGGTAGGGCGATGCACAGGTAGGGTAAAGCACAGGTAGGGTGAGGCTCAGGTAGGGTGAGGCTCAGGTAGGGTGAGGCACAGTTATGGTGAAGCACAGGTAGGGTGAGGCACAGTTAGGGTGAAGCACAGGTAAGGCGCTGCACAGATAGGACGAGCCACAGGTAGGGCGATGCGCAGGTAGGGCGATGCACAGGTAGGGTAAAGCACAGGTAGGGTGAGGCTCAGGTAGGGTAAAGCACAGGTAGGGTGAGGCACAGTTATGGTGAAGCACAGGTAAGGCGCTGCACAGGTAGGACGAGCCACAGGTAGGGCGATGTGCAGGTAGGGCGATGCACAGGTAGGGTAAAGCACAGGTAGGGTAATGCACAGGTAGGGTGAGGCACAGTTAGGGTGAAGCAGAGGTAAGGCGCTGCACAGGTAAGACGAGGCACAGGTAGGGCGATGCACAGATAGGATGAGGCACAGTTAGGGCGATATACAGGTAGGGTGATGCACAGATAGGTTGATGCACAGGTAAGGTGCTACTCAGGTAGGGTGAGGTACGGTCAAGGCACTGCACAGTTAGACAAGGTAAGAATGGATGTGGGTGCACTGAAAGTCAAAAATAATGATCCATAAAATATAACTTTTAATAATCTTCAGTAAAATGGTGAAATATTCAAATATACTAAGTAAAGATAATGAACAGAAAATATAAGATTTAAAGGTACTTGTTTAGTTTCACGGCGGCAGCGTCTCAGTCGCAGCAGCGTCTGTGTCCCCACATTACGGGCTCGCCACACTATCTAAAGATCAACTCCATGCCAATGTGGATAGTGGGGGTATGAACTATTCATGGACTTTATTTTACAAAGTTTTACGCGCGCCGACCCCGGAAGTAGCGGGCTGCCATGCTGCCGAAGTGAAACTAAACAAGCACCGATTTTAAAATACACGTGGCTGCTGCTGATCTATGTCCAGTGCCTGCAGGGGTAAGTTGTCCCTGTATGCCTGTAATGTGTGAGAGCTGCTGTATATCTTTCTTATATTGACTCAAATAATCACTTGCTTTATGTCTAGCCCTGCAGTGATACAATGGGCCTTATTCTAGTTCACTCTTTCTGAAAAAATCCTTCTTAGAGGGATAAAACCATGTGTACTGCAGGTGGGGCAGATGTAACATGTGCAGAGAGAATAAGATTTGGGTGAGTTACTTTGTTTCAGTGCAGGGTAAATACTGACTGTTTTATTTTTACACTGCAATATAGATCTCACTTTGAAGTAAAACCCCACCCAAATCTAATTCTCTCTGCACATGTTACATCTGCCCCCCTGCAGTGCACATGGTTTTGTCCATCTAAGAAGGATTTTTTTCAGAAAGAGTGAACTAGAATAAGGCCCTAAGTATCTACGACACTATGGTAAGTGCTGCACAGGTAGGGCGAGGCACAGGTAGGGTGATGCACAGGTAAGGAGTTGCACAGGAAGGGTGAGGCACAGGAAGGGTGAGGCACAGGTAGGGCAATGCACAGGTAGGATGAGGCAAATTTAGGGTGAGGCACAGCTAGGGCAATACATAGGTGGGGTGAGGCAGAGGTACTGAGATACATAGGTATGGTGATGCACAGGTAAGGTGTTGCACAGGAAGGGTGAGGCACAGGTACGGCAATGCACAGGTAGGATGAGGCACAGGTAGGGCAAGGGGCAAGTAGGGTGAGGCACAGGTAGGGTGAGGCACAAATAGGGCGATGCACAGGTGGGGTGAGGCACAGGTAGGGCGATGCACAGATAGGGGAATGCACAGGTAAGGTGTTGCATAGGAAGGGTGAGGAACAGTTAGGGCAATGCACAGGTAGGGTGAGGCACAGGTAGGGCGAGGCACAGTTAGGGTGAGGCACAGGTAGGGCAATGCACAGGTAGGGTGAGGCACAGGTAGGGCGAGGCACAGGTAGTGCTGGTATAAGTAGATGCCTCCTACATGTATGATAATCTGCTGTCTACATGGATGCAACAACGGATCACCTATGACACTATGGTAAGGCGCTGCTCAGGTAGGATGATGCACAGGTAGGATGATGTACAGGTAAGCCGAGGCACAGGTAGGGTAAACCACAGGTAGGGCGAGGCACAGGTAGGGGTATTCACAGGTAAGGCGCTGCACACGTAGGGCGAGGCTCAGGTAGGCCGAGGCACAGGTAGGGTGTGGCTCAGGTAAGGCGCTGCACAGGTAGGGTGTGGCACAGGTAAGGCGTTGCACACGTAGGGCGAGGCTCAGGTAGGCCGAGGCACAGGTAAGGCGATGTACAGGTAGGGTGTTGCACAGGTAGGGTGAGGCACAGGTAGGGTGCTGCACAGGTAGGGGAGGCACAGGTAGGGTGAGGCACAGGTAGGGTGAGGCAAAGTTAGGGTGAGGCACAGGTAGGGTGATGCATGCTCTAGCCTATAGGTGTTTGCAGGGTGATCATTATGGGTGCATTGTGTAGCCCCACAACTGGGGGCCTGCTGGTGATGTGACGGTGCCCACTTGGAGTGCCCGCCAACGTCACTGCCTGCTGAATTATTTGAATGGATACTTTCATATAAATAAGGACTCAGGACTTGGTAGTGCCCACGGGGAACATAACGGCCACTAATATGACACCAGCAGAGTGTGCTCTGACCACGGGCGTCTTTAGTGCATACAAGTGTTGGGGGCAGCTTGGCGATGGCCAGAAGTGGCCGGTAAGAGGTGCCCGTGTTCCCTGACTGGTAACAACATGGGGCACCTGTAGCTGGCATTGTGCAGTCACAGCAGACAACAAATGACTCAGCGGAGGAGAATCTCTAATGAAATGGCGCTAATTGCTAGTGGCACAACCAGTTGCGTGGCTGGGTGTCTCCTGGCACAGCGGGAGGGGAGGGATGCTGGTAAACCCCCGTCTTTGTTCTGCTGTCACACTGAGCCCACAGCCAAGACTTTGTCAATTATCACAATTATAGTAATGAAGGCGTTGTGTCCATCTTCATTCTGCCTCAGCAGGAGGAACATTCTGCCCCCAGTGCCAGGATCCAAAGTAATGTCTGCCCTTCTCCTGCACCGCTAACATGTCATATACTGGCTGTAGTGCAGTCACATATTAACCCCGTAACTCCCAGTGCACTGCTAGAACGTATGAACCCTGGAATTCCTAATGCAGTGCCATCACTTAGGGCCCAATTCAGACCTGATCGCTGGGCTGAGAGATGTCAGAGGTAAATGCCACCACTCCCATGTCTTGCAGAGCTCGCAGCCGCACACATGAAGGGAAAACCGTTCAAAACTACTCGCCATGGAACGGTTTTCCTCTCTGTTTGCAGCACCGAGTAATCGTCTGATTCAGCGCTGTGATGGCTGTGGGGAGAAGGAGGACGCTGATGACGACAGCCGGGGACGCCTTTGTTTTGGGAACACTCCTGGAAAATGCAGTGTTACTACACCAAAACACCTGCAGGGTGTCAATCACCCTGCAATGGCTAGCCATTGTGGCCTCCCGTCCCACAGACTAGCCATCGCAGGGTGAGGGGCCCCTTTGTACGCATGAACAGTTGGGACAATAATCACCTGTGCTGTGAAAATGCAGATGTGTGATTGGGTCTGAATAAGCCTCTTAGTTACCCAGTAACTCCCAATGTAATGCTATCACTTAGTAACCCTGTAACTCCTGATGTAATGCTAACACTTAGTAACCCAGTAACTCCCAATGTAGTGCTAACACTTAGTAACCCGTAACTCCAAATGTAGTGCTAACACTTAGTAACCCCGTAACTCCCAATGTAGTGCTAAAATTTAGTGACCCCGTAACTCCCAAATGTAGTGCTAACACTTAGTAACCCCGTAACTCCTGATGTAGTGCTAACACTAAGTAACCCGTAACTCCCAATGTAGCTCTAACACTTAGTAACCCCGTAACTCCTGATGTAGCGCTAACACTTCGTAACCCAGTAACTCCCAATGTAGTACTAACACTTAGCACTACATCGGGAGTTACGGGGTTACTAACTGTTAGTACTGCATTGGGAGTTACTGGGTTACGAAGTGTTAGCGCTACATCAGGAGTTACGGGGTTACGAAGTGTTAGCACTGCATCGGGAGTTACGAGGTTACTAAGTGTAAGCACTACATCGGGAGTTACGGGGTTACTAAGTGTAAGCACTACATCGGGAGTTACGGGGTTACTAACACTTAGTAACCTCGTAACTCACGATGCAGTGCTAACACTTAGTAACCTCGTAACTCCTGATGTAATGCTAACACTTAGTAACCTCATAACTCCTGATGTAGTGCTAACACAGCACAACATTGGGAGTTACGGGGTTACTTAGTGTTAGCACTACATAAGGAGTTACAGGGTTACTATGTGATAGCACTACATTGGAAGTTCCGGGGGTTACTATCACTTAGTAACCCCTTAACTCCTGATTTAGCGCTAACACTTAGGGGGTTATTCTAGTTCATTCTTTCTGACAAAATCCTTCTTAGATGGACAAAACCATGTGCACTGCGGGTGGGGCAGATGTAACTTGTGCAGAGAGAATTAGATTTGGGTGGGGTTTTTCTTCAAAGTGAGATCTATATTGCAGTGTAAAATCATGCAGTCAGTATTTTCCCTGCACAGAAACAAAAAAACTCACCCAAATCTAATTCTCTCTGCACATGTTACATCTGCCCCCCTGCAGTGCACATGGTTTTGTCCATCTAAGAAGGATTTTGTCAGAAAGAATGAACTAGAATAAACCCCTTAGTAACCCCGAAATTCCCGATGTAGTGCTAACACTTAGTGACCCTGTAACTCCTGATGTAGTGCTAACACTTAGTAACCCCATAACTACCGATGTAGTGCTAACACTTAGTAACCCAGTATCTCCCAATGTAGCGCTAACACTTAGTATTCCCCGTAACTCCAATGTAGTCCTAACATTTAGTAACCCCATCACTACCAATGTAGCGCTAACACTTAGTAACCCCGTAACTCCCAATGTAGCGCTAACACTAGTAAACCCATAACTACCGATGTAGTGCTAACACTTAGTGACCCTGTCACTCCAGATGTAGTGCTAACACTTAGTGACCCCCTAACCACAGAGGTAGTGCTAACACTAAGTAACCCCGTAACTCCCAATGTAGTGCTCACATTTAGTACCGCCATAAATCCCAATGTAGTGCTAACACTTAGTACACCCTGTAACTCCCGATTTCGTGCTACCACTTAGTAACCCCGTAACTCCCAATGTAGTGCTAACACAGCACTACATTGGAGTTACGGGGTTACTAAGTGATAGCATTACATTGGGAGTTACGGGTTACTATCACTTAGTAACCCCTTAACTCCTGATGTAGCGCTAACACTTAGTAACCCCGAAACTCCTGATGTAGTGCTAACACTTAGTAACCCCATAACTACCGATGTAGTGCTAACACTTAGTAACCCAGTATCTCCCAATGTAGTGCTAACACTTAGTATCCCCCGTAACTCCAATGTAGTGCTAACATTTAGTAACCCCATCACTCCCAATGTAGCACTAACACTTAGTAACCCCGTATCTCACAATGTAGCACTAGTAAACCCATAACTACCGATGTAGTGCTAACACTTAGTGACCCCCTAACTCCAGATGTAGTGCTAACACTTAGTAACCCCGTAACTCCCAATGTAGTGCTCACATTTAGTAACGCCATAAATCCCAATGTAGTGCTAACACTTAGTACACCCCGTATCTCCCGATTTTGTGCTACCACTTAGTAACCCTGTCACTGGAGTTCCTGCCTGCCAGATTATCCTCCTGTCCCTGTGTGGCACAGCCCCCGGAGTTCCTACCTGCCAGATTATCCTCCTGTCCCTGTGTGGCACAGCCCCCGGAGTTCCTACCTGCCAGATTATCCTCCTGTCCCTGTGTGGCACGGCCCCCGGAGTTCCTACCTGCCAGATTATCCTCCTGTCCCTGTGTGGCAAGGTTACCGGAGTTCCCACCTGCCAGATTATCCTCCTGTCCCTGTGTAACAAGGTCACCGGAGTTCCTACCTGCCAGATTATCCTCCTGTCCCTGTGTGGCACGGCCCCCGGAGTTCCTACCTGCCAGATTATCTTCCTGTCCCTGTGTGGCACGGCCCCCGGAGTTCCCACCTGCCAGATTATCCTCCTGTCCCTGTGTGGCAAGGTCACCGGAGTTCCTACCTGCCAGATTATCCTCCTGTCACTGTGTGGCACAGCCCCCGGAGTTCCCACCTGCCAGATTATCCTCCTGTCTCTGTGTGGCACAGCCCCCGGAGTTCGCACCTGCCAGATTATCCTCTTGTCTCTGTGTGGCAAGGTCACCGGAGTTCCCACCTGCCAGATTATCCTTCTGTCCCTGTGTGGCACAGCGACCGGAGTTCCCACCTGCCAGATTATCCTCCTGTCCCTGTGTGGCAAGGTCACCGGAGTTCCTACCTGCCAGATTATCCTCCTGTCCCTGTGTGGCACAGCCCCCGGAGTTCCCATCTGCCAGATTATCCTCCTGTCTCTGTGTGGCAAGGTTACCGGAGTTCCCACTTGTCAGATTACCCTCCTGTCCCTGTGTGACAAGGTCACCGGAGTTCCCACCTGCCAGATTATCCTCCTGTCCCTGTGTGACAAGGTGACCAGAGTTCCCACCTGCCAGATTATCCTCCTGTCCCTGTGTGGCAAAGTCACAGGAGTTCCTACCTGCCAGATTATCCTCCTGTCTCTGTGTGGCAAGGTCACCGGAGTTCCTACCTGCCAGATTATCCTCCTGTCCCTGTGTGGCAAGGTCACCGGAGTTCCTACCTGCCAGATTATCCTCCTGTCCCTGTGTGGCACAGCCCCCGGAGTTCCTACCTGCCAGTGGCGGATTCAGGGGGGGGCACCTGGGCACGTGCCCCCCCCTGTAATTTCATTTGTAGCTGAGGACCAGGGCTTTCCAACGAGCCCAGCCCCATGTCTCTAGCCCCCCGGGAACCAAAGATATCGCCTGGCAAAGCTGTAACGTTTTTTCCCCATAGGATAATATGGGACCCGGCAATTCCGACCCCCACCTAGTTTCGACGGCTGCCATCACAGAAGCTTATGGTTGATCTCATTCAATTCCAAATCGCTGGGCCTTCAATATGGTCCATATCGGTAAATCGGTTCCAGAGATATTGCATGTAAACCAATTTTTTTATTTTTGAAATGTAATTTCATGGCTGTTCATGTTCTTTGAGGGTAGATTACTCTGGAACCAAACGTTCCAGTTTCACTGGACCAAAATCATTCAAAGCCCACTCAAAAGTTCTTCAATATAATACTTGTCTCATGTAAATGGGTCAGTTGGTTCCGAAGATATAGCCGGTTAAATGAGATAACTGGTTACAGAGGGGAAGGGGTGGTTTTCTCTCCCCCTCACACCAGAAAATGCAGGGACTAGGCTGGTGTAAAGGGGGCAAACCTGCCGGGAATGCATTTTCTGGTGTGAAAGGGGTATTATTTCAAATAGCCAGGCCCTGCAGTGCTCTGAATACAGCCAGGTTCTGCCACTGTCAGTGGCTATCACTTCTGACTGGCGGCGGCTGTCCCCCATTTACCGCGAGCATGTATTCTCCCTTGGGAATGAGCATGTAATCCCACATGGCAACGAGCATGGAACCTCTGGCAATGAGCATGGAACCCTTGGCAATGAGCATGTAGATAAGCAGCACTTATGTAGCATAATTTTTAATAGGCATTATGGTGTTTGGCATAATACATAATGGACATAATGGCGTGTAACTTAACGTGTAATGGACATTATGGTGTAAATGTTTAATGCGAGCCTTTGATGGACAATGTCCCTGTTTATGAAGCATATTGGGAATTTTGGCTTAATCTGTGTGGCATTATGTGAATTCTGGCTCAATACGTGTGGCATTATGTGAATTCTGGCTCAATCCGTGTGGCATTATGTGAATTCTGGCTCGATGCGTGTGGCATTATGTGAATTTTGGTTCAATCCTAGTGGCATTATGTGAATTTTGGCTCAATCCGTGTGGCATTTTTTGAATTTGGCTCAATCTGTGTGGCATTATGTGAATTTTGGCTCAATCCATTTGGCATTATGTGAATTTTGGCTCAATCCATTTGGCATTATGTGAATTTTGGCTCAATCCATTTGGCATTATGTGAATTTTGGCTCAATTCATGTGTTATTATGTGAATTTTGGCTCATTACGTGTGGCATTATGTGAATTTTGGCTCAATCCATGTGGCATTATGTGAATTTTGGCTCATTCCATTTGGCATCATATGTAATGGGCAAGTATAGTGGGGTCTAGTATTTTGTTGCATAATGTGTAGAAGTTGTATATGGTGTTGTACACTACACTCAAGGACACGCCCCTTGTTGAGTGACCACACCCCTTTTCCAGAGCGCGCCTTTGGCGCGCGCACAACTGCGTCCTTCAATTTTGTCGCCATGGGGAGCCTGCGTAATTTAAATGCCAGGGCCTATTTTTAATCCCATTCCCACCCTCTCTCTGCCGCTCTCTTAGCATGTACACTGGCATTACAAACACCGCCCCTCCCCTACCTAAACCTTCTTTTATCATGGTGCCCCCCCTGTCATTTTATCCTGGATCCGCCCCTGCTACCTGCCAGATTATCCTCCTGTCCCAGTGTGACAGTGCCCCTGTTCGGTGTGGTGCAAGATGGCGTACCTTAATCTGGAGCTGGTGACGGCGGCGGCTTCTGGATTCTTTGCGGCTTCTGCTGGAGAACCTGTGGCAGGGAACGGCACAACCCAAGGGACCCACAAAAGACAACGCTACTTCGGTTAGCAGCGACAAATATTTATTAAAGGAAAACAACTGCACTAGTCGCTGTGATATACTCGTACACATATGCAAACATCAATAAGAAAGATAAAAAAACACAAAGACAATGACATCAAACAGAGCAATATTAAAGACAATAATATGACATCACTAGAATACTATACCGCACATATAACACAATACTGCACATATAACACTATACTGCACATACAACACTATACTGAACTATAGTCCCTGGTGCAAGGAAAACAGTCAATGAAGAAACGGTCCCACGCAGGAAGATCCTCACAAGTACAAGGGTAGGCCCTACCTTAGTGTGCACACTACTATATAAAGGCCAGAAAATATTAATGGTCCCCTATAGCGGGGTACAGGCGAGTCCCCGTTACATAGGGCAACTCCCTGCTAGACATACAACACAGGCTGTAGATATAGGCTTGGCAGTGGTGGCAAATCTGGCATGCAGCCAGAGGGGCGTTGCAGGTGTCTCTGGGCTGGTAATGTCGCAGGGTGATCAGCACCCCAATAACAGTTGTCCCCTATGCAGTGGAGAGCCACTTCAATAGCTGGGTAAAGTGGGCCAATGTGGGGTGCAGGCCAGCCTGGGGGTAGGGGAGCTCCTGTACCTTAACTCTCAGCTGCAGATGCCAGCTCCTGCTGGTCATGACTCTTCAGGGTCTCTCACTCCTCTCTGGGTCTCACTCTGCCTGGCACCTATCAGCAGCACCTGATCTCCTCTTCAGTGCAGGACAGGGGAACAGCTTCTCCATTCACTGCACACACACTGCTGGGCTTTCTCCTCTCTCTGCCTGAGCCTCTCCCTGCTCCAAGCATGTCTTCTCACTCTCTCTCTCTGTGCACAATCTCTGCCTTCTCTCCACTGCAGCAAGTTTTCTCTGTCCCGTTCTGCTGGCTGAGTTCTGCTGGCTGACCCCTGACCTCTCAGCTTCCTGTCTTCACACACTCCAGGGCAGCCAATCAGGGGAATGTCAGGTTCTCTGCACGTGGATGTGAGCTGGGTCTGTTAACCCCTCACATCCCTGCAGTGTCTATGAAGCTGCAGTCTTTCCTAATAGCAGCATTGGCTGCCATTAAGCCTTTTTGAGGGCACAGGGGCACTCAGAGTGGATTGCCACATACCTCCCTGCTGGAAATTTGCCTGTCCGCAGGCAACTTAACCTGGGTCAGTAGGTTCCTGCCAAAAACCTCTCAATGTCCATGACAAGACATTTAACGATGAGAAAGAAAACAGGTGAGTACACATACATTCACCACAAATACAAATTACTGCCTCCCTATCACCTGATATCCAATGTGGGCTCCCCGGGTCAACCATCCCTCCGCCACAGGACTCCATCCCTCTGCGGTCCAGCTTCTCCACTGCTGTCAACGGATGGCGCCCACTCTCACGACTTGCACTCAGCTTTAGGCACGTCTCGCCTCTCGATCTTGCTTCTTGGATCGCAGAATCGCCTGCTGTATCTGGAAGGCAAATTCTTCCCCGGAGATGGTCGTGTACTCGCCGTCCGTTACAGGCTTCCCATTGATGAAACAGGTCTCAGCCTTTTCAACTCTCTCTGCTGGTTCTATCTTGGCCTTGGGTTCAGGCAACGGTATAGCTGGTTCCACTTCTGATGGCTCCACGGTCTCTGTCACAGCCATATGGACCACAATTTTGGAGTTTCTCTCCGGTTCAGCCATTCTGACATTTCTTGGCCCTAGGTTCGCCGCTCGGTAACCGGCATCATCCATTCTAGGGACGTACTCTCTTGTTGGCTCTGCAAGTTGAGGCCTAGTCACTGCTTGCTGCCTCTGGTGAACTGCCTCACTCCACATGACCGGTTTCTCGCTTGTCCTTGTGATCTCAGGTTCTGGTGGGCGGGGCATCTGTCCTGGTCGAGGGCGTTTGACGCTAACCCTTTCATTCTCGCACTTGATCTCCCTTGGTTCGGCTCTACTTCCACCATGGCTGTACTCTTGCTGATAGTACGGTGGAGGCTCTCGATGGCGTGGATAGTGCTCTGGAGCGCGTCTGTTACGTTGCACTGGTGTACCATCTGGCCCGGTCACGTTGGCGGCCTTGGTGCCTTTCTTCCCGCTTGTCAATTCGAATTCTACAGCCTCACCGTTGCTCAGGCTCCGGAAGCTATTTTGGGGATCGGCATGCTGAATGGCGGTATAGTGCACATACACGCTACGGCCGGTATCTGCGCGTTTAATGAAGCCATACCCGCGTGGTACATCAAACCACAGGACACGACCTGCAATTCTTCTTGGGCTGGCTCGTGGTCTACCCCTCGACGATATCACACCGGATGCTCTTGCCGTGTTCTGAAACACTGCCGGTGGACCTCCTGTCCTGTGTCTTCTCACGGTCTGTGGGCATACATTGGTTCGGTCAGTGGGTAGTTGTCCTGACCTCCATGGGGGATTCCGCTTCTGTCTGCGCCTTCCGCCACATTCACGTCGCTGTCTTTTCTTTTCATCCTCCGCCCATTCCTGACGCATCTCGCGGATCATCCTGGTCATTTCGGTCATCGCTTCGATGATGGCCCCAATCGAGTTCTGATTGGCTTGGGCTGGTGGAGTGGCGGTTCTTCGCATCTCCTGCGGTTCTGTGTACTGTGATTGCCACATCTTGCCGTTCACAGGGGTCTTGTGCAATCCTGTTCGTAGACGCCAAGTGTGACAGTGCCCCTGTTCGGTGTGGTGCAAGATGGCGTACCTTAATCTGGAGCTGGTGACGGCGGCGGCTTCTGGATTCTTTGCGGCTTCTGCTGGAGAACCTGTGGCAGGGAACGGCACAACCCAAGGGACCCACAAAAGACAACGCTACTTCGGTTAGCAGCGACAAATATTTATTAAAGGAAAACAACTGCACTAGTCGCTGTGATATACTCGTACACATATGCAAACATCAATAAGAAAGATAAAAAAACACAAAGACAATGACATCAAACAGAGCAATATTAAAGACAATAATATGACATCACTAGAATACTATACCGCACATATAACACAATACTGCACATATAACACTATACTGCACATACAACACTATACTGAACTATAGTCCCTGGTGCAAGGAAAACAGTCAATGAAGAAACGGTCCCACGCAGGAAGATCCTCACAAGTACAAGGGTAGGCCCTACCTTAGTGTGCACACTACTATATAAAGGCCAGAAAATATTAATGGTCCCCTATAGCGGGGTACAGGCGAGTCCCCGTTACATAGGGCAACTCCCTGCTAGACATACAACACAGGCTGTAGATATAGGCTTGGCAGTGGTGGCAAATCTGGCATGCAGCCAGAGGGGCGTTGCAGGTGTCTCTGGGCTGGTAATGTCGCAGGGTGATCAGCACCCCAATAACAGTTGTCCCCTATGCAGTGGAGAGCCACTTCAATAGCTGGGTAAAGTGGGCCAATGTGGGGTGCAGGCCAGCCTGGGGGTAGGGGAGCTCCTGTACCTTAACTCTCAGCTGCAGATGCCAGCTCCTGCTGGTCATGACTCTTCAGGGTCTCTCACTCCTCTCTGGGTCTCACTCTGCCTGGCACCTATCAGCAGCACCTGATCTCCTCTTCAGTGCAGGACAGGGGAACAGCTTCTCCATTCACTGCACACACACTGCTGGGCTTTCTCCTCTCTCTGCCTGAGCCTCTCCCTGCTCCAAGCATGTCTTCTCACTCTCTCTCTCTGTGCACAATCTCTGCCTTCTCTCCACTGCAGCAAGTTTTCTCTGTCCCGTTCTGCTGGCTGAGTTCTGCTGGCTGACCCCTGACCTCTCAGCTTCCTGTCTTCACACACTCCAGGGCAGCCAATCAGGGGAATGTCAGGTTCTCTGCACGTGGATGTGAGCTGGGTCTGTTAACCCCTCACATCCCTGCAGTGTCTATGAAGCTGCAGTCTTTCCTAATAGCAGCATTGGCTGCCATTAAGCCTTTTTGAGGGCACAGGGGCACTCAGAGTGGATTGCCACACCTGTGTGGCAAGGTTACCAGAGTTCCTACCTGCCAGATCATCCTCCTGTCTCTGTGTGGCAAGGTCACCGGAGTTCCTACCTGCCAGATTATCCTCCTGTCCCTGTGTGGCAAGGTCACCGGAGTTCCTACCTGCCAGATTATCCTCCTGTCCCTGTGTGGCACAGCCCCCGGAGTTCCTACCTGCCAGTGGCGGATTCAGGGGGGGGCACCTGGGCACGTGCCCCCCCTGTAATTTCATTTGTAGCTGAGGACCAGGGCTTTCCAACGAGCCCAGCCCCATGTCTCTAGCCCCCCGGGAACCAAAGATATCGCCTGGCAAAGCTGTAACGTTTTTTCCCCATAGGATAATATGGGACCCGGCAATTCCGACCCCCGCCTAGTTTCGACGGCTGCCATTACAGAAGCTTATGGTTGATCTCATTCAATTCCAAATCGCTGGGCCTTCAATATGATACCAGGCTGGTCCATATCGGTAAATCGGTTCCAGAGATATTGCATGTAAACCAATTTTTTTATTTTTGAAATGTAATTTCATGGCTGTTCATGTTCTTTGAGGGTAGATTACTCTGGAACCAAACGTTCCAGTTTCACTGGACCAAAATCATTCAAAGCCCACTCAAAAGTTCTTCAATATAATACTTGTCTCATGTAAATGGGTCAGTTGGTTCCGAAGATATAGCCGGTTAAATGAGATAACTGGTTACAGAGGGGGAGGGGTGGTTTTCTCTCCCCCTCACACCAGAAAATGCAGGGACTAGGCTGGTGTAAAGGGGGCAAACCTGCCGGGAATGCATTTTCTGGTGTGAAAGGGGTATTATTTCAAATAGCCAGGCCCTGCAGTGCTCTGAATACAGCCAGGTTCTGCCACTGTCAGTGGCTATCACTTCTGACTGGCGGCGGCTGTCCCCCATTCACCGCGAGCATGTATTCTCCCTTGGGAATGAGCATGTAATCCCACATGGCAACGAGCATGGAACCTCTGGCAATGAGCATGGAACCCTTGGCAATGAGCATGTAGATAAGCAGCACTTATGTAGCATAATTTTTAATAGGCATTATGGTGTTTGGCATAATACACAATGGACATAATGGCGTGTAACTTAACGTGTAATGGACATTATGGTGTAAATGTTTAATGCGAGCCTTTGATGGACAATGTCCCTGTTTATGAAGCATATTGGGAATTTTGGCTTAATCTGTGTGGCATTATGTGAATTCTGGCTCAATACGTGTGGCATTATGTGAATTCTGGCTCAATCCGTGTGGCATTATGTGAATTCTGGCTCAATGCGTGTGGCATTATGTGAATTTTGGTTCAATCCTAGTGGCATTATGTGAATTTTGGCTCAATCCGTGTGGCATTTTTTTAATTTGGCTCAATCTGTGTGGCATTATGTGAATTTTGGCTCAATCCATTTGGCATTATGTGAATTTTGGCTCAATCCGTGTGGCATTATGTGAATTTTGGCTCAATTCATGTGTTATTATGTGAATTTTGGCTCATTACGTGTGGCATTATGTGAATTTTGGCTCAATCCATGTGGCATTATGTGAATTTTGGCTCAATCCATTTGGCATTATGTGAATTTTGGCTCAATTCATGTGTTATTATGTGAATTTTGGCTCATTACGTGTGGCATTATGTGAATTTTGGCTCAATCCATGTGGCATTATGTGAATTTTGGCTCATTCCATTTGGCATCATATGTAATGGGCAAGTATAGTGGGGTCTAGTATTTTGTTGCATAATGTGTAGAAGTTGTATATGGTGTTGTACACTACACTCAAGGACACGCCCCTTGTTGAGTGGCCACACCCCTTTTCCAGAGCGCGCCTTTGGCGCGCGCACAACTGCGTCCTTCAATTTTGTCGCCATGGGGAGCCTGCGTAATTTAAATGCCAGGGCCTATTTTTAATCCCATTCCCACCCTCTCTCTGCCGCTCTCTTAGCATGTACACTGGCATTACAAACACCGCCCCTCCCCTACCTAAACCTTCTTTTATCATGGTGCCCCCCCTGTCATTTTATCCTGGATCCGCCCCTGCTACCTGCCAGATTATCCTCCTGTCCCTGTGTGGCAAGGTTACCAGAGTTCCTACCTGCCAGATTATCCTCCTGGCCCTGTGTGACAAGGTCACCGGAGTTCCTACCTGCCAGATTATCCTCCTGTCCCTGTGTGGCAAGGTTACCAGAGTTCCTACCTGCCAGATTATCCTCCTGTCCCTGTGTGACACAGCCCCCCGGAGTTCCTACCTGCCAGATTATCCTCCTGTCCCTGTGTGGCACGGCCCCCGGAGTTCCCACCTGCCAGATTATCCTCCTGTCCCTGTGTGGCACGGCCCCCGGAGTTCCCACCTGCCAGATTATCCTCCTGTCCCTGTGTGGCACAGCCCCCGGAGTTCCTACCTGCCAGATTTTCCTCCTGTCCCTGTGTGGCACAGCCCCCGGAGTTCCTACCTGACAGATTTTCCTCCTGTCCCTGTGTGGCACAGCCCCCGGAGTTTTGATTTACCAGATTATTTTTATTTATTTTCCTGCAGCAACAGATCAGACCTTTCACTTGAGATATGCCGATATTTTATATTCAGTTCTCTGGCACTCGAGCAGCTGGGGATTGGCCTATAAATACCTAATGATAGTTAAAGGTGCAATCAATAGCTTTGAAATGCAGATGCGAGTGGTGCGGTTAGGAAGCCGGGGACAGGGACCAGCAGGCCTCGGGCATCTCTGCCAACGTCTCTTTCAACGTTTAGATCATGAAGATGTTGGAGCTGCAGAATATGCTGGAAAATTGTTAGGAAAAATATTATATACACACAGAAATAGATACAAAAGAACAGAATACAATGAAATGCAGGGGACATAGATTTACACCATATAACATATACCACATACCATAGATGGGGAATATGATTGTGCTACTGTGTGATGTCATCTGAACTGCTGTACTGTTGTGTGACCACGCCTCCTTTTTATGAGATCACTGTCCCGTTATAAAATATGGGAGGTAGGGCACATACTTATAGTTTCCAGGGACAAGTCTGCCGATAAGGGGGGGAGCGGGTACTAATTATCAGGGCCCAGGCTTGCTGGAGGGGCCCGGCTGGGGGCCCTGGACTGACCCCCCCCCCCCTCTATCCCTCCCGGGTAGCAGCAGCAGACACCTCTACAGCATGTGCTGTGCTGACGGCAGGCTCAGCAGGAGCACAGCACCTGCTGCAGGTAGGTGTGTGCTGCTGCTGCTGCTGCTGCTGAGGGGGGGCACAATAACACTCCCCCTTGACTTTAGAGCGTTTTTTTTCACCCCCTAAACATTTCGGGGGCGTGGCCTAATTGTGGGAGATGGTCCCACCTCCTACAATTAGGTCACACCCAGTAGCGGTTTTTACCTATATAGGTACTGCGCACGCGCTGGTCCCGGTGCCTGTAACTTACATTGTACAGGCACCGGGACCAAGATTGCTTCTATGGGCTGCTGCCCAAGCATGTGTGTACTGCGCATGCGCCAGTCCCAGCGCCTTTCACTCATCACAGCACAGGCGCCGGGACCAGGAAGGGAGAGGAGGCAGCAGCGGCGGCGGCAACAGGGGGAGGGGGTGCCTGAATCGCGGCACCCCTGCTGCGGCCAATAAGGTACGAGCCGCCGCTGCTAACACCCCACATTTTGCCGAGGCCAGGCATACCTCTCGGCTGTGCAGGGGGATGCCGAAAATCCTGGCACTTGCCCAGGTTCTGCCTATTGTGTGTGTGTGTGTGTGTGTGTGTGGGCACCACCTGCCCAGGACCATTTTAAGTCGCGAGTATTTGCATACAATGCCATCACAGTACCTGGTGGTGTATTGGCCAGGCGTAAGAATAAATCTGTTCATACAGTGGGCGGTATTCAATGTGAATACCGGCGAGGTGCAGCGAATCCTGTTTAGGATTCGCTGCACATTCGCCATGGGTCGCCGCGTTCTGGAGCCTCCCCGGCTCCGGGATTCAACGAGTCAGGGGCTCGCTGCCCCTGACCGGGGAATATGAGCTCCTGCGGCAAACGCCGCAGGGTGCCTGAGGACGGTGGCAGGCAGGGAGATGGAAGTCTCTCTGCCTGCCCCAGAGCATATGTGGGGGGGAGGTGGGCTCCCCGGGTGCCAGGCAGCACAGGCTGCCCGCCGGGGGTGCCAGCAGGGGACCGGGTATATTCACTACACCCGATCATGCATATGTAACGATCGGGTGCAGTGAATATATGAATATCTAATGAGCGGCTCGGCTCCGGCGTCCCCTGCTGGCTGGTCAGTGTAAAAAAAAAATATATATATATATATATATTAAATATATATTCATGTGCTTACAGCACATGAATAAAAATAGCATGCCCCTCCTCAGAATAAAATTCCTGATTTTTTTACACCAAATGTAAAAAACAAAACACTTTATTTTAAAAGTTCACATTCCACTTCACCATAAAAAGATAGCGATTGCTACTCGGTGAATCATGGCGAAAAAAACCTTGAAATGTATTCGCCATCTGGTCATTGAATAGGGTGATTCACCGTTTTAGTCAAAAATTCGCCAAACAGCACAAATTCGCCATAAAAACCTGGCGAATCAGCCTCATTGAATACCGCCCACTGTCTCGTTACATATATCTGCCATCGGCTGTGCTACACTGCTGACATGATATGTCGACGTGTTGTAGTCATATTGCTGATACACACTGACCTACGGATGGCTATACTTGAGCACGAGAATTATTATGGTTTAACCATATGTGCTCACGCCTGGAAATCACAACAATCTGGACAGCTGGTGAGGGCCATTCTGATGGAGCAGCTCTCATTGCTGACGCCTGGGAGAGAGATCAAGGGACCATTCATCAATAAGGTTTAGCTTTTTAGAACTCATTGCGTATGATAAATGGTGCTCCAGCCAATCATGACAGTGGGGTGCTGAACACATGACAGTTGGGAGCTGTTTGGCTGGAGCACCATTTATCATATGCACCGAGTTTTAAATAAATAAAACTTATTGGGGCAGATGTATTAAGACTGAAGAGATAAATGCCAGGGTGACAGAGAGAGCTAAACGTCCAGCCAATCACCTGTTAATTGCCATGATACAGGCTGTGTTTGAAAAAGTCAGTGAGGAGCTGATTGGCTGGACGTTTATCTCTCCTTATCACACATTTATCTCTGGTGAAGGCTTAATACATCTGCCCCATTAATAGACGGTCCCTTTATCTCTCTTCAAAGTTTAAAACATCTCCCCTAAACAGGTAACAATTGGCCTAATTCAGACATAATCTCAAAGCAGATTTTTTCTCAAATGGGCAGAATCATGCGGTGCTGCAGTTGGGGCAGATGTAACCTGTGCAGAGAGTTAGATGTGGGTGAGTTATATTGTTTCTGTGCAGGGTAAATACTGGCTCAGTGGCGTAACTATAGCTCAGCAGCCCCCGCGGTGGTGGGGAGGCGCAGAGCAAGTTTGGGCGCCGGGGGTCTGCGGGGCTATAGTTACCCGCTGCTGTCTGCAGTACCTGCCTGCCGTCACAGTCCCGTCTCTCCTAGCGCTGGCTCCTGCTTCTATAATGAAAACGGACACTTAGAAAATGGCTGCCCCCATACTGCAGACAGTTTTCTGTTTGCAATATGGGGGCAGCCATTTTCTAAGAGTCACGTTTCATTATTAGCAGCAGGAGCCAGCGCTACGGGACCGTGGCGGCACGGCAGGCAGGCAGGTACCGCAGACAGCAGCGGGTGGACAGGGGGGCGATTGTTTTTTAGTGGCGGGGGGGGCGCATAATAAGTAGCTACGCCACTGTACTGGCTGCTTTATTTCTAGACTGCAATTTAGATTTAAGTTTGAACACACCCCACCCAAATCTAAAGCTGGCAATACATCAGGACGACCCGCATCCAATCCAGATGGTGTCACGATTTCCCCTAAACTCCCCGGCAGCTTCCCTAGCTCTCTCCCTCTCTGCACATCTGTTACATCTGCCTCCCTGCAGTACAGCATGTCTTTGTGATCAAGTCTGAATTAGACCTAATACACCGCACGGATATCTTACGAAATGTGACCTGAAATGAGGCCCTTTGTCCCCTCGGACCCTTCTCTCTCGTGGCGCTTACACACCCGCAGAGCATGCCTGGGGATGAGTTAATGCAGGCTCTCCCTGTACAATGATCACTGGATTCACATCCTGATCCTCTCCGTCAGCCTCTGCTCCTCTATACGTGACTCACTGACCACATACAAGTGACCCAGCCGCTGCGTCATCAGTCACAGACTACACAGCACCCACTGGGAGACTCTGAGGGTGTGGACAGGACAGACGTCAGCTCAGACGGGAAACTTACAGTATGTGTAACTAGTGAGCCCGCTCAAAGCAAATCGAAATCTAGTCTGCTACCTTGTGATTGCCTCTGTGTTTGTGCATGTGTGAGGGAAAAGGGATGTAGTGTCACTCGCTGCCAACAGACGGTGGTGTTTCGAAGACACACACAATCAGACATATATATATATATATGTATACATATATATACAGTATATATATATATATATATATATGATGTGTAGAAGCACAGACAGACATAATGAAGCCAAATAGTCTGTACGTGAGAAGAGTTTTAGCTGCGTATGATAAATGGGGCCTCAGCCAATCGGCTCCCAACTGTCAGATTGCCCCTTTAAAAAACAGTCTGCGTTCGGCCTACCCCCAGCACGTCTGCCGAACCTGGAGCGCATTACATCCGGCCCCCTGCGTTACTGATGCTGGTTCTGCACCAGTATATTCATTATTTTATACAGCCATTAAAAAATCAACCCCCCCCCCCCCCCAAAAAAAAAAAACTCATTGAAGAAGCTCTGAGTATATTGTCATTCTACTGTTCAATTATGACATATTTTAGGCATTTTACTTTCTATTCATTACAATGGGCAATTCATTTCAGTGGGGCTATGTCTCTTGCATTGTGTATTTCTTTTCTCTCGGCAAGCAGCTCTGAATAACCCCCGTCGTGACTACACCTTACCCTGAGGCTACAACTGCACATAAATCCTCATTAGCTGGATGCACAATAAATTGGTTTGTGTGATCTTTTCCTGGGAGAACGCCCTGTTGTTCTCCTGTCAGACTTACCATGTGCTGCGGCTGTATCGTTACTAGTACCGACACCTGCAGAATCCGGCAGTTGCAGGTGGCGTTACCTATACACACAGCAGGGACAGCTCCGTCCCTGGCCTCAGCGGCTGCCACGCCACGTGTGGGTGCTTGGGAAACTGGCAAGGTGGAGTGGACACTAATGCGTTAGATCAGGTCCTCAAGGCACACCAACAGTGCGGGTTTTTAGGTGCCCATACACGGTGTGTTTGCACCACGCTCCTGCGGGCATCTCATCGCACAGTGCTGCACATACTTTTTGTACTGCCCTCGCATCGTACGCAAATCACATGCAGTGCGATACGATCCAGCCCATAACTTCAGTGATATCCAGGATTCAGCACCGGTGGTGACATCAAAATAATGGCGGGACTCATTAAGTCACCTGTGCTCAAGCCTGGATATCTCTAAAACCTGCGCTGTTGGTGGGCCGTGAGGACCGAATAATGAGCTGTGGGATGGAGCTGGGCTCACAGGAGAGAGGAGGCGTTCTCTCCCAAACCTACAATACATCTCCCTAGGGTCACATGTGATGTTGCTGTGGGCAACCAATCAGATACTATCTATGATCTCCTAGAACAGAGATGGGAACCTTTGTCCCTCCAGCTGTTGGTGAACTACACATCCCAGCATTCCTGCTACAGTTTTGCTATTTGGCCATGCTGGGATGTGTAGTTCAACAACAGCTGGAGGGCCAAAGGTTCCCCATCCCTGTCCTAGAAGGTGCTAAACTCTTGTAGTAAATTCTCTCGTCTTGATTCCACCATAGCACAGAGTCACTGTACAGCTGCTGCCTGAGTTGGTGCTGATGATATTCAGCCATTTTCTATATATTCTAGGATTACATTAAGCAGGGTTCTTACATTCAATGTTGCCATTACTCCCCTCACTATAACTGCAGTATTAAATCTCCCCGGCGCCTCTGGTTTATGAGGTATTATGTCTCCTGTACCCCGGGCTGCACGCTCTCCTGTATAAGAACAGGGCGCACACGTTCCAGCTGTGTGTGGGCAGGACAGGTGTGTACATTACAGGCGTTACCACACCTCACACCCAGCTCAGCTTCCTGCATCATTGCTGTCGCGGCCTGGAGCCATGATAACAGCCAGGCCACACATCCCCAGGAGCTGGATGTGGCTGTAGGAAGAGGCTCTGTGACTAATTATCATTATTACTACTCACCAGCCAGGCACAATAATTTTTTTTTATATAGAACAGTGTTAAAATGAAACCAGGTAACAACAGACCGTCATAGAGACAGGAGGGTCCTGCTTACAATCTATGAGGTATGCCTAAATGAAAAGACGTCTGTTGCCGTAGCGGCGTTGTACCTAACCGCAGTGGGTTAAGGTGTTTGCTGATGGATGGCGCTGCGTTTTTCCCCAGTTGCGCATGTGTAGTGAACGGCTTCGCCTCAGTTCATTCCTGGAAAGTTGTTTTGCTCGGTCGGATGCATGATGGCTTCCTCCAGATCAGCACCAAGAACCGCTGGTACTTGTTTCCTAGCACAGCGCCACCCATTTTAATTGTATGCAATCGGGTTGCAAAAATCAGGTCAATCGCATGCAACCAAACTGCATGCGATGCGATTGACCCGACCAACTCCATTTTTTACATTGGCCCCAATGTTAAATGCCCCCAGACCCCATTTTTCATTATATGCCCCCCCCCCCATTGTTAACGCCACGCCACGATCAACGTGAACTCGAAGCGTGGCGAGCGGCGGCGGTACGAGTCGTACCTTTACATACACCCACTATCCACGTCGGCGTAAATTTGATTTAATATAGTGTGGCCAGCGCAGACTATTAGACGTATTATGCGTGCGCTCGCCACACTATATAAAATCAACTCCACGCCGACGTGGATAGTGGGGGTATGAAAAGGTCAGAGTATGCGTAACGCCGCCGCTCGCCACGCTTCGGGTTGGCCTTCACCGTGGGGTGGTGTTAACATTGCGGGGGCATTTGACATAGAAATTACCCATCAGGGTGGTTATACAATCAAAAATCGGGTACGGTGGGCCATTTAACATTGGTTCCTATATAAAATCGGGTTCATCGCCTTGGTCGCATTTTACGCCATTATAATGGCATACAATGGACCCGATTTTACATAGGAATTTAACATTACATAAAATGCTTACAATGTAAAATCAGGTCGGTCACATCGCATGCCTTTACAATGGCATGCGATGGACCCGATTTTATATTGTCGGGAAACCTCAAAAAAAGCCAGAAATCGGGTCCATTGGGTCCCATCGCATGCCTTAAGTTAAGGTATGCGATGGGACCCGTTGGGCGCCGTGCTAGGAAACAAGTACCGAACCGTTATCCAATCTCTACGCGCAAAAGGCGGGCATGCTTGGGAAATGTATCGCAGGATGGAGGCGGTGTATGGAGTGCAGTGTCTCACACAATGCACCATATTCCGGCGGTGTCAGCGGTATGCAAATGCATCAAGGACTTGCCTCGAGCCCAGGATCTCATTTCCAAATTGTGCACCATGCCAGACACTGCTCTCCGTCCACCCCCTTCTCCTGCGATAAACGCTCGGATCTGGAGGAATCCGTCATGTATCCGACCGTTTACTACACATGCACAACTGGGGAAAACACTGTGCCAGCTCTCGGCAAACACGTGAACCCACTGCGCTTACATGCAACGCCGCTACAACAAACATCTCCTTTAGATTTGGGCACACCTTATATAATGAGCTGGTGTCACAGCAGCGAGGGCTGTATTACATAGCATCAGAAATAGAACTGCCGCACGAGAAGAGTCTCAGGCGAACTACAGGCACCAGCATGCTGTGGCAGCTGACAGGGAATGATGGGACTTGTAGTTACACAACATCTAAGAGCCTCGTTGTTCCTGTTATTTTGCAGTAGGTGCAGATGTTCCTCCCTCCCAGTATATAGGAGTATATAGCAGGCAGCGTCGGTAGAAGGAACGGGCCAGGGGAGGTTACCGTTGTAGCAGGCCAGAGAACGAGGCCTGTGGATGAAGCCGAAGCTGCAGCGTAGACATTTTCTCCTCAGCCCCAGGTACTGGATCTTGTCCATGGATTGCGCTTCCCACCAGCAGGAACCCAGCCAGATGCTGGTAATAAGGATCTGGCCTGGGGGAAGCAGGTGAGTCGCAGATTAGTCACAGCCAGCACCGAGATAATGCTGTCTGCAGCCTAAATCCATCCTTTCCTGAGACACGGAGCCTCACCCTGCTGGGGTACACAGGAAAATCAGGCTGCACCAACGCCTATTACCCCAGTCTTTCCGGCCTAGTAGGCAGACATGCATGTACTGTACAGATGGGGAATGGAGCGCCCTGCCCTATCCTGCATCTATGCACATGCAGGGCATTTATACAGGATTTCTCCACACGTACAATTCTGCCATTGGGGCACGGTGTCTACAGTATACAGAGGGGTAAATGTACTAAAATTGTTACTAGAAATGATTGACAGAATCTGATTGGTTGCTATGAGCAATATCACCTCTTACATTTTAAGAAACTTTCGTAAATGTACGTAAGTAAGGTCTGGCTAGGAGTCACACTCCGCCCACTGCAGCAGCCCCCATATACACTGAGCCCACTGCAACAGCACCCCATATACACTACGCCAACTGCAACAGCCCCCCCATATACACTGCGCCCACTGCAACAGCCCCCCATATACACTGCGCCCACTGCAACAGCCCCCCATATACACTGCGCCCACTGCAACAGCCCCCCCATATACACTGCGCCCACTGCGGCAGCCCCCATATACACTGCACCAGCCCCCATATACACTGCGCCCACTGCGGCAGCCCCCATATACACTGCGCCCACTGCGGCAGCCCCCATATACACTGCGCCCACTGCGGCAGCCCCCATATACACTGCGCCCACTGCGGCAGCCCCCATATACACTGCGCCCACTGCGGCAGCCCCCATATACACTGCGCCCACTACAACAGGGGGCAAGTTTCTGCCTGTCCCTTCCAGGCCGGAGCGGAGAGTGAGACTGACAGCAGTAATGTGCAGTGCACCTGACAGGTCATATAGCTATAGCACTGATGACCCAAAATGGCTGCCACACCTGCTCGATTACCTCACGGTTCCTGTCATTTATGCAATGTAAGCCCATAAATCTCCAGTTAGCGTCCCCCTCACTCACCCTGCTTCAGGCCACTCTACCATTCCCAAATAGTGTCCACGTGGATGGCAAAGTTTATGAAACATGTCAACCTTTTTATGTATTGACCATTAACACGTGAGCATTTACCACGTGTCGCCTATTGTCCACGTCGACCTTTTAATGGTCAACCCAAAGTCCAGATATCGTATATAAGTTCTACAACGTGTAGGCAGACCATCAATTGGTCAACACACATTAAGTCAACAGGGTCAAAAAGTCGACACGACAACGCTCCACTGTTTTTTTCAGTGTCAAAATGATGTGGTAAATATATACTATCACATGCCAACATTTACCAAGACGGCAGTTCTATTGAAGATGGCAACAAATGAAATTCTATTATCTTCTAAAATTCTAGAATCTGATTGGTTGTTAAGGGCAACATCCCATCTTCAATAGAACGCCCATCTAAGTAAATGGACCCCGCAGGCTTGCCTCGCACCCCATGCTTTGTGCAGATAATCATTCCCAGCTGTAGTCCACGGTGACAGGAAATCAAGCAATTGCTAAAAAAAAACTTGACTAAAACATACTGTATGCGTCAACCATTGTCAGGTGAAGGTCGACCTATCGCCAGACTACACAGACACTGTTACCAGTCAGATCCCTGTAACACTCCTCCATACCTAAATGAGCAAAGAGTGATATTAATAAGATTATATATTACTCATTCAGGTCAACAGTGAATATGTCGACACGAACAAGTTAAAATGAAACGGTCGACATTAGTTTTTCATTATTTTATCCATTTTTGGGGGGACTTTTTACATACTTTACCAACGACGTGGACTACAAGTCAGAACTGTAACGCCTGCCGAGCGCGTCCAGCCACGTGAGGGTGTGTGTGTTACACTAAATGGGAGTTCATGGCCACCAAGATATATGGAGAAAAAAAAAAAACCACCTCATGTCGACTTTGTGACTATCTATCTCATAATACACACCCATAATATTACATACTTTATTACCCATTGTACGTGAGGCTCACTCGCTGCTCACCCTGTAGCCTGACAACAGAGAACACACACGAGAGAAGGATGTGGGTAGAATTATTATATATTTTGCTGCCGTCCAGGGCACATGAGACGCGAGAAGCAGATTTATGTGGTGTTGTTACAATGACGGGTGAGACATGCAGGCCCACTACTGCTCACGGGGTGCACACACTGGGGGGGATGTGATAGACCCCAGCCTTACGCAATACATTGATGCGGTATTAAATCACAGGTGGCCCAGTGTCAATACCACTAGGTGAACAGCCCACATACTGTCCCCAACAGGCAATCACAGGACACACGAACACTGTATCCTACACCCCAGCCGCATGGCCACCTGCACCTCAGGATCCGGAGACAAAGGAGCAGATGTATTACACATAGAAAAGTGATAAAGTAGCAGCAGATCAATGCCTTGCTGCCATGTTACAGGCTTGTAGTTTATCACTCTCCAATTCTTAGTACATAGATTCTACGGACTGCTGCGCCATGTTACGCTTGGCCGCTACCAGCACCCGACAGAAGGTATACCTTACGCTGCCAACCAAACCAGCTCCAGTATTTCCACAGACACGCGTAACGGAGCAGCACAGGTGGCAATGTGTGACCGTCACAGTGTCTTACACACATCATGCGTGTACACACTACAAATACAACACACACACGCCAGCAAGGCATGATCATAAATTACAGACGCTGTCACATCAGTGAGAGATGTCACCAATTCTCCTCATTAGGGTTCTATTCTGTACTGGCAGCAGACAAGTTATAAAAATGCAGCAGCGTGTCACAGAGTGCGCCATCTCCCACCAGGCTGTAACAGTGCAGCAGCGTGTCAGAGTGTGCCATCCCCCACCGGGCTGTAACAGTGCAGCAGCGTATCACAGAGTGTGCCACCCCCCACCGGGCTGTAACAGTGCAGCAGCGTGTCAGAGTGTGCCACCCCCCACCAGGCTGTAACGGTGCAGCAGCGTGTCACAGAGTGTGCCACCCCCCACCGGGCTGTAACAGTGCAGCAGCGTGTCAGAGTATGCCATCCCCCACCGGGCTGTAACAGTGCAGCAGCGTGTCATCTAGATTCTAAGGTGTCCTCCGCCCAGCTGTAACAGTGCAGCAGAGGATGGAGACGTGACAATGAGAAGCTGCATGTGAGGGGCAGGGTTACCAGGCGATGGTAGCCCCATGTCATCATACAGCAGAGGAGGAGGGAGGTGTGACAATGAGAAGCCGCAAGTGAGGGGCAGGGTTACCAGGTGGTGGGAGCCCCATGTCATCATACAGCAGAGGAGGAGGGAGGTGTGACAATGAGAAGCTGCATGTGAGGGGCAGGGTTAACAGGCGATGGGAGCCCCATGTCACCATGTAGCAGAGGAGGATGGAGGCCTGACAATGAGAAGCCGCATGTGAGGGGCAGGGTTACCAGGCGGTGGGAGCCCCATGTCACCATGTAGCAGAGGAGGATGGAGGTGTGACAATGAGAAGCCGCAGGTGAGGGGCAGGGTTACCGGGCGGTGGGAGCCCCATGTCACCATGTAGCAGAGGAGGATGGAGGTGTGACAATGAGAAGCCGCAGGTGAGGGGCAGGGTTACCGGGCGGTGGGAGCCCCATGTCACTATGTAGCAGAGGAGGATGGAGGTGTGACAATGAGAAACCGCATGTGAGGGATGGTTACCAGGTGGTGGGAGCCCCATGTCACCATGTAGGAGGATGGAGGCGTGACAATGAGACGCTGCATGTGAGGGGCAGGATTACCAGGTGGTGGGAGCCCCATGTCACCATGTAGGAGGATGGAGGCGTGACAATGAGAAGCCGCAGGTGAGGGGCAGGATTACCAGGTGGTGGGAGCCCCATGTCACCATGTAGGAGGATGGAGGCGTGACAATGAGAAGCTGCATGTGAGGGGCAGGGTTACCAGGCGGTGGGAGCCCCATGTCACCATGTAGCAGAGGAGGATGGAGGCGTGACAATGAGAAGCCGCAGGTGAGGGGCAGGGTTACCAGGTGGTGGGAGCCCCATGTCACCATGTAGCAGAGGAGGATGGAGACGTGACAATGAGAAGCCGCAGGTGAGGGGCAGGGTTACCAGGCGGTGGGAGCCCCATGTCACCATGTAGCAGAGGAGGATGGAGACATGACAATGAGAAGCCGCAGGTGAGGGGCAGGGTTACCGGGCGGTGGGAGCCCCATGTCACCATGTAGGAGGATGGAGGCGTGACAATGAGAAGCCGCAGGTGAGGGGCAGGGTTACCGGGCGGTGGGAGCCCCATGTCACCATGTAGGAGGATGGAGGCGTGACAATGAGAAGCCGCAGGTGAGGGGCAGGGTTACCGGGCGGTGGGAGCCCCATGTCACCATGTAGGAGGATGGAGGCGTGACCATGAGAAGCCGCAGGTGAGGGGCAGGGTTACCGGGCGGTGGGAGCCCCATGTCACCATGTAGGAGGATGGAGGCGTGACCATGAGAAGCCGCAGGTGAGGGGCAGGGTTACCGGGCGGTGGGAGCCCCATGTCACCATGTAGGAGGATGGAGGCGTGACAATGAGAAGCTGCATATGAGGGGCAGGGTTACCGGGCGGTGGGAGCCCCATGTCACCATGTAGCAGAGGAGGATGGAGGCGTGACAATGAGAAGCCGCAGGGTTACCTGGCGGTGGGAGCCCCATGTTACCATGTAGGAGGATGGATGCATGAGCACCGAACTCTGGGCCTGTGCTAGACTAATCCTGTTCCTTTACAACATTTTATTTTTGCTTTGTAAATTTCTTCTAAATGTAGATCAGATAACGGGAGCTCACCAATCCCCATTGGTCACCGGTGGAGAGAACCAGTAACCTTACCCCTTTCTACCCCACGTCAGGGATCTATACGCCCATAGCGTCACATTCTGACTGCACCCCCGACCAGACATTAGCACTCACCGGTCTAAGGAAGGATCCCCTGCAGCCAGTATGGTCAATGCCACCTAGGGACAGCTTCCACTAGTGACCTATAGTGTAATACGCTGGACGGAATCTCCCCACAGAGGTGCAAGTAAATTTCTGTACCATAGAGACCGTAACTTCCGCCACTTACACCCAGCCGCCATATTGCGGACGCACCTAACACCAACGATACTGCAGCTTATTGGTTCATTAGTATCACGTAACATCACTAACCATCATTAGCTACCCCGTCTATGGCAACAGCTCCCAAAATAAGGGTAAATCCAAATTCCAGCTCCACCAACAAAGAAACTTCAGGGGCAGAGGTGGGCGGCTGAAAACGCAGCGTCATGATAGGTTAAAACAACAAAGCATTTGAGTAATCCGGCCAATAAGAATAACCTCCCTAATCTCAGCACCCCCGGGATCACCTAATACAAGTATTGATATGTACTTCCAAAGACAAATCATCAAGGACACGTCATCATTCCCCCACTCTGTAATAAATACTACAAAAGGCTCACTTCTTTCAAGTCAAAAACACAGTGTTGTATCTGCCAAAGCTCCGGCATTAAAAAAACAAAAAACACAAATATTGCAATTACAAAATGAACCTAAAAGTCAGTATAAGAACATCCGAGGACGAGCACAGACCTCACAAGCAGCCATCCCAATCAGACTCTGCGTATCGCCCGCTTGGCGCGGCCGGATTAGTAGGGAGTGTCGACAAAAGTCTCATCCCAGGAATGGGCGCGACGCTGATGAATAAAATGTTACAAAAAATAATAATCATCAAAATAAAATCACAAAGCTAAAAAAGGATTCTGCCGGCAACGGCTCAAACACCGGCAGAAGGTGTCCACTCTCCGTGGGGTCAGCCGCGCTATTTCCCATGAGGCCTTGCGGTACGGATCACCTCCCTTGTGCGGATTACGGAAGCAGAGCACAGCAGCCGGCAGGGAGAGTCTGGGTACGTAGTGGAGGGGGTGCCACAAATTAATTTAAGAAAGTTGGGGAGGCTGTAAAAACGTCAGGGGGAGCAGGAGAAAAGGATCTTCCAGAGCAGGTGCCGCCTGTGGTCCGGGAATCCAGGGTCTCTGTCCCCCCATCCTGTGCTCTAGGTTTTGGCAATGGCTGCTGTGCGGTTACTGCCGTCTGTCTTCTGCCTCTGATCTGGAGAACGCCATAACAACATCCTCCGCCCCTGCAAGACAGAAGGAGAAACGTGTGAGCAGCAGTTACAGTGTGACATCATATCTACCAGAGCCGGCCCCAGCTCAGAGAGGAAACCCCCTCATTGGGGACCAGTGAGATCAATCAATGTCTGCCATCAGTCTATCACTCCCATCTAAAGACTGGTTCATCTCCCAAATTAGATGCCTACACACAAATATATATACATAAATCACGTGTCCCAACCTCAGCCCTTAAAGTGCACCAACAGTGTAGGACAGTGGTAGCCAACTCCAGTCCTCGAGAGCTACCAACAGTTCACGTTTTCCAGCTCACCTCGCAGGTGCACAGGTGCGCTCATTACTCACTGACACATTATAAATGATCCACAGGTGGAGCTAATTACTTCACTTGTGATTCTGTGAGGAGATCTGGAAAACATTAGCTGTCGAGGACTGGAGTTGGCTATCCCAGGTGTAGGATATCCATGCTTGAGCAGATGCAATAAAAAAAAAAAAAAAAGGCACCTGTGCTCACAGAGCTATCCTGAAAACCTGGACTGTACTGCACCTTAAGGTCAGGACCTGGTATAGGAAATACAGCAGTGTGCTACACACACACACACAGGACGAGAGAGCGAGAGAGAACCAGCCATCGCCAACTTACTTGAACTGGTCAAAGCCACCAACAGTCAAAGCAATCAGCCCCCAAATGCCATTTTTACAACACAGCCTGTTACATGGAATTAGACTCGGATTAGCTGCTACTTTATCTCTGATCACTTTATCTCTCTCCAAGGATTAGTACATAGACCCCCTTCATCATCATTTGGAGATGGGGGAATTACTAAGTACAAAGCGTTGGTGCACCTGGCCGATACCGGACTCTGACACTATACTTTGTGATACTGTCGGGGTAGCAGTAGGGTGACCAACTCATCCCTTTAATCCGGGACACATATTAATTACACAGGTTCTGTGGCTGGCTTTCACCTGGTTTTAAACTGCCACAGAACCTGTGTAATTAATATATGTCCCGGATTAAAGGGATGAGTTGGTCACCCTAGGTAGCAGATACCAGTGTTAAGAATCCACCAAACTATGTTACACTGTAGGTAACAGCGGGCAGCCATGTATAGCCAAGGACATATATTGTCACCGTTATACCGTATTTACACAACCGGAGCCGAAGCGACTACAGCCCCTTATGCGACCAGTCCATTAAACTACTGCCCCCCCCACCCCTTACTTTATTTATGATATTGTCCCCTGCGCAATACGATCAGGAAGTTAGGAGACCAGAACCATTATGAGTGGAACAATAGACAGGGCGCAGGACGCGACAGATTGGGCGAGCGTTCGGCTCTGAATCGTGAGCTGTGTGCAGTGACAGGCAGGCGAGGGGATATGCCAAGATCCACTCTTTAATAATCCTCCCCCCATCACAATCCTACTGGGAACAGCCTCCGTCACCAGCAGCCCGCTCTCCAGTTACCATGGCGACAGGACGGATAAGCTGCGAGGGCACAGAACCAGCTAGCTAATGAGGACGATGCATCACAGATCAGGGGACCCGCTCGGCAATCCGCCCGATTACAGGCACCAGATGAATCAATCACTAGTACTCCCAGTATACTGTACTCTGTAGGGGTATATGGGAACCAGACCGCCCGTACAGCAATGCCCTGCAGGGGACTGCATCTCTCTCAGCACCTTTCACTCAACCGGGTTAATATTAGCATCTGCACGAACATAACCTGGGATTTGCTGTAGGTGAGTCAGTGACATTTAGTCCTGTTCTCTAGAAGTAGCGCCAGTTACTGACGAGTGGCGTCAGGGTAAATTCACACAGACTACAGAAACTCAGGGTAACAATAGTACAACTGACGAGGTCTCTGCCGCCGCCTCACCCCAGAGACCGCAACACTTGTAAGACCACCAAGCAAACGTCTAAGCAGTAGGTCCAGCTGGGACTTGTGATACCTCACATATAGAACCACAGCCGGCCTTGTTAAGTGTAGATTTATGTTGGTTAAGTAGCCAATTACCCATCTGATTGCTTAGAACCCAATCACCACATGCTAATGAGGTTACATTTACAGCAGTATTACTGGAGAACATGTTACATACATTACTGGTAAAATAAGGGAACAATTACATAGTAGGCCCAAAAGACAGCATGAGCGTATACAGGAGGCTGCAGTGACATCTAGTGGTCAGAATGGAGAGGTACAAGCCTAAAACCGCAGCTTTGTAACCTATATAGTGTATGCCCCAAATGTCACCATAAAACAGAAGTGGCATTATGGTCCAACAACAAAGCTCGTGTGCGCTGAAAACCATTATCTGGTCCCATCACGCTGTCCAGCGCCACACAACATGGTCATTATGGAGAGCGAGTTCTATGTAGCATACAGAGGATTACCCAGCTCCATCTGGGGAACCCCGGCCTAACCGGTCACATGGCGGCTGTAGGGAGGACTACAACCACCACATCACTGGACAGTTTAACCTTTGGGTTACGCAAATACCAGATTTTGTATTAAAGAAGATTTTTACCCCGGCAACTAGCTTTTACCATGCTGGGACTTCTGGTGCTCGGCTGAGACAGAGTGGACGCGTTTGGTGTAAACACCTCAGTTTTACAACCTTAAACCTATATTTTGTCCTCCTAGTGATCCTGCCCCTTCTATCTGGCCCCAAGCCCTGGACACAACTGTTTAGGACCCAAAGGCAGTTTGGAGTAACCCAGTGTGAGTCTATATTGTCGAAGTCTAGTTGCATCTACTCCACGGTTGCATGGTATGGCCGGCATTTTGGTTCGCAGTTACGGAAATAGAGTATAGAAACAATAAGGAATAATTGTGCGAACCCTGTGCACAGCCGTACTAATACACAGACTCATACTCCACACTCACCATACTAATACACAGACTCATACTCACAAATAATAAAATAGTTATATGGTTTAAATCTGGGGTAGCCAACCCTAGTCCTCGAGAGCTACCAACAGTGCATGTTTTGCAGGTCTCCTCACAGAATCACAAGTGAGCTAATTAGCTCCATCTGTGTATCTTTTGTGTCAGTGATTAATGAGTGCAGCAGCTAGGTTGTCTGGAAAATGTGAACTGCTGGTAGCTCTCGAGGGCTAGGGTTGGCTACCACTGGTTTAAAATCACCACACATAGTAATAATGGTAAAACACGATTTCCGCTGGACATATTTCGCATCTGTGTGTTCCGTCTCTCATGCGCAGCGCTCTGGTGATTGCTTAAAGTGCGCAGCGATTACCAGTCAGAAGTCATGGACAAAATACATATATAATGTTTTACATGGCCATGAGGACAGTATGGCTGAAAGATCCGGATAAAACAGGTCGCACAGCATGACCCATAGACCTATGACGAAGCCTGTGGACAAAGACACCGCTGTGCATTCTACTGTACCAATCAAGGAGAAGCGAAACCCGACCTCCTGGCCAATGGAGAACTTTACTGTCCCCTTTAGTCTGGACCCTATAAAATGTTGAGCACAGCATAAGGACTCTCATTCTATCTTCTATCTTGGACTGTACTCTGGATTTAATACAGATACTCGGACCGAGTAGCGCACCATGTTGAGAGACGGTACCGGTTCTTTCTATTGTATTTATAGTTGTATGCTGGCTGTATTTATATCTGTTTTTCCCCCTTTTCATTATATATTGTTTGTATTGTAAGGTTATTTGTATAATCTGTTATTACATATTTCTGTAATCCCCTTTTGTCCGCTAGGGACTCAAATATATGGTTAAGAACTTTGTACCCTTATTCGGGAATTTATACCAAAGTCTCGTGTATTATTCGCAATAAGCGGAAAGGTTTACAGTAATTTAAACCTGGTGTATTTACTTATAACTAAGTACTGCGAAAGGATACCGCCATCAGGGGATCGGTTTAGCGTGTTCGATACACAAATAAGGTTCGCTACGCTTTAGTTTGCCCGTAGTTCGGAAGAATGGGTTTAAGTTTACAGACACAGTACGTAACTGCGCACGTCACTTATTATCCATCGGTTTGATATTAAATAGACATTCACAATTTATAGTGCAACCTCCATTATCTGGACTGTGTCTTTATAAGAAGATCCGGGTATGGGACAATCGGGACGTGTAGGCAGTATGGTCCTTATCACGGACATGACCTTCAGGAACACCCATTTAGGGAATGAAAGGCCGGCGGGTAAGGCCTGGAACGGATAATGGGAGACTCATCGGGAATCTGACAAATGCCTGGTGAGGCGGCCAGAATGGGATGTGCAGGAGTCACGTCCATGGACACCAAGAACTCGCCTGCCTCCAGCCCTGCCATAAGTGAATGGAGGAACTTTACCTTGAATTTAAATACCAGCAAAAATATGAATTTAGGTTCTTCAAGGTTTAAGATCGGCCTGACCAAGTGTCCGTTTCTCCATACCATTAACAAGCTGGAATAAAATCCCTGGCATGGTACGGCAATCAGTACAGATGCCGCCAGAAGCTTGCTTGGTGATGGCCTCCGGCAAAAAGACTTGTGGCTCTTCGGAATCTGGCAAAACTGTAGGGGGAAAAGAAAAATCGATATGGAGGTTGAAATTGTAAATCCATTTTGTATCCCTGGGAGAAGAAAGCCTTGAGCCAAGCATCCGGACAGGTCCCTGTACAGATGTCACTGTAATACTAGTGTGCTCCCACCAGGGGGTCCCCGAAGTGAGTAAAGCCTGTCATGCATAGGGGCGGATTTAAGGTCCCAGTGGGACACCGATGCTGCACCACGACCATGGCCTCTTGCCCTTCTAGTGGGAGGGGCTCCACCTCTCGAACGGCCTTTGAACTTTGCGGGCACAAGAAAGGACCAAAACCATGGTCCCGAGTATGACCTGCAGGAACCAGGAGCAGCAGAAGATAGATAAGTGGACTTACCTCCCATTGCTTGACAGATCCACCAATAACGCTCAGGCCTGTCCAGGCTATGGCTAAGAGTTCATCTAATTCAGTGGAAACTGGAAATGTTAAAAAAAAAAAAAAAAGGAGCAGCTCTTTGGATATTGTCGGGGGAATCTGTGGAGGGGACCCCCAGAATCATGGATTTAGCAAGTGTACCTGCGCACAGGCTGAACCATGAAGAATAATGAAGAAAAAGAGGTGTATCTTGTTAGACAGAAGGAGGCTAAGAAGGTAATCAGATGTGCAAAAGCACAGGCTGAGGAGAAAATGACCCAGTCAGTGGGTAAAGGGGAGAACATTTTTGGGGGTATATAAGTGAAAGGAGAAAAACAAAAAATGGAATAAGACTAAAGAGACAATTTAATAGCAGATCATATTAATTATTTCTGCTCAGTATTCACTGCTGAAAGAAAGAGGGGAAGGGGCCACAGTTAAGTTGCAAGTATAGTCAGAAAAATGAGGGGGAAACAATTACATTTACAGAGGAGAAAGTCCTCACAGAACTCTCAAAACTGAAAGTGGATATATCAATGGGGCCTGATGGGATACATCCAAGGATACTAAAATAGCTTAAAGGAGAGCTGGTAAAACCATTAACAGAATTAATCAACCAGTCACTAGCTACCGGAGTAATCCCAGAGGACTGGAAAACAGCGAATGTAGTCCCACTGCACAAAAGTGGAAGAAAGGAAGAGGTAAGCAACTATCGACCAGTGAGCCTTACATCAGTAGTAAGGAAATTGATGGAAACACTCTTAAAGCAAAAAGTTGTAGAATATATCAAAACCAGCAACTTACAGGATCCGAAACAGCATGGGCTTACTGGGGAAAGATCATGTCAAACAAATCTTCTATACTTTTTTGACTGGGTGACTAAATTAATAGATAAAGGGGGGGCTGTAGATGTAGCTTATCTACACTTTAGTAAGGCTTTTGACACTGTCCCACATCGCAGACTGTTAAATAAATTTGAAAGCTTGGGATTGGATTCTAAGATAGTTGAATGGATGAGATCTTGGTTGCAGGACAGAAAACAGAGAGTTGTAGTAAACAGAGTATAGTAAAAGGAGGGACAGGTTACAAGTGGGGTACCCCAGGGATCTGTACTTGGACCGGTGCTTTTTAATATCTTTATTGGTGATATTGCAAATGGAATTGAGGGTAAAATCGGCCTTTTTGCAGATGACACAAAGGTATGCAACAGGGTAGACACACCAGGAGGGGTAAAACAAATGATTGATGATCTAGGTAGATTAGAGGAATGGTCAAGAGCATGGCAACTACAGTTTAATGCCAAAAAAAAATGCAAAATCATGCACTTGGGTCTCAGAAATCCAAAGACTCAATATAGTATAAATGGCACAATAATGGAAATTACTGAGGAAGAGAGGGATCTAGGGGTCACTATTTCAGGGGACTTAAAAGCAGGTAGGCAATGTAACAAAGCAATGAAGAAGGCAAGTCAGATGCTTGGTTGTATAGGGAGAGGTATCAGCAATAGAAAGAGAAGTAATAATGCCACTGTATAGGTTATTGGTACGACCTAATCTAGAGTATTGTGTTCAGTTCTGGAGGCCATATCTCCAGAAGGATATAAATACATTAGTGACTGTATAAAGAAGGGCAACTAAAATGGTGCATGGCCTACATCACAAAACGTACCAGGAAACACTAAAAGATCTTAATATGTATACTTTAGAGCAGAGAAGGGAAAGGGGGGACATGATATAAACTTTCACATATATCAGGGGTTATAACAAGGTACAGGTGGGAGACATTCTTCACAGGAAGAGGAGCAACAGAACACGAGGACACGCACTGACACTAGAGGGAGGAAGGTACAGGTGGGAGACATTCTTCACAGGAAGAGGAGCAGCAGAAAACGAGGACATGCACTGACACTAGAGGGAGGAAGGTACAGGTGGGAGACATTAGTCACAGGAAGAGGAGCAACAGAACACGGGGACATGCACTGACACTAGAGGGAGGAAGGTGCAGGTGGGAGACATTCTTCACAGGAAGAGGAGCAGCAGAACACAAGGACATGCACTGACACTAGGGGGAGGAAGATTCAGGGGAAATGTGAGGGAACAATGACTTCACAGAAGAGTAGTAGATAAGTGGAATAGCCTCCCATCAGAGGTGGTAGAGGCAAATACAGTAGCACAATGTAAACATGCTTGGGATAAGCATATTGATATCCTTACAAATAAATAAGGATCAAACATGGTTTGAGGTAACAAGTTTAAAAAAAAAGGGTCAGACTAGATGGGCCGAGTGGTTCTTATCTGCCGTCACATTCTATGTTTACCAGGCATGGGTGTTGTATTTATGTTTAGTTGTTTATATAGCGCACACATATTCCGCAGCACTGTACAGAGAACATTTGAACATTCACACATTTCAGTGCAGTTATGCTTTTATAACCCTGTACCTGGCCGTGTGTGCTAGCCGGTGGCGATTTATGAGAAGAGGAGTGCCATAAGCCTCCTCCGGTCACAGTGTCCCGCCGCACAGTGCAATACAGTGACCACTAGAGGGCGCTTACCCTACTGCCTATGCACAGACCTCCGAGTAAATGGTACTGTAAACATGTTTTCAACCATTCTGGTAGTGCTGCTGCCTTCATCGTGGGACTCCAGAGGGGTAAGTATTAATAAAATGGGTGCAGAATGTGAGGTGTGGGCCCCCTGGGACTCAGGGGCCCATGTGCACCATGTACATTGCACCCATTATAAAATACTCCCCTGGCGCTAGTGGAGATGCTATCCGGAACCGGGCCGTGATAACTGATGCGCTCACAGAACCATGCCGTGCTGGCCGATGGGGACCTGAAATAAGCCGCATGCCACTGCATTGGGTGCACCCTAGGGACAGTGGTCCCTGAGATCAGATATCCTGGCGCAAACAGAGCAATAGGGTCCCCAGCAGCGCCATAGGCAGGGTTACTAAGAGATAAAGCCAAACTCCAAACACAGCCTGTACTATGGCAGCTAGGATCTGATTGGCTGTCCACTATGGCAGCTAGAATCTTATTGGCTGTTACTCTTTGAAGCCGTCTGCCTGTCCGTCTGTTCCATAAGCTTCAACATCTCCCTAAAAAAGGAGAAGCCCAAAGAGTTATCCGGCTCTTGGGCACAATTCTAAAACTGGGGAATCAGAGAGCCAGTCACACCCGAAAAAAATTGAAGTTCTACCTAACACCCATCTATACCCCATGGTCTTGAAGCCTCCAGTGTCCCCTAGTGGATGAAGGCGATACTACATTACAGCGCACCATGGAAATAAATGCTCCACAATAATAACCTAAGATTAAACACGTATAATACATACCCTGATCAATGGCGTGCTGGGGTAGCTGGCTGAGCTGGCTATTCACCACTCCTGCGTACGACCGCAGGAACGCCTCCTCGCTGGGCGTCAGCTGCAGGGACACAATGCAAACCAAATTAATGACAGTTGTTGCTGGCTCATCACATAAGTCAGGCCGAGGGGTTACGTGCGCGGTACAGTCACAGACTGCAGACCTAGGGTGCGTTACCCAAGGATCAGGCCCAGTAACACCAGATGTGCCAGATATACCAGCGAGGATATAACAGACACCGTGGCGGCATCATTGAGCTGAGACGACAAGCCGGCACACTGCACTACTGCTGCCCAGGATGCAAAGGGCGGCTCAGGGGATAAGCCCAGGTGAAGGTGAACCATGGCCAGGGATCTAGAACGGATCACGCTGGCACAATATAAAACTGTTAACAAATGAATATGCAGCAGGGCAATCAGAAGTGATGACAGCCCAGAAGCAGCACAATAGACCAGGAAGCGTAGCCCAGAAGCAGCGCAATAGACCAGGAAGCGTAATCCGTTCTTACCAGAGGGGTCTCAGAAAGATACAATACCGGGGGCTCACCTGCCGGGGGTGACAGGAGTACCGCAGTCCATGCTACATTTATAGGGACCTACACTATCATTTTCCCAACATCTTGTCGTTGGTACATTCGCCAGGTGATCAGGTATTACACCATTGTGCTACAGGACTTTAAATCCCTCTCTCGGTAACAGATCAAAGTTTAGGACCTCCTTACCCCCCTCTGCGCATGCGTAATATGCAGCTATTTACAAAAGATAGAGATGAAAGGGTACTTATGTATTATCTGGGCTGCCAATTTTTTGATTGAATGCCTTAACTTAAAGGCATACAATCAGATGCGATGCAATATCGCATCGCATACGACCATATCGCATGCGATGCAATGACCCGATTTTTCCATAGGATTCAATGTTAAAATGGACTGAGTCCATTTTAACATGGAATTCAGTGGGAAAAAGGGGTCCTTTTCATACCCCTACTATCCAAGTGGGCATGGAGTTGGATATAAACCTGTGGCGAGCGGCCGGTATTCTGTGTCCGCTCGCCACGCTTCGGGCTCGGTGGCTCGCTACGCTCGCCACAGGTTTATATCCATCTCCATGCCCACTTAGATAGTAGGGGTATGAAAAGGACCCCTTTTTCCCACTGAATTCCATGTTAAAATGGACTCAGTCCATTTTAACATTGAATCCTATGGAAAAATCGGGTCATCGCATCGCATGCGATATGGTCGGATGCGATGCGATGGACCCGATTTCAAAATCGGCAGCCCAGTTAGTACATAAGTACCGATGAAAGTATTGATCACGGTACGCAATGCTCCAACTCCACACCAGCTCCACACGGGGGCCGGCCCCGGACATGAGCTCCACACGGGGGCCGGCCCCGGACATGAGCTCCACACGGGGGCCGGCCCCGGACTGCTGTAGTGTAGTGTATTCAGTCCTGCTGTCGTCACATGCCGCAATAAATGCCACCCTCCTGCACTTATCCCACCCGCTAGCGGTCACATTCTCCCGTACTCACGTTGGAACCCATCTTCCGCAGCATGAGCAGGACCCGCACCTTCTGCTGGACGTACATCTCTTCCGGAGTCTTCCCGGCAGCCCCCTCGCGGTTCATGCCCTGCTCCCTGTAACAGACAGTAAGAAAAGCCCATTAGACGTTCCGTCCCTTCCACAATACAAGGACACGATGTTGAAGACAAAGGTTATAGTCAGATATACGTGGCAATAATTCCACCCACCACACTCACTGCATCTGGAGAAACCACAGGTGTGTACGGTGATGTCCCGCTGCTCACCTGCAGGTGGCAGTGTTGCCTGGTCTGTGCTGCATTATGAGAAATCATTTCAATAAACCCAAACTATATTTAATGCAATAAGCGTCACCCCAGGCTGCCGACACAGCATGTTACATGGGTGTGAGGAGTAAGCATACAGTCCAGTCTGCCGACGGCGGCCTTTGTTATATAGTTCTCCACCGTCACGCAATGTTAATGTACTGGCTTTGGCGGTATCCGGGCTTTGGGTCAACAGTCAATACCACTATACATTGATGTGAACAAGCTTAATGAAGGCTATTGGCCTATATCCCTCATTAAGCTTGTTCACATCAACGAATGTGAAATATTGACTCCGTAACGGACGACACATGAAAAGGTTGACGTGCTTTTCACTTTTTTAAATTGTGGAATGTTTTCATACTATGCCATTCCCATGGCCTTGGACTTGACGTGGTAAAGTGCGCCAAGCAGTATGAGGGTACACTAATTGTGAGTCCGTGTGATCAAATGAACAGATTAACATACAAAATAGTGACGCATGTTGACCGTGTGCATCTTGACCTGCTGGGGTTGACCTAAGCACAGTCATCAATATGATCCACGCCCGGCTTGGACATGACGTCATGCAACCGTTACCAAATGTGTCACAACATACCCAGCAGGGGTGTGTGTGTGTGAGACCCGGGAACGTTCCTCCTACACACAGGACTTGGAAGGATTGCTGAGTGTGCAGAACCGGATAAGCACATGCAGCCCCTATGGGGATATAGACGGCTGGTACCGCTGCTTATATTACTGCACCTGTCACCCCCCCCCCCCGTCACAGTATTATCAGACTGCATTATCATTACTGTATGACAATTACACATTAGTCTTGTTATTCATCTGACGCATTTCCACGCGCCGTCCTCATTGCACTGCGCCTTATCCTGCCGCCAGAGACTTTGTAGACTACTTTTGCTATTTCCGCAGAATGCAGCTTCCTGTGTCCGTACCAATCGCAGCGTTCTGGATGTTGTAACGCACGACAGACGGCACTAATAGGAGAAGAGTCATTGTGGCCGCCGTGTACGTCACAGCGCTGAGAATTGTGGCCGCCGTGTACGTCACAGCGCCGAGAACTGTGGCCGCCGTGTACGTCACAGCGCCGAGAACTGTGGCCGCCGTGTACGTCACAGCGCCGAGAACTGTGGCCGCCGTGTACGTCACAGCGCCGAGAACGTCACCTCCAGTTATGACACAACAATATAACTACCTGCGAGGATAATGGAGCGCGGGTAACACTTGGCTGCAGGCAATGGGAACCAGGCCCTGAGTATTGTAATTACCGGTACGGCCAAATTAGTTCCACATGATCTCTTCTATTTCCAGAGACAGCTGCTGGAACCTAAGGCAATCACGGCAGGTACAGATGTAGCCGCGCTTGGTCGCAGAGTGGCCTTGTCGCAGCAAGTGTGCCAGCGTACTGATGCGGGTTCATGTGACGTCACATGAGATACATTGGGCTGCGGAAAGATGTAGCTTGGCGTATTCAGTTGTCCCAAGGCACTGCCATGTATGCCCGCACTGCCAGCGGGATGAGCCTGACTACATCTGTATATGTGCGACCCAAACAGTATATATGGGCCACACACAGTATATCAGGCTATCCCGCTAGCCCAGCTGTATCTGGGTTACAGAATTAAGGGGCAACAGCTAAACAGCTCCTAACTGTCAATTCACAGACTGGGATTGATAAATTAACATTTAGGAGCCAATTGGCTGGTGCGTTATCACTGGACACCATCACTTCACCAGCCTTAACACTGCCCCTAACTTCCTCATCATAGTTCAATGGCCAAGCCCCCACTGTTCCCCAAACCCTGAGTGTCAAAGTCCCACACTATTTATTACGGCAGATGGGACCAGGATAATCCCCCAGAGTCCAGACTGTCCCACCTACAGGACGGGTGGGAGAATCATCAATAAAAGATGTGTGCAAATAAAGGGATAATGGGGAAGAGAAGACACATAATGGAAACTGTACTAAATATGTTCCATAGGCAGCCACAATAGTCCATTAATACTTACATCAGCAGAGTATCGGAAAGCAGGAGTACAGGAGTGTTACATATAACCGGCCTCTCTATGTATCATTAGCAGGATTGCTGTGCCCGTACTGACCCGCGCTGTGCCATGGCATGGTGTGTGACAGAGTATGGCTGCAATATGCCACATATCTATAAATAGAGACCACCTCACAGTGTAAGGGACCCATGGCTTCCTCCTGGAAATGAAGACCTGAAACCTCGGGTTGACCTCACATTAGCAGGAGCTGCGCGGTGGGATCCTCTCCCCCTGGTACATGGCACCGCGCCCAGAGTGTACCAGCTGTCCGAGAGTGAGTGACACGGTGCCCCTAACCAGCTGCGTGGCAAATACAGCTGTTCCCATGGCCGCGGAGCAGAGATCACCAGCTCCAACCTTCAAGTCGGCCCAACAGGCCAGGTTTTCTGAATTTCTTTAATCCTGTATTGTGAATTTCTTTGATCAGCAAGTTCATTTTTTTTGCAGGTTCAATATGTATCACGTATGTGACACAGAAATCCTGAAACCATGACCTGCTAGGGTCATTTGAGGACTGGAGCTGTAAATGAATTGTCTAGCCCCCAAAACATAAAAGTGCAGAAATAAAAAAACGACCCTGCCACAGCGGCGCAGTCATGTGACGCAGCCGGCAGCATGCTACATACACGCTGGTAGAAACCGCACTAAGACACGGAAGCCCTGACCAGCATGCACTGCGCCTCACGCCAACATCACGTTACCACTCCGTAAGATCCAGCAGCTTCCCATGGGAAAGAGCATTAGATACATAGTACAGAGACGGATCAATGCTGTGCTACAGCGATGACCATATACAACGTGCTGACTACGCTGTTTTTCCAACACACGTATGTATGAGGCCAGATGGTGCAAACACGTATGTGTGCACCATAAAGCAGATGTATAACTATATCCAATTCGTAGCATTGTTGCTGACTGTGGTCCAATTGGGTTATTGTTGCTGAACCGTTGTTACCTAGGAGACTGTAAGCAAAACCTCTCCTAACAGAAGACTACGGCTATGAAGAGGTCCCGGCAATACCCTACTCATGTACACTGAAATAACAGTCAATCTAGAACCTCCAATGAGAAATCACGTGGACTGTGCAATCGGAGAGCGAGGAATCCAGCTCCCACCCTACCCACGGCCATACTCGCCCACCTGCCATTGGGACGTCTACAGGCTGCGCATACAGAGCATGTGAAGGAGGATACATGAGATCGGCCGCCATAATGAAGCCCATGGATAACCACCTACCGTAACATCCATATTACTTACCTCCCTCCTCACCACCTACCATGTCACTGGCAGGTCCTGCAACGGGTGCCAGTCTGTGTGGGCCAAAGCCACCGCTGCTCCGAGATCACTTACACTACTCACCCCTGACAATGCGAGGTCACCCCCTTCTAAATGTATACCACACACATCCACGTACCTACAGGAGCCCCCTGCACACATACCCCTGCCTCTGGGGGCCTGCTGCGCGGAGTCAGGGCACTTCCCAGGGAGCAGAATGAGGACAGGGCCACTGAGACGTAACATTCAGGAGCAGGGTACAAGGATATAACCAAGGCTCTGACTATACCCCGGGGCACAGCTGTGCCCATCATAAGAGGAGACAGTACTGTGCCCATCATAAGAGGAGACAGTACTGTGCCAGACACCCCCCCCCCCCCCAGAGCCGAGGGTCCAGGAGAGAAGTAATGCCAGCCAGCATCTACACTAATGGAACCAAAGGAAACCTGGAACCTTCCTGCAGGGAAATACCAGCTGTAGGTGCCCCAGAATGACTCAGCCGGGCAAGTGATGCACTAAATGACTCTTATCATTGTGTATTCCAATAATGGCTCCACATTCCCCGACCCAGCCCAGAGGGGATACCACCCGGCACTGTGACAGACTACAGGCCCCACCCACACACAGATGTACAGTAAGTGTACTGAGACAGCAATGCCAACCACTGTGCAACATGCCACACTGTACACAACCACATGGCACTGTGACAGACTACAGGCCCCACCCACACACAGATGTACAGTAAGTGTACTGAGACAGCAATGCCAACCACTGTGCCACATGCCGCACTGCACACAACCACCCGGCACTGTGACAGACTACAGGCCCCACCCACACACAGATGTACAGTAAGTGTACTGAGACAGCAATGCCAACCACTGTGCCACATGCCACACTGCACACAACCACCCGGCACTGTGACAGACTACAGGCCCCACCCACACACAGATGTACAGTAAGTGTACTGAGACAGCAATGCCAACCACTGTGCCACATGCCGCACTGCACACAACCACCCGGCACTGTGACAGACTACAGGCCCCAACCACCCACAGATGTACAGTAAGTGTACTGAGACAGCAATGCCAACCACTGTGCCACATTGCACACAACCACCCGGCACTATGACAGACACCACAGGCCCCACACACACACAGATGTACAGTAAGTGTACTGAGACAGCAATGCCAACCACTGTGCCACATGCCACACTGCACACAACCACCCGGCACTGTGACAGACACCACAGGCCCCACCCACACACAGATGTACACTAGTAAGTGTACTGAGACAGCAATGCCAACCACTGTGCCACATGCCGCACTGCACACAACCACCCGGCACTGTGACAGACACCACAGGCCCCACCCACACACAGATGTACAGTAAGTGTACTGAGACAGCAATGCCAACCACTGTGCCACATGCCGCACTGCACACAACCACCCGGCACTGTGACAGACACCACAGGCCCCACCCACACACAGATGTACAGTAAGTGTACTGAGACAGCAATGCCAACCACTGTGCCACATGCCGCACTGTACACAACCACCCGGCACTGTGACAGACTACAGGCCCCACCCACCCACAGATGTACAGTAAGTGTACTGAGACAGCAATGCCAACCACTGTGCCACATGCCGCACTGTACACAACCACCCGGCACTGTGACAGACTACAGGCCCCACCCACCCACAGATGTACAGTAAGTGTACTGAGACAGCAATGCCAATCACTGTGCCACATGCTGCACTGTACACAACCACCCGGCACTGTGACAGACTACAGGCCCCACACACACACAGATGTACAGTAAGTGTACTAAAACCTGTAATAATTATATTCTAAGACCTAGATTTACATTTTCCTTATGTATATACTGTATATGGGCCAGATGCACTAAGTGATAAAATGGAGAGAGATAAACAGCCAACCAATCAGCTCCTACCTGACATTTTTCTCAGCCTGTGACATGACAGGTAGGAGCTGATTGGCTGGCTGTTTATCACTCTCCATTTTACCACTTCTGAAGCTTAGTGCATCTGGGACCATATCATATGCTCTCTCTGATATATACTGTACACATACTGCGTGCTCGCTCTGTAATATATATTATATACACACACACACACACACACACTTATTAACATATGCATCCGGTATTCCCACATGTAACGGCACAGGAGTATCCCTGGACGTCCCGCAGTCGTATTCGCCGCTTCCTCACCCTGAGCCAATCACATTCAGGCTTAATATGCATAAAACAATGAAACTTATGGGCATGATGGGAACGTGCTGCTTCTGCGCCAAACAGCCGACCAATCAACCACTAGCGCTCGCCACCTCCGGGAGCTGAAGTTACCGCCGCAGGTAATCGTGTCCGTACAGAGCAACAACTAAATGGCTTCATCGTGTGGTAACAACAACTGAATTCCCCACCGCGATCCAGTTAACACCATTCTCCATAACGGGAGTGTGCTATTCGCATAATTACGTTCTTTTGCCAGATATCGGGAGGATCAGTCAACAGTCAAGGTTGACATGACAATGGTCAACTCAAGTGTTGTCATTTCTTGGAACCCTTTATATACTTTAGCTTCCACATGGACTACGATTCAGCCAGATAACCTAACGGGATCAGAGCAGGGATCCATGACCCCAGAATTGCGCACCACACATGGGGACACAGCACAGTAATTGGGGCTTCATATAATGAAACCTACAATTTGACACACTAAACATTTGTCGACATTTTTACATGTCGACCCTTTTTACACTGTGAAAGATCTACCTTGCTATAGACACCCTGTTAGCTGCTGTCGGACTACAAGCACCAGGCTGCCCTGTGAAAGTGTGATCGCTGCAGGAAAAAAATACATTTTGACAAGATGAAAGCGATGTAATTGGTGCATACAGTCATCGGCATCGTTTCCTTCAGGCTGGTCTGGGGTCACACAGGCAGGAGAATCGGATGCTGTCCTGTAGGTGGGCAGCTGGCACAGGCTGCGCCCAGCACACTGCTGCAGGGGAACACGACTGGTACCTGGGCATAAAACAGGATGCCCCTAATACACAGGACCGCCTCAGGGAAACATGACCAGTAGCCGGGCACAACCAGCACAGGCTGCCCTAATACACAGGACCGCCACAGGGGAACATAACCGGTACCCGGGCACAACCAGCACAGGCTGCCCTAATACACAGGACCGCCACAGGGGAACATGACCAGTACCCGGGCACAACCAGCACAGGCTGCCCTAATACACAGGACCGCCACAGGGGAACATGACCAGTACCCGGGCACAACCAGCACAGGCTGCCCTAATACACATGACCACTGCAGGGGAACATAACTGGTACATGCTGCACCTAATACACAGGACCGCCACAGGGGAACATGACCGGTACCCGGGCACAACCAGCACAGGCTGCCCTAATACACAGGACCGCCACAGGGGAACATGACCAGTACCCGGGCACATCCAGCCCAGGCTGCCCTAATACACAGGACCGCCACAGGGGAACATGACCAGTACCCGGGCACAACCAGCACAGGCTACCCTAATACACAGGACCGCCACAGGGGAACATGACCGGTACCCGGGCACAACCAGCACAGGCTGCCCTAATACACAGGACCGCCATAGGGGAACATGACTGGTACCCGGGCACAACCAGCACAGGCTGCCCTAATACACAGGACCGCCACAGGGAAACATGACCAGTACCCGGGCACAACCAGCACAGGCTGCCCTAATACGGGATGCGGTCATTCGTCAGACTGCATTTAGGTCTACAGTCATTAGGTCGACCCCACTAGGTCGACTGGCAGGAAGGTCGACCTGACTTAAGGTCGACATGGGCCAAGGTCGACATGACTTAAGGTCGAATTTGCATAAAGGTCGACATGAGAAAGGTCGACTGGCCATAAGGTCGACATGGGTTTTTCACTGTTTTTTGAGCCGACATGTGCCGACAGGCGGTATTTCATGCCCTACCATCCACTAGGGCGTGGTGGGAGAATAAAATAGTGTGCCGAGCGCAGCGAGGCACCGTGCCCGAAGCATTGCGAGCGAAGCGAGCGATGCGAGGGTCCGATTCTCATTGCCAACTGTGTCTGTGTCGACATTCGGATCAAAAAACAGTGAAAAACCCATGTCGACCTTATGACCAGTCGACCTTCCTCATGTCGACCTTTATGCAAATTCGACCTTAAGTCATGTCGACCTTGGCCCATGTCGACCTTAAGTCAGGTCGACCTTCCTGCCAGTCGACCTAGTGGGGTCGACCTAATGACTGTAGACCTAAATGCAGTCTGACGAATGATCCCATTCCCCTAATACACAGGACCGCCACAGGGGAACATGACTGGTACCCGGGCACAACCAGCACAGGCTGCCCTAATACACAGGACCGCCACAGGGGAACATGACTGGTACTCGGGCACAACCAGCACAGGCTGCCCTAATACACAGGACCGCCACAGGGGAACATGACCGGTACCCGGGCACAACCAGCACAGGCTGCCCTAATACACAGGACCGCCACAGGGGAACATGACCGGTACCCGGGCACAACCAGCACAGGCTGCCCTAATACACAGGACCGCCACAGGGAAACATGACCAGTACCCGGGCACAACCAGCACAGGCTGCCCTAATACACAGGACCGCCACATGGAAACATGACCAGTACCCGGGCACAACCAGCACAGGCTGCCCTAATACACAGGACCGCCATAGGGGAACATGACTGGTACCCGGGCACAACCAGCACAGGCTGCCCTAATACACAGGACCGCCACAGGGAAACATGACCAGTACCCGGGCACAACCAGCACAGGCTGCCCTAATACACAGGACCGCCACAGGGGAACATAACTGGTTCCTTGGCACAACAGGCACAGGTTGCCCTAATACACAGGACCACCACAGGGGAACATGACCAGTACCCGGGCAAAACCGGCACATGCTGCCCTAATACACAGGACCACTGCAGGGGAACATAACTGGTACCTGGGCATAAAACAGGCACAGGCTGCCCCTAATACACAGAATCGCCACAGGGAAACATGACCGGTACCAACAGGCACAGGCTGCCCCTAATAAAAAGGTCCGCCACTGGAGCACTAATGCTGTGTACACACGGGGAGATAGGGGCTGAAATCGCTGGGAATATGGTCGCTGGCAACCATATTGCCAGTGATTGGGTGTGTGCCCGGGCGATAATTCGCCGGGTGCACGCTCCCGTTTTCAGCCCCATTCTCTGATCGCTGATGAAAAGGAGAAACTGAGCAATATATCTCCCCCGTGTGTACGGAACTTTACATATTATATACTGATAGACGTGCAATATTATAGCATGACCCACCCTAATAAGAGTATACACCTGGCATGAACCTCACAGGAACATTCTCACCTTACTGCTCACCACGTGCTGAGCAGTAGATGGACGTACACGAGGTGTGCAATGTATGTAACATGTAATGTGCGGGAGGATACAGCCGTGTAGTGTATATGTAGCGTGTAATGTGTGCAGTGCAATGTATGGATGGATGCATGTAGCATGTTATGTAATATGTGCAGTGGATGGGTTAAATGTAACATGTAAAGTGTATAGATGTATGAAGCATAGTGCAGCGGATAGGTTATGTGCAATATAATGGATAGGAAGCGCAAGTAGCACATAGCATGTGAATGTAGTGTGTAGCATGTGAATGTAGTATGTAGCGCGTGCAGTGTATGTAGCAGGGACGTGCAGTGAGGTAAATGGTTGAGGAATCCCTTGCAAGTATCAGAGCCAGGTATGCACACAGTATATAAGCCTGTGGGTACATGCCGGCATTATACACATGTGTGGCAGTATACACTGCTGGAGATTTGCAGCGTTTTGATAAGATGTGCAGAAAAGGTAGCCGGGTGAGGTGCTGCAGGTGAGGCACTGCCTCACCTGCCATAGACTTTTTACTACAGAGGTTTTACTATAAAAAATAATAATTTTTTATATATTCTTTGTATTTTTGACATACTTTATAAACTCAAAACTCCAGCAAATACATTAATATGACAGTAAAGGCTGTAGCACGCAGCGTGCGTAGTGTAGGTAGCACGCAGCGTAGGTAGCAGGCAGCGTGCGCAGCGTAGGTAGCAGGCAGCGTAGGTAGCACGCAGCGTGCGCAGCGTAGGTAGCACGCAGCATGCGCAGCGTAGGTAGCACGCAGCGTAGGTAGCACGCAGCGTAGGTAGCACGCAGCGTAGGTAGCACGCAGCGTGCGCAGTGTAGGTAGCAAGCAGCGTGCGCAGTGTAGGTAGCACGTAGCGTGTGAATGTAGTATGTAACATTGAGTGTCTGTAGCACGTAATGTGTGCAGTGTATGTAGTATGTGAATGTAGTGTGTACAGTGTATGTAACATGTAGTGTGTAACCTGTAGCGTGTGCAGTGTACAAAGCATGTGAATGTAGTATGTAACATGGAGTCTCTGCAGTGTATGTAGCACATGTGTGCAGTGTATGTAGTATGTAACATGTAGTGTGTACAGTGTATGTAGTATGTGAATGTAGTGTATAACATGTAGTGTGTGCCGTGTATGTAGCATGTAGTGTGTGCAGTGGGCTCGGGAAGGAAGTGGGCATGTAGTGTGTGCAGTGTGTGTAACATGTAGTGTGTGCAAAGCATGTAACATGTAGTGTGTGCAGTGTATGTAGCATGTAGAGTGTGTGTAACATGTAGTGTGTTACGTGCAGAGTGTGTAGCATGTAGTGTGTGCAGTGTATGTAGCATGTAGTGTGTGCAGTATATGTAGCATGCAGGGAAGACCATTAGGGGAACATCCCATGTACATCAGGAGCAGCCGGACACGGAGATCCATCAGGCCGGATGGAGCTGGAGACAAAGGGGCAGCCGAGCCGGGTAGAGGCCGCTCCGGGCCGATACTCACCGTGCTGCTTCCCTGGCCGCCGATTTTGCGGCTCCTATGCCGGTCTCCGTGTGGCTGGCTCCGGCCTGTACGCGGTGATATCAGGCGGCCTCTCTCCGCCCGAGCCTGGGAGTCACCGCCGGCCGGGGAGGGAGGTGGAGCTGAGCCTGGGAGAGGGAGGGGCGGAGGACGGAGGAGGGGAGGGAGCTGAGCATGGGAGGGGGCGGGGCGGACGAAGGAGGAGGGGAGGAAGTTGAGCCTGGCGGGGGGCGGGCCGAGGACGGAGAAGGTGGGTCCAGGGGAGCTGAGCCTGAGAGAGAGGGCGGGGCAGAGGAAAGAGGAGGTCTGGATGAGCGCGAGGCAGAGGACGGGGAAGGTATGAAGAGGTGGGGCACTGGAAAGAGAGGGCGGAGCCTGGGAATGGAGGGGGCGGGGGGATGAGGACGGAGAAGGAGGGTCCAGGAAAGAAGTAAAGCTGACTGAGAAGGGGAGGGGCGGGGAAAGGGGACGGAGGAGGAGGGCTCAGGAAGGAAGTGGGCGGGCGAGTAAATGGAAGGAGGCGGGAGCAGGTGGGGAGGGAGGTGGGGAGGGAGGGGGGGGGGAGTGGTACATATACTGCAGGCGGCTGCTGCTGTTGACTGATGGATTCATTCTAGGGATGGGACATCGAAAGAAAACATCAGTCAAATGATGTTTTACAACATTGGTTGCAAAACATCATTTAGACCTAAACATTGGTACTGTGAACCCGATGTTAACCGATGTCAACCGATGTTTCGATATTTTTTAAAATAAACTGGTTACCAAAGCATAGAATACACTAATAAGCTTCTGAAATGATAAATAATCCCTCTATTAAGTTTATTTTGTTGGGCTGGGTGCAGTTGCACTCTCAAATCCACCACTTAAGTATAAAAGATGCAACATTGCCAACATCAAACATATGAGCAACCCTATTGTTGCTTAGAATAACCATCAGAACAAAGATGCTGGAGCCAGTGCAACTGCAAATTAATGTTTGAAACACATCTGCGTTTGACAAACCAGCCCCCATCCCCTCCCTCAAATAGAAACTACTGTACCTGTCACTCAGTATCTGCGTCCGCTGTTACTAATAAATCACTGCACAGAAATAAACTGTGCAAATTCTGCATCCACAACTGAATCAGGCCCTTTGTAAGGTGCTGTGATATGCTTGCTGCATAATAATAAATCAATTGATAGATTGTAAGCTTGTGAGCAGGGCCCTCATACCTTTGTCTGACTGTAAATACCCAGTTTGTTGTATCACTGTCTCCTATTGTAAAGCGCAAGTGAATATGCTGCGCTATATAAGAAACTATTAATAAATAAATAAATATGAAGGGAGTTCACCACAATGTCACTACTAGTGACTATCGTACTATACTGTTCATTCTAGCACCCACTATCTTTGAAAATCCATGCAGTTCCTCTTCCCTGCCTGGAGTGTCGCTGTCTGCTGTAGTGCTTCTAGCACAGTGTGGTCTGTATATCAGCACTGATATGCAAACCAGACCTGTGCTAGAAACACCACAGCAGACAGCGACAGTGACTCACTAACAGCACCAGTTGCAGTGAGGCAGGGGTGGGGCTGTCCTGTGTGCTGCTGCTGAATGGCTGGCCAGACTGTCTTTCACTGTCAGCTACCACCCACAGCAGCAGCACACAGCCACACACACATATGAAAGCCCAGCCAGCAGTGATACTGTCATGTTTGTTAATGTTTTTTTATCAGTCTCTTAAGTTTTTAATGAATATAAATCAAGGAGAGAGTGAGCTGGCTGCAAAGCATTGAAAGCAGCACACATTGACACACAAAAGAAAAAACATTGGAAGATTGAGAAAAACATCGGGAGAGAAATCTAGCGATGTTGATGAAACATTGGATCTTCAACATTGCAGGGTTAAACATCGAACATTGGAACCATAAATCCGATGTTACCGATGAAACATCATATGATTACCCATCCCTAATTCATTCCTCTTATTATCACCCCGCCCTAATAATAACATACATACCTCCCAACATGACCCTGCACCTGTGCTCTGAGGAGTAGCTAGGTGACATGGGCCCTTATTCTGATTGGTGCGGCCGGATCCGAATATGCGGCCAGGACCATGCGTGCGAAACCCCGCCTTCCATACGGATCGCCAACTCCGTCCGTACGCGGTAAGAAGCTGGCCGAACGGACCGCACGTGTATTTTTCATGGAATACGCCTCCTCCATCTCAGGGAACCTCCCCCATCATTCGATGGTCCACCAGCTCCCGCAACCTCAGACCACACGGACATTTTTCCGTGCAAAAGCAGGGATCTGGGCTGGCAGCTGACATCCGGCGATGTCATATGTCTGCCCCCTACACGTGCGTCTCAGCCGGATTACCATACGTACGCCCAGTGTTTGCATGGGAACGCCCATGAAACGCAGGGCGTATGCATATGGTAATGAGCCCAAATAGCCCTTCACGCCCCTCTCCACCCCCTTTTCGGAGTGTTCACATTTCATGCGGGATTTGGCCGTACGCCCCGCTCGCACATGCGCAGAGACGCCTCTGCACATGCGCAGACACAAAACATCGGCGGCACGAACGCACGCGGATATTATCGCACCAACCAGAATAAGGGCCATGGTGCCCGGTGCAAAAGTATGTTTCAGCCTCCCCCTAGTCATTTTTCCTTCTTATAGTATTGCCCGATACACATTATGACCCACACCATAATGCTTGTCACTTTTATGCCACACATCCTAATGCTTCAGGGTAATGCCTTATATGCAATGGTGTAATTATAAATTTTGCACCCCCTCCCAGCCCCCCACCCCCCCCATAGCATTGTAGTGCATTTTACACATAATGCCCCCTGTAGTGTTCATGTATAATGCTCCCAGAAGTGCCCCATTACACACGTAATTGTCCTAGTAGTGCCAGTAATGCCCCCTTGTAGTGCCACAACCTTACACACAAAATGCCACCACTAGTGTTTACACATATAATGCCCCCCTGTAGTGCCGCTGCCTTACACATATAATGCCCCCACTAGTGCCACTTACACATATAATTCCCCCATTAGTGCAGCAGCCTTACACATATAATGCCCCCACTAGTGCTGCTGCCTTACACATATAATGCCCCCACTAGTGCCGCTGCCTTACACATATAATGCCCCCACTAGTGTTGCCTTAATGCCCCCACTAGTGCCGCTTAAAAACGTTATGCCCCCTGAAGTACCGCTTACCTACTAATACTGGTGCCAGTAATGCCCCCTTGTAGTGCCACAACCTTACACACATAATGCCACCACTAGTGTTTACACATATAATGCCCCCACTAGTGCCGCTGCCTTACACATATAATGCCCCCACTAGTGCGGCAGCCTTACACATATAATGCCCCCACTAGTGCCGCTGCCTTACACATATAATGCCCCCACTAGTGCCGCTGCCTTACACATATAATGCCCCCACTAGTGCTGCTGCCTTACACATATAATGCCCCCACTAGTGCTGCTGCCTTACACATATAATGCCCCCACTAGTGCCGCTTAAAAACATAATGCCCCCTGAAGTACCACTTACCTACTAATACTGGTTGCCAATTGTTCCATGCTCATTGCCAGGCAGTGCTGGACTGAGATATGAAGGGCCCACCAGGGGCAGTGATAGGCACCATTTATTTGGGGTGTGGCTAATCTCCAGATTTGGCTAACCCCTAGAGAGTACAATATCAATGTATATATAGTAAATACTGCTAGTGCATGCATGATAATATACCAGATAAATAATAGCAATGTACTGTAGAAAATACACCATAGCCCCAAAAGAAAGTAGGGCCCCCAGTAAATGGGGTCCTCCGGGGATTTCCCCTGTTCCCCAGTGGGCCAGTCCAACCCTGTTGCCAGGGTTTCCATGCTTGTTGCAAGGGGGATTACATGCTTGTTGCCAAGGGGCATTACATGCCCATTGCCAGGTGTTCCAGGCTCATAGCTGGGGGGGGTTACATGCTTGTTGCTAAGGGAGTTTACACGCGTGATGCTATAGGGGGAGTTAAATGTGCATTGTCCAGGAGGAAATAAATGTGTTAATTGCCCACCCTTCCCCCCTGCCGAAAGCCGACCACCTGTCCGCTGCATTAGAGACCTGACCCCTGTGCCCCTCCAAAGATGGCCACCGCTGCAAAGGAGACAGCCGCTAGAGGTTCTCCTGCACCTCTAGTGTATGTCAGTGTGACAGTGTGGTGCCGGGCGGCCGGAGCTCATGCTCCTCCGGCTCGACCCTCGCTATGCCCCTGCCTGTGCTACACAGGTAGATTGATCAGAAAGGTGTCACCACAGGTGCTGGTAATCATACAGAGGGAAGTCCAGGAGCAGAGCATGGTGTCCCTGCTGGAGAGGGGCATGCTGGGAGGTATGCATATATTCTGTGTATATGTATCTCCATATACTGTATCCATAATATATAACACTACCTCCATATAATGTATGTGTAACCCTGCCTCCATATACTGTATCCATAATATATAACCCTGCCTCCATATACTGTATGTGTAACCCTGCCTCCATATACTGTATCCATAATATATAACCCTGCCTCCATATATTGTATGTGCAACATGTAACCCTGGATGCATATATTGTATGGGTAATATATAACCCTGCCTCCATATACTGTATGTGTAACCCTGCCTCCATATACTGTATCCATAATATATAACCCTGCCTCCATATACTGTATGTGTAACCCTGCCTCCATATACTGTATCCATAATATATAACCCTGCCTCCATATACTGTATGTGTAACCCTGCCTCCATATACTGTATCCATAATATATAACCCTGCCTCCATATAGTGTATGTGCAACGTGTAACCCTGCCTCCATATATTGTATGGGTAATATATAACCCTGCCTCCATATACTGTATGGGTAATATATAACCCTGCCTCCATATACTGTATGTGTAACCCTGCCTTCATATACTGTATCCATAATATATAACCCTGCCTCCATATAATGTATGGGTAATATATAACACTGCCTCCATATACTTTATGGGTAATATATAACCCTGCCTCCATATACTGTATGTACAACGTGTAACCCTGCCTCCATATACTGTATGTGCAACGTGTAACCTTGCCTCCATATACTGTATGGGTAATAAATAACCCTGCCTCCATATACTGTATCCATAATATATGTGTAACATGTAACCCTGCTGGGTGTAGAGGGGTCAGGGATGTAGTGCTGGGTGTAGAGGGGTCAGGCGTATAGTGTAGGGTGTAGAGGGGTCCGGCGTATAGTGTAGGGTGCAGAGGGGTCAGGTGTATAGTGTAGGGGGGTCAGGGGTGTAATGTAGGGCAGGAATTCCCAACCACGGTCCTCAAGGCACACCAACAGTGCAGGTTTTGTAGATATCAGGCTTGAGCACAGGTGACTTAATTAGTATCTGAGTGATTCTGATTAAACCATCTGTGCTGAAGCCTGGATATCACTAAAACCTGCACTGTTGGTGTGCCTTGAGGACCGTGGTTGGGAAAGCCTGATGTAGGGTATAGAGGGGTCAAGGGTGTAGTGTAGAGGGGTCAGGTGTGTAGTGTAGGGTGTAGAGGGGTCAGGGGTGTAGTGCTGGGTATAGAGGGGTCAGGGATGTAGTGCTGGGTGTAGAGGGATCAGGCGTGTAGTGTAGGGTGCAGAGGGGTCAGGTGTGTAGTGTTGGGTATAGAGGGGTCAGTAATGTAGTGTAGGGTATAGAGGGGTCAGGCGTGTGGTGTAGGGTGCAGAGGGGTCAGGTGTGTAGTGTAGGAGGGTCAGGGGTGTAATGCAGGGTACAGTGGGGTCAGTAATGTAGTGCTGGGTATAGAGGGGTCAGGCGTGTAGTGTAGGGTATAGAGGGGTCAGGTGTGTAGTGTAGGGTATAGAGGGGTCAGTAATGTAGTGCTGGGTATAGAGGGGTCAGGTGTGTAGTGTAGGGTACAGCGGTGTCAGTAATGTAGTGTAGGGTATAGAGGGGTCAGGCATGTAGTGTAGGGTGCAGAGGGGTCAGGTGTGTAGTGTTGGGTATAGAGGGGTCAGTAATGTAGTGTAGGGTATAGAGGGGTCAGGCGTGTGGTGTAGGGTGCAGAGGGGTCAGGTGTGTAGTGTAGGAGGGTCAGGGGTGTAATGCAGGGTACAGTGGGGTCAGTAATGTAGTGCTGGGTATAGAGGGGTCAGGCGTGTAGTGTAGGGTATAGAGGGGTCAGGTGTGTAGTGTAGGGTATAGAGGGGTCAGTAATGTAGTGCTGGGTATAGAGGGGTCAGGTGTGTAGTGTAGGGTACAGCGGTGTCAGTAATGTAGTGTAGGGTATAGAGGGGTCAGGCATGTAGTGTAGGGTGCAGAGGGGTCAGGTGTGTAGTGTAGGAGGGTCAGGGGTGTAATGTAGGGTACAGTGGGGGTCAGTAATGTAGTGTATGGTATAGAGGGGACAGGCGTGTAGTGTAGGGTATAGAGGGGTTAGTAATGTAGTGTAGGGTATAGAGGGGTCAGGTGTGTAGTGTAGGGGGGTCAGGGGTGTAGTGTATGGCATAGAGGGGTCAGGGGTGTAGTGTAGGGTATAGAGGGGTCAGGCGTGTAGTGTAGAGGGGTCAGGCGTGTAGTGTAGGGTGTAGAGGGGTCAGGGGTGTAGTGCTGGGTATAGAGGGGTCAGGGATGTAGTGCTGGGTGTAGAGGGTCAGGCGTGTAGTGTAGGGTTCAGAGGGGTCAGGTGTGTAGTCTAGGGGGGTCAGGGGTGTAGTGTAGGGTATAGAGGGGTCAGTAATGTAGTGCTGGGTATAGAGGGGTCAGGTGTGTAGTGTAGGGGGGTCAGGGGTGTAATGTAGAGTATAGAGGGGTCAGTAATGTAGTGCTAGGTATAGAGGAGTCAGTCGTGTAGTGTAGGGTATAGAGGGGTCAGTAATGTAGTGTAGGGTATAGAGGGGTCAGGGATGTAGTGTAGGGTATAGAGGGGTCAGTAGTGTAGTGTATGGTGTATGGTATAGAGGGGTCTGGGGTGTAGTGTAGGGGTCAGGCGTGTAGTGTAAGGTATAGAGGGGTCAGGCATGTAGTGTATGGTATAGAGGGGTCAGGGGTGTAGTGTAGGGTATAGAGGGATGAGGGGTGTAGTGTAGGGTATAGAGGGATGAGGGATGTAGTGTAGGGTATAGAGGGGTCAGGGGTGTAGTGCTGGATGTAGAGGGGTCAGGGGTGTAGTACTGGATGTAGAGGGGTCAGGGGTGTAGTGCTGGATGTAAAGGGGTCAGGGATGTAGTGCTGGGTGTAGAGGGTCAAGGGATGTAGTGCTGGGTGTAGAGGGGTTAGGGATGCGGTGCTGGGTGTAGAGGGGTCAGGCATGTAGTGCTGGGTGTAGAGGGGTCAGGCGTGTAGTGCTGGATGTAAAGGGGTCAGGGATGTAGTGCTGGGTGTAGAGGGTCCAGGGATGTAGTGCTGGGTGTAGAGGGGTCAGGGATGTAGTGCTGGATGTAGAGGGGTCAGGCATGTAGTGCTGGATGTAAAGGGATCAGGGATGTAGTGCTGGGTGTAGAGGGTCCAGGGATGTAGTGCTGGGTGTAGAGGGGTCAGGCATGTAGTGCTGGGTGTAGAGGGGTCAGGCGTGTAGTGCTGGGTGTAGAGAGGACAGGGATGTAGTGTAGGGTATAGAAGGGTCAGGGGTGTAGTGCTGTATGTAAAGGGGTCAGGGATGTAGTGCTGGGTGTAGAGGGGTCAGGGATGTAGTGCTGGGTGTAGAGGGATCAGGGATGTAGTGCTGGGTGTAGAGGGGTCTGACGTGTAGTGTAGGGTGTAGAGGGGTCAGGCGTGTAGTATAGGGTATAGAGGGGTAAGTAATGTATTGTAGGGTATAGAGGAGATCAGAGGTGTAGTGTAGGGTATAGAGGGGTGTAGTGTAGGGTGTAGATAAGGGGATTTTTGTAAGAACTTACCGTTCGAACCCCTTTCTCTTAGTCCAGTCCGGTGACACAGCTAACCTTGGAATGTAGGAGGGTCCGCAGGAGCCAAGGCACCTATGCTGGAAAGCTTTTCCCCTGGACGCAGGCTCCTCCCCTTCCGCATCCCATCATGCTTCAGTTCAACTTAAAAAGCACACTAGGATACACAAATCAGTACAATACCCTTATACACACAATCATATAACCATAACATGACACACATGAACGGTATGACTTACTGAGCGTAGGGGAGGGATCGCTGTGTCACCGGACTGGACTCAGAGAAAGGGGTTCGAACGGTAAGTTCTTACAGAAATCCCCTTTTCTCTTTCGTCCAGTCCGGTGACACAGCTAACCTTGGGACGTTCACGAGCCAGTACTATGGGAGGGTACGCTCAGACTGCCAGTTCTCATCACTGCCCGTCCAAATGAAGTGTCCTCTGACGCAAACTCATGGAAACTGTACAATTTGGTAAAGGTGTGAACAGGGGACCGAGTGGCAGCCCTGCACAAGTGCTCCGCTGTGGCCCCATGACGCACAGCCCAAGAGGAAGCAACTGACCTGGTGGTATGTGCATTAATTCGAGAAGGAACAGGTCTACCAACCTTGGTGTAAGCAAAGGCAATCACTGACCTTAACCACCTGGCAATGGTCTGCTTAGAAGCAGGCCAACCTCTCTTATGCACATCATACTTAACCAACAACAGATCTGTTTTGCGGATGTCCTTTACCCTTTCCACGTAAATTCGCAAGGCGTGAACTACGTCCAACTTCCTTAATTTCTCCCTATTTTTAGCCCCTTCTGGAGGAGAAAACACCGGGAGCACAATCTCCTGGTTTAAATGAAAAGAAGAAACCACTTTTGGTAAAAACTTAGGTACTGTTCAAAGCACAGCCCTATCCTCATGAAAAATTAAATGTGGAGATTTACAGGAGAAAGCTCCCAACTCCAAAACACGTCTAGCCGAAGCAATGGATAACAGAAACGTCAGCTTCCAAGAAACATACTTAAGGTCGACCGACCTTAACAGCTCAAAAGGAGGGTTTTGTAACACAGGCCCTTATTCTGATCGGTGCGGCCAGATCCGAATATGCGGCCAGCACCGTGCGTCTTAAACCCCGCCTTCCATACGGATCGCCAACTCCGTCCGTACGCGGTAAGAAGCTGTCCGAATGGACCGCACGTGTATTTCTCATGAATACACCACCTCCCCCATCATTCGATGGTCGCAGACCATCGAATGCAGGACCGAGTGGCCAGGCAGCTCCCGCAGCCTCAGACCACACGGGCATTTCTCCGTGCAAAAGCAGGGATCTGGGCGGGCAGCTGACATCCGGCAATGTCATATGTCCGCCCCCTACACGTGCGTCACGGCCGCATTACCATACGTACGCCCAGCGTTTGCATGGGAACGCCCATGAAACGTGGGGCGTACGCATATGGTAATGAGCCCAAACAGCCCTTCACACCCCTCTCCACCCCCTGTTCATAGTGTACACATTTCATGCGGAATGTGGCCGTGCGTCCCGCTCGCACATGCGCAGAGACGCCTCTGCACATGCGCAGACACAAAACATCGGCGGCACGAACGCACACGGATATTACCGCACCAACCAGAATAAGGGCCACAGACAGAACCAAAGATAAATCCCAAGGCGCCACCGGCTGCCTATATAGGGGTTTTAACCTGGTAACACCCTGTAAGAAGGTTTGAACTTCAGGCAAAAAAAGCTATCCTTTTCTGAAAGCGAATGGACAGAGTAGAAATCTGTACTTTTAGAGACTGCAGACCCAATCCGGTGGAGAAACCATCCTGCAAAAAATCTAGCAATCTTGACCTTGAACCTGGAGGTGTGCACTTTCTGACGCTCACACCACCTGATGTAAATCTTCCAGACTCGATGGTAATTAGCAGCTGAGACTGGCTTACGAGCCCTAAGCATAGTCTGGATAACTGCATCAGACACATCCTTCTTCTTTAATAAGGAGGTCTCATAAGCCAGGCCGTCAAACCCCACCGGCAGCAGCATTATCACCCGTGTCAGTCATTTTAACCCAGGGTGCACAATGTCAGGCAGAGTACAAGGCAGTATATACAGTGCACTTATCTGTCTGCTTGCTGTAGACGCAGTGGCGTAAGTTCATACAATGCGCCCGGAGGCGGTATTGATAGTGGTGTCCCCTTCCTACACACAAACACGCACCTCGCGCCGTGCGCATCACACCCCCCCCCCCCCCCCCCAAAAAAAAAAGAAAAGAAAAAAAAACACCATATGCCATACTCACGGCCACACCTTTTGAGACTCCCGGCAGATCTCTCCCCGAACGGAGTCCACTGCGTCAGGGAGCTGGGCAATGACGATAAGCCCACCCAAGCAGGGAGAAGAAAGCAGCAGTTGTAGCATTGTAGGAGGACGGTGCCGCCAGGCACCCCCGCGCGACGCGGCTGCTGCAGTGATTACTCGCTCAGCCTCTCACTGACCGGCAGTCTAAGCTGCCGACGTGTGCCCCGCGTGATGGCACTGCTCGGCCACCGGCAAAAACGCCCCTCCCCCCCGACACTTATCGCAGAGACCCTAAGTCCCCCAGCGGAAGGGCTCCCAGGACTCTGCAATGGTGCCTGCTTTCTGTGCCCCAGTGGTGTAATTTGGGCTCCGCAGCCCCGGCGGGGGTGGAACAGGCACCACCGGGGCGCAGGTTCAGTATTCTAATGTAGCCCAACAAGAGCAGAGGGCATGGTGGAAGGGGCAGCGCTCTCTGGCTGTCTGTGTGAGCCTGGACGCAGTGACAGGGTCACTGAGTGTCCTCACACAGACAGCCAGAGAGCGCTGCCCTTCTGGCTTTCACACTCCTGTGTATCTCCGGGCTCCCTGTAGCCAGGCGGAGAATGTACCTGGCGGACGGGGATGGCAGCTAGCGGTACAGATGAGACATTTTTCTGCCTGCCTCGCCGCTCCTGGCCACAGTGATCAGATAGGCTGTCTGATCACTGTGGCCAGGAACAGCGCGGCTGGTAGAAAACGGAGCTGTCAGGACGCGGTAAGCACTAAGCAGGGAGAGGGGGTGGAGGAGAGAGATCTCCAAGCCCCAGCGCTCGCCTCCACTGGCCATTATACCCCCGCCAGCTACCGTGTGTGTGTCAGCGTCCAGCTTACCCCGCATTTAGGAGGGGAGGGGGCGCCCAACATTTTTTTTAAAGTAGCTATTTACACCACTCCTGTGCCCCTCCTGATGGCTAACGCCCGGCGGCAAATGTCTCCATTGCCTCCGGGAGTTACGCCACTGTGTAGACGATCTCAGCGTCAGCGGGGATAGCGCTTCCAGGAGAACTGCACTCTGTGTACTTCGCAGTACACAGTGGCAGACTTCACTTCCCTAGTGGGATTTCAGTACTGCAAACCCTTCCAAGATGGCGCCCACCATCGCGGGAGGTCCTTTCCCCACGATCCCCTAGTAAACAAGGAGCCGGTTCCAGACGCTCCCAGGGCCCAGGCAAACTGGGGTTAAGCGCTGTGCAGTGGGTGCAGACAGTGTACTCCTGCACACAGAGCGCTGACAGGACACGCTTCTGTCAGCCTCTGCTGCGCTCTCAGTGTGCAGCACTTCTGTCAGAAGCAGCACACTGGAGAAAAACCTGCACTAACACACTGTTAATAAAATAATAAAAACCTAGCTAATCTAATCCAGAAAAAAGCCGGCTGCAGCAGCAGCCGATCAGCATAGCACCATACCTCCCAACTGTCACGATTCCGTCGGGACAGTCCCGATTTTCGGGTCCTGTCCCGACGTCCCACCCGCGGCAGGCATTGTCCCGCTGTGGGGGGTGGCAGTTGGGAGACCCCCCAATCTAGTAGAATAGATGCTGTGCGCATGCGCACAGCGTCTATTCTCATATGAAAATGAGGTTGCGGCTAATTAGCATAAGCCGCGCCCTCATTTGCATGCGCCCGCCCCCTTTTCGGGCGCTCGCGCGGCAAAGTCCCTATTTCCTCCGGACGGAAGTTAGGAGGTATGTAGCACCCACTCCTGTGGGCACCTAAAATGAACTGGAGCATGATGGGATGCAGAAGGGAGGAGCCTACGTCCAGAGGAAAGCATTCAGCAAAGGTGCCTTGGCTCCTGCGGACCCTCCTACATACCAAGGTTAGCTGTGTCACCGGACTGGACGAAAGAGAAACATATTATGCCCACATGGTAGTAAAACCCTTTACATATTATGCCACACAATACTAGTGCACTTTCTATATTATGCCCACAAGGTAGTAGTGCCCCTTTCATATATTATGCCCACACAGTTGTAGTAGTGCCAATAATACATGTGTAAGTGCTATCTGCATACCTCCCAACTTTCGTGCTGAAGAAATAGGGACACTCGCACGGCGAAGCGCCCGGAAAGGGGGCGGGACGTATGCAAATGAGGGTGCGGCTTATGCTAATGAGCCGCAACCTCATTTTCATACGAGAATAGACGCTGTGCGCATGTGCACAGCGTCTATTCTATTCGATTGGGGGGTCTCCCAACTGCCACCCCCCGCAGCGGGACAATGCCTGCCGCGGGTGGGACAGCGGGACAGGACCCGAAAATCGGGACTGTCCCGCTGTAATCGTGACAGTTGGGAGGTATGTATCCGTGGCGGCACACACTCCTCTGCAGGTGGAGGGGGCCAGCTCCTCCCACGAGGCATGTGAGCTCTCTGCATTGGCCGCAACACTCTAGTTAATCATAAAACATTGTGCTACTTGCAGTAAATGAATGCTACTGTTTGCACCGTATTAAACATAACTAGGCGTTTATTCCTACTATATATTACACAGCACTGTGCAGATCATGCTCATATACTCACACCAGTCCCTGCACCGGCGGAGCTCACACTCTAATCTTCCCAACTGAAGAAGACACACACAGCCGCTGGTGTGAAGCTTACAGAGCACATGGCAGGAAAGCAGAGGATGGTATGGGGCACACAGGGTACGTGTGCACCCATTGGTGCGGGCTAATTACATACCACCTGATAAATGGTCTCACAAATAACAGGCAGCATAACATATTATTATGCCCCACATTGCAGTATGATAACCCTCCATAGGGCGTACGAGCGCTCCCTGCACTGAAAGGACTATACAAAATGGCTGACACCAGTAAGTGATGCATAGGTTACCTTTGTACCGGCGGTTCCCTGCAGCCTGCTAAGCAGTCTCTCTTCCTGCATTTGATGCTGCTCAGGAATACGAGCGGGTGACCCTGACGGCTGTCACACACATCTGAAGAAGGTCACTTTGATTTTGTGTTTGCTGGTGGAAGATGGCCCCTTGGGAATCCTAATTTAAATCACACAAGGTTTCTGTGATAAGAATGGCCGGTTGCAAGCAGCGGCGGTTCTGTGGATAATTACCCCGAGCGCAGAGGCTTCTGAATCTCCTCTGAGGGATTATTTAGATGTGGGGTGTTCAAAGGTTTTATGTCTGGGAGATGCCACATGTCAGATTCACTGCGGAATATTCCCAGTCTCTATTACAAAGGATTTTACCTCAGAAAGTCATTGTTACGACGCCGTACATCCTCGGAGCCCAGAACTTCTTATTTTTAGACTATAATTGCCGGCACCAGGTCCTCTCCTGCCGCCCACCGGCAAATGATCCCTCAGGATGTCTCTACAAAGCTGCTGAATGTGTATTGTCTGATGCGATGACATATCGGGTGCTGAATATTATACACTACCCTAATAGAGGATTTATCTGATCACATTATAAAGGGGGTTTCTCAATGCGATCACCCCGTAGTGGGGCCCATGCGAACACACCTCCGTCACACAAGACGGGTCATACATTGTGCGTTTGTGTTGGGTGGGACGGAAGGTATAATACGATGAGGTTTAAATGCTTTGAGATTAGGAATAAATCCTTTTGGGACCTTGGTTTTGCTGAGCGCTGTCTGCTGGGGTGTGGATCATAGCGACCGTCAATAGGCCATGCATGGTCCACAGGTACAAGGTCGATGCGGAAAATGTCAAAATGTAACATGTCAACATTGACAAAAGATCGACAAAAACAATATGTCGACAATAAAAAGGGCGACATTAGTTTTCCATGAAAAGTCCAAAGAAAGAAATATAAATTGTAAAAAAATCAGGTCATCCTTTTAATGTGTCGACTATCGCCTTGACGCCCTTTTTGTCAATGGCAATCTAGTGCATGTTGACCTTTACCTGTCGACCAATTGGCAGTCCACCTAGACATCCACATAGCGCCTGATGATCCGGCAGCTTCCCCCTTGGTGACAAAAGGAGATCCCCGCAATGCTGATGGCTGGGGGTCCCGCATTGGCGGAGGCCAGTCCTTGGCAGGAGATAAGTCAGCGACGTCTGCTGCCTGTTAGTGGTAATTAGTCACGTCTGGTGTTTTGCTTTTTTCGTCTTATCACTTTTTATTTAGCATCAGGGGTGTAACATGTTAAAGTCTCAGGGTCCTCAGCCTCAGCCTGGGCTCACTCCTGGCCGCCACCCCTGTGCCTACCGCCGCCGGAGCATGATCCGTTACAGTGCATCATACTAACATGGCGGCAGGATACACCCCACGGTCACACCTGTCAGCGCATCGTACAGCAGGGTCCGGACCTACAGAACATCAGCCCAAGCTCAGTAATGAGATCACAGAGCCAGTTACCAGCGAATCTGACGGGACAGCCAATGTGCGGAGACTTTCCAGTTTGTGGTTCATGGTTTTGTGACATATAGGCACCGGTGGCCAATCCGAAACCTTTCCTACAGGCCTTTCACCTTATATGTCTGCGGATGGGAGAGTAGAATGGGGTTCTGCAGAAATGGCGGAACAGTCAGTTACTGGCCACCTTGATTACCGCACCAGGGGCTTCTGAGGCAGCTCCAGGTCTTACAATCTACCAGCGGGTACCTGCGGAATGTCCCTGCAGAACTGGATATATACTCTATATAGTGTTACAGATGAGTATTTTATCACCTTGCCCCGGCATCTGGGGCTGCTTCAGGTCTAAAGGGTGGAGAGCACTGGCAGGGGACACCTAGGGCATGTCCCTACCTCGCAGGGGTGTGCTGGGATGGGAGCCCCAGCTGTGGCAGCTGATTGGAGGGTATTACAGGCGGCCTCTCAGCCCGCAAGCGTCGCCGTCTTCCCTACGTATAGGGAAGGGGGGGGGATGTTGGGGGTGTGAAATAACTGGAAAAAAATCCCTTTCGCCCACAAAATTGAGAAAATAACAGACTCAAGACAAATCCCAGACGTTTATTACAAAACCTTTACTTATAATTTATTAGAATACAATCAGCAATGTAGAAAAAAAACACGTATTAAATATGTCCATATGATGCTAAATGATAACAAACACTTGTCGTCCGCGTTGTGGCTCATTGTAAAAAGATAAAAATGCTACATTAAGGCGGCTCTGCTGTACGCGGGAGGGATTATATCCCTAGAAATACCCCCAACGTATGAAACCGGCACATTCTGTTCTAATACAAAACACACGCAAGACAGACACATACACCCCCCACCAATCCCTGCTTAGCAAGGCAACATGAGAGGCGGAGTCACCAGGAAAACCACCATCACTTCTTAGTGTTCCCCACTTCAATACTCGCCAGAGCCAAAACTTTGTGCCCGGACCCTACAGGAAAAACAGACGGAGAATGGGGTTACACAGGGAGAGCGCAAGTGATTAGAGAGTCACGTACTGTATAATGATATATTCCTCATCTCCTTCTCTTTCCCTATAGGCCTCCCCTTAGCCTTCTCCAGCCACAGCATAAGTTACTGTGTCAGCCTGTGACATGGCAGGTAGGAGCTGATTGGCTGGTAGTTTATCACTCTCCACTTTATCATGTTTGGAAGCTTAGTGCATCTGGCCCTGTATCTGCTGAACACCTGCACATAGCCGATAACTGAAGAAAATAATCCTAGGTGAGGGCAGCATCATCCCCTCTCCAAAGCAGTCACAGGGAGATTACCCAAATCTGTTATGTCTCCAATCTACCTGCTCCTATAGGTCATCCGCCTGTCTGACTGCTGTTCTGGTGCCTGTCCAACGCTACGCTCTGCCTGACTGCTGTTCTGGTGCCTGTCCAACGCTATGCTCTGCCTGACTGCTGTTCTGGTGCCTGTCCTACACTACGCTCTGCCTGACTGCTGTTCTGGTGCCGGTCCTACACTACCCTCTGCCTGACTGCTGTTTTGGTGCCTGTCCAACGCTACACTCTGCCTGACTGCTGTTCTGGTGCCTGTCCTACACTACCCTCTGCCTGACTGCTGTTTTGGTGCCTGTCCAACGCTACACTTTGCCTGACTGCTGTTCTGGTGCCGGTCCTACACTACGCTCTGCCTGACTGCTGTTTTGGTGCCTGTCCTACACTACGCTCTGCCTGACTGCTGTTCTGGTGCCTGTCCAACGCTACACTCTGCCTGACTGCTGTTCTGGTGCCGGTCCTACACTACGCTCTGCCTGACTGCTGTTTTGGTGCCTGTCCTACACTACGCTCTGCCTGACTGCTGTTCTGGTGCCTGTCCAACGCTACACTCTGCCTGACTGCTGTTCTGGTGCCGGTCCTACACTACGCTCTGCCTGACTGCTGTTTTGGTGCCTGTCCTACACTACGCTCTGCCTGACTGCTGTTCTGGTGCCTGTCCAACGCTACACTCTGCCTGACTGCTGTTCTGGTGCCTGTCCAACGCTACACTCTGCCTGACTGCTGTTCCGGTGCCGGTCCTACACTACGCTCTGCCTGACTGCTGTTTTGGTGCCTGTCCTACACTACGCCCTGCCTGACTGCTGTTCTGGTGCCTGTCCAACGCTACACTCTGCCTGACTGCTGTTCTGGTGCCTGTCAAACGCTACACTCTGCCTGACTGCTGTTCTGGTGCCGGTCCTACACTACGCTCTGCCTGACTGCTGTTGTGGTGCCTGTCCTACACTACGCTCTGCCTGACTGCTGTTCTGGTGCCTGTCCAACGCTACACTCTGCCTGACTGCTGTTCTGGTGCCGGTCCTACACTACGCTCTGCCTGACTGCTGTTGTGGTGCCTGTCCTACACTACGCTCTGCCTGACTGCTGTTCTGGTGCCTGTCCAACGCTACACTCTGCCTGACTGCTGTTCTGGTGCCGGTCCTACATTACGCTCTGCCTGACTGCTGTTTTGGTGCCTGTCCTACACTACGCCCTGCCTGGCTGCGCTTCGGGTGCCTGTCCTACACTACCCTCTGCCTGACTGCTGTTCTGGTGCCGGTCCTACACTACGCTCTGCCTGACTGCTGTTTTGGTGCCGGTCCTACATTACGCTTTGTCTGACAGATCAGTAACAGTACCTACCATTGGGACACTTACTGTACTATTGGGACAACAAGCGCTAGGTGAACTACAGAGCCAGGACATATGTTTGGGACCTTGCTTCCACAACTGCAGCACCCTGATTCAACCTGCCTCCTATGGGAGAGACTGATTGCTACCATATTTGGGACTAAAGCGGTGTTCCCAATGGTGGACAGACAGAGGCTTTGTGCGCCCACCCTGTCACCGGCGTTCCATGCAGTAAGTGTATTGGTGGCTGGCACACCGCACTCACACATACAGCCAGAAGCGCCAATATATCTGCATATACATCCTCCATCACCTGTGCTGCAGGACTGATGTCATATGTCTGTGTATGATGCCATTCACAGACATATGGGGGTACACAGTAATATTAGGGCTATATCGGCCAGTGTGTACTCAGCACAAGCTGCACAACGCTGGGCATAGATGGCAGTCTCCCCTGCTCTGCAGGACGGTCTCCATCTAGGGATGCCAGCTAGTGACTGGCACACTGCAGGTAGTACAGACACCCACAGCACGGAGGGCAGAAGCTGTCCCTACCCTCACACCAGAGATTCCCGCACTACAGGTGACGGATACAGAACATACCTAAACCTTCAGAGACTTTCTGGAACTGGCTGAGCGCAGCGCCCGCGTTCTCCGTTAGGAAGGCTTCATCCTCTTGGGTGAGCTGCGAGAGGAACAAGAGAAGGAACCTTTAAATACATCACATGCTAATAACAATATAACGATAGAAGTAATTATTTACTGATGAGCTACAGAAGCAGTACAGTAGCGATGTTACCTAGAACAGAAGCGGTACGGTAGCGATGTTACCTAGAACAGAAGCGGTACGGTAGCGATGTTACCTAGAACAGAAGCGGTACGGTAGCGATGTTACCTAGAACAGAAGCGGTGCGGTAGCGATGTTACCTAGAACAGAAGCGGTACGGTAGCGATGTTACCTTCTCTCCCAGCTTGCGCAGCGCAGTCAGGATCTCCCCTTTCTGCTGCGTGTAGAGGTCCCGGCCCAGCTTACCCACCATTAGATCGCGGTCCATCTAGGAATGAGGAGCTTGGATCACACACAACCAGCAACAGGCAACACTTTATTTGTCAAGCAGATAAGAATCTTACGTCTGCCAAGCGCGTCCTCAGCTGTCCGGGCTGCTTCTTGGCAAACATTCGGATGACTTCAGGCGTCTTAAAGGCTTGGCTGATCGCGGCTTGAATAGCCTGAAAGACACGGAGGCAATGAAACAATATTAATTCTATGTGACGCAAGTAACTGGGTCAGAGCTTTGGGCCGGTCGTCTGCTTTAAAAAGACAACGGACTCTGAAGATAGCGAATAATACATTTATCCCAGTGAGACACATCGGCACTGAGCTGCAGGTATCGGCACTGAGCTGCAGGTATCGGCTGCGCAGGTATCGGCACTGAGCTGCAGGTATCGGCTGCGCAGGTATCGGCACTGAGCTGCAGGTATCGGCTGCGCAGGTATCGGCACTGAGCTGCAGGTGTCGGCACGGAGCTGCAGGTGTCGGCACGGAGCTGCAGGTATCGGCACGGAGCTGCAGGTATCGGCACGGAGCTGCAGGTATCGGCACGGAGCTGCAGGTATCGGCACGGAGCTGCAGGTATCGGCACGGAGCTGCAGGTATCGGCACGGAGCTGCAGGTATCGGCACGGAGCTGCAGGTATCGGCACGGAGCTGCAGGTATCGGCACGGAGCTGCAGGTATCGCCTGTGCAGGTATTGGCACTGAGCTGCAGGTATCAGCGTGCTGAGAGGTCCCATCAATCTAAGTTTAAGAAATGGGTACTTGTTTCCTAGCACGGCCACAATCGCGGGCATCGTGTGCCTTAACTTTAAGGCACACGATGCCCGCGATTTCCTTTGAAAAAAGCACAACTCGGGTACATCGCGTCGGTCGTGTGCCTTAAGAAGGCACACGACGCGACCGACGCGATGCCCGCGATTTCCCCATAGGCTTCAATGTTAAAATATTTTAACATTGAAGCCTATGCGCGCCCGACGCGATTTCCCCCCGATTTCTCCATAGGCTTCAATGTTAAAATATTTTTTAACATTGAAACTGAGTCCATTTAACATATGAAACAATGGGAAATGGCCCAATATGGGCCATTTCTCATCGGGTATGGCCCCGGCAGGATTCAGTATTGAATCCCGGCGGTCGGGATCCCGGCGTTCAGAATCCCGACGCCGGAATCCCGACAGCCGAAATGCCGACAAGGGGGGGGACGTGGATCGCCCCCCCTTGCGGGCTCGCTGCGCTCGCCACGCAGCGGGCCCGGTGCCTCGCTACGCTCAGCACGCTATTTTATTCTCCCTCCAGGGGTGTCGTGGACACCCCAGGAGGGAGAAAGTGTCGGCATTTCAGCGGTCGGGATTCCGGCGTCGGGATTCTGAACGCCGGGATCCCGACCGCCGGGATCTTAACTGCATCCCGCCCCGGCATATGTGTGTAAAAAATAATGTCCCCCCATTGTGACCGCCACCCCCACGATTGACGCGAACCCGAAGCGTGGCGAGCGCAGCGAGCCCGCGAGGGGCGGCGGTGCGCGTCCTCCGACCTTTTCATTCCCCTACTATCCACGTCGGCGTGGAGTTGAGAATAGACTAGTGTGGCGAGCGCAGCGAGCCACCGAGCCCGAAGCGTGGCGAGCCCCGCGAGGGGACGCGGATACCTGTCAAGCCGGCGAGGGGCGTCCCTCGCGGGCTTGACAGGTATCCGTGTCCGCTCGCCTCGCTGCGCTCGCCACACTAATCTATTCTCAACTCCACACCGACGTGGATAGTAGGGGAATGAAAAGGTTGGAGGACGCGCACCGCCGCCGCTCGCCACGCTTCGGGTTCGCGTCAATCGTGGGGGTGGCGGCCACAATGGGGGGGCCATTATTTTTTACACACATGCCAGGGCCATACCCAATGAGAAATGGCCCATATTGGCCCTTTTCCCATTTTTTTCCTATGTTAAATGGGCTCAGTTTCAATGTTAAAATAATTTAACATTGAACCCTATGGACAAATCGGGTCCATCGCGTCGGCACACCATGGACGCGATGGACCCAATTTCTCCATAGGCTTCAATGTTAAATTATTTTAACATTGAAGCCTATGGAGAAATCGGGTACATCGCGTCGTGTGCGTTTTGGTATGAACCCGACGCGACCGACGCAATTTTTTCCGACACGACCACCACGATAGAAATCGTTGTGGCCGTGCTAGGAAACAAGTACCAAGAAATGTTTTAATGCAAGAGCGTTAATACTGGATCCCTGGGTACCTTGCGATAGGAAGAAGCAGGGCAGGGATAATGGAGATACCCCCAGGGGCAGGGCTGATGGAGATACCCCCAGGGGCAGGGCTGATGGAGATACCCCCAGGGGCAGGGATGATGGAGATACCCCCAGGGGCAGGGATGATGGAGATACCCCCAGGGGCAGGGATGATGGAGATACCCCCAGGGGCAGGGATGATGGAGATACCCCCAGGGGCAGGGATGATGGAGATACCCCCAGGGGCAGGGATGATGGAGATACCCCCAGGGGCAGGGATGATGGAGATACCCCCAGGGGCAGGGCTGATGGAGATACCCCCAGGGGCAGGGCTGGTGTTAAGTAACTTTTGTCATCTGAACGGGGCCCACTGTGTAGGACGATGCCCCCTAGGGCAGAGGACATCCCTTGCTTTAGCCCTGCCCTTGCTCATGTTCCCTGGGGAGAACTATGGAGGGGGCACAGCGGTACATGTGGGGGCACAGCGGTACATGTGGGGGGACAGCGGTACATGTGGGGGCACAGCGGTACATGCGGGGCACAGTCACTACACGAAGTCCTACCAGCTGCATCCCGCTCAGCTCATCCACCAGTGTCATGTTCCCGGGGAGCATTATGGAGGGGGCACAGCGGTACATGTGGGGGCACAGACACTACACGCAGTCCTACCAGCTGCATCCCGCTCAGCTCATCCACCGGCGTCATGTTCCTGGGGAGAACTATGGAGGGGGCACAGCGGTACATGTGGGGGCACAGCGGTACATGTGGGGGCACAGCGGTACACGCAGTCCTACCAGCTGCATCCCGCTCAGCTCATCCACCAGCGTCATGTTCCCGGGGAGCACTATCGAGGGGGCACAGTGGTATACATTGGGCACAGCGGTACATGTGGGGGCACAGCGGTACATGTGGGGACACAGCGGTACATGTGGGGACACAGCGGTACATGTGAGGACACAGACACTACACGCAGTCCTACCAGCTGCATCCCGCTCAGCTCATCCACCAGCGTCATGTTCCCGGGGAGCACTATCGAGGGGGCACAGTGGTATACATTGGGCACAGCGGTACATGTGGGGGGCACAGCGGTACATGTGGGCGGCACAGCGGTACATGTGGGGCACAGACACTACACGCAGTCCTACCAGCTGCATCCCGCTCAGCTCATCCACCAGCGTCATGTTCCTGGGGAGAACTATGGAGGGGGCACAGCGGTACATGTGGGGGCACAGTGGTACATGTGGGGGCACAGCGGTACATGTGGGGGCACAGACACTACACGCAGTCCTACCAGCTGCATCCCGCTCAGCTCATCCACCAGCATCATGTTCCCGGGGAGCACTATGGAGGGGGCACAGCGGTATACATTGGGCACAGCGGTATATGTGGGGCACAGACACTACATGCAGTGCTACCAGCTGCATCCCGCTCAGCTCATCCACCAGCGTCATGTTCCCGGGGAGCACTATGGAGGGGGCACAGCGGTATATGTGGGGGCACAGCGGTATATATGGGGTACAGACACTACACGCAGTCCTACCAGCTGCATCCCGCTCAGCTCATCCACCAGCGTCATGATCCCGGGGAGCACTATGGAGGGGGCACAGCGGTATATGTGGGGGCACAGTGGTATATGTGGGGCACAGCAGTATGTGTGGGGCACAGACACTACACGCAGTCCTACCAGCTGCATCCCGCTCAGCTCATCCACCAGCGTCATGTTCCCGGGGAGCACTATGGAGGGGGCACAGCGGTATATGTGGGGCACAGACACTACACGCAGTCCTACCAGCTGCATCCCGCTCAGCTCATCCACCAGCGTCATGTTCCCGGGGAGCACTATGGAGGGGGCACAGCGATATATGTGGGGGCACAGCGGTATATGTGGGGCACAGACACTACACGCAGTGCTACCAGCTGCATCCCGCTCAGCTCATCCACCAGCGTCATGTTCCCGGGGAGCACTATGGAGGGGGGCACAGTGGTATACATTGGGCACAGCGGTATATGTGGGGCACAGACACTACATGCAGTCCTATGTACAGTTTGGGACAGAAAGAAATGTCACTGTGTGGTGCACCAAAAATAAGGAGTCAATTAAAATGTAACTTTTAATGTTATAAATTTCTAAAAGTATAGCGAAATATAAAAGACACAAAAAAGAATGACATACAAATGAAACTTTAAAAAAGGATATATATTATCCTTACAACGCGGGGTCCCTCACTCCTAATATTCAATTCCCACTAGTGTTGGGGTACAAGATCTGTCTCTTGAATGTCTCGTATTTTTACATATACGCTGCGGGCGTTTAGAGATGTATCATAAATTACCCCTTTCATAGGGGAGAGTTGGTACAAATTTAAAGTTGGCTGTTTCCAAACCTGTACCTGGGGTGGTGGGAACGGGAAATAGTGTTCACAGAACCCAATGAAGTCTATACACAGCATGTACTCATATGGTTGAGATATATAGACGATCTCCTCCTCGTATGGGAAGGGGATCTTAGTCTATTTGAAGAATTTCTTACATTATTGAACAGTAACCATTTGAACCTCAGACTTACCCACCATGCCAGCCAAAGAGAAGTGGAATACTTGGATCTCCGAATCCTTGTAGAGACCAATGGCACCCTCAGCACAGACTTATTCCGTAAGAAAACCTCCACAAATTCCCTACTACACAAACAGAGTGCACATTTTCCACCTGTGATCAAGGGCCTACCCAAAGGGGAATACCTCAGAACCAGACGAAACTGCTCAGAGGACGAAACATATAACAAAAGAGCAGACGAACTGGATGTCAGGCTGCACGATAGAGGATATAGTAAGAAATCCACCCAGAAAGCCAGAAAAGATGTGCAAAAAGTTAAGAGAGAAGATCTTCTGGTCCCTAGGGTAAAAACACCTGATAAAAAAGAAAAGGTACGCTTCATAGGCACGTTCTGTAAAGAATGGGAAAAGGTTCAACAAATCCTGAACAGACATATCAGTATTTTGAAAACTGACGAGGATTTAAAGGAGATTATTACCAATAAAGTGGACATCAGCTGGAGGCGGAGCAAAAATTTAAGGGATATTCTGGTACACAGTCACCTAGAAAAAGGGACCACGGCCAAAATCAAAAAGAAAGGTACCTTCAAATGCGGCACCTGCAAAGTGTGCATGTACATTGCACCACGAAATACATACACCGACAAATTTGGCAAGACCTGGCAGATCAAGGACTATATCACCTGTGACACTGCAGGAATCATATATAATCTGGAGTGTCCCTGCGGCAAACAATATGTCGGAAAAACCCGCAGACCTTTCAAGAAAAGACTTTCTGAACATCTTCTGAACATTAAAAATGCTTCCAGAGACAAAGCTAATTTCAAACCCTTGACCCCAGTGGCGAGACATTTTCTCCGACACCATCATGGTGTCCCCAACAACTTAAAAGCATATGGAATGACCAAAGTCACCATGAACATAAGAAGGGGAGACTGGGATAAGGAACTTCTGAAACAAGAAACACGTCTGATCTTCCTGATGGGATCAATGCACCCAGCAGGACTTAACGAAGAGAACAATTATACTGTCTTTCTTTAATTGCTCTCTATATAATAATAACTGATATACCATAATCTAGTATCCGCAAAACTCAGTATGATCTCCATAGAAATATCATTTTTCTTTCTAGAATTTTCATTATTTCACCAGAGTCTGATACCCCATGTAAAACCACAATTCACTATTTTAAGGTGTATACCAGTACACTATCACATATCACCATTTCCAACCTTTTACTATCAACTGTGCACTCACGATGGGCAGCCAGTCTGCATACACTCTTTACCATCATGTTGGGATAAACACACCCGGTGGGAAACACTGTTGTCCTCATCTCCCATGTATGTGGTACATGTGTCTAAATATATCACATGTTGCCTCCTTTACATGCAGGAGTGATGACGACAGTAGGGCCCCTCTGAGTGTGTATTACCCTCTTGTTACAAATATACTCCAACCTACTCTCTTAAATTTCTTGTATTCATTTGTTTGCACACATCACCGAATTTCTTTATTTTTGGTTTTTCACCCTTCCCCCTTTATTCACATCCCCAATGAATACATCTATTAATAACCAGTTCCTTCTGGTCTATTATACCACTCAAAGACACACGACCCATTTTTCCCCAGATTGAGACACACCATCACTTTGACCTCACGGGTTCATTTAACCCCTTTAACCATTATTATTATTTTTTCAACATTATATGTCACTATCTCTTTTTAATTTACACTCATTTTTAATTATGAGAATAAAATACAACCACAAGATATAAGACATCCCAGCTTACATCTTGAAATATTACCAGTCACCCCATGTTATGAATCTCTGACTCATGAAGTAACCTAAAAACTTTAAACAAATTAAAGTACAACATAAATAGCGCACGTATTCCTTGCTAAAACAGGCAGAACAGCTGTAATATTACTAACACCACTTTATCATTAGAACCTCGATATTCACAGTGACCACGATTTAGTCAAGAATATCCGAATAAGCGCTATGTCCATGTCTGACGGACAATTTTATGTTCGGTCATATTTTGTAAAAAGTACACACCAGGCACATCCACTTAACGATCAAACTACAAAAAATTGCCAAAACCAAAAGATGCATGCGCACCAGTCTAGCACTGACTAACATAAACACCTCTATCACGAATATCTTCGTATGACATTGCAAGAAACCTAGACAGCGGACACACACTAACATAAGACATTATGAATGTGCCGACTAGTCGAAACCTTACCTTTCATACAGTGTTGTTACTCGGGATCATTTCATTCACGAAACGCCATAACTGGAATCACAGTATCCATGGCAACCGTAAACAATGTGACCGGTACCCATCAGAATGTTACACCCATTATGATTGATGGGGTCCTTGTCCAATCGTATTTATTTGCATGATTCAAGTGTTACGTCCATGTTTGACTGACAAACCTTTATGTTCAGTCAAGACTTATATTAAAAGAACACACCAGGCATACTCACCTACGATTGAACCACTGCAAGATTAAAAACTTAATAAAAGATGCGCCCGCACTATTTTAGTATTGACCAACATAAGTACATCTATCATGAATATCTCCATATGATACTGTGAGAAGCCTATACAGCGGACATACTAATATTAGACATTACGAATGTGCCAACCAGCCGATATTTCACTGTGTATACAGTAATTTTACTCGGGATCATCTCATCCACGTAGCACTATGCTAAAAACTGTAATCACAGTATCCATGGTGACCGCAAACAAATTGGCCGGTACCTATCAGAGTGTTACACCCAACATGATTGATGGGGTCCTTGTCCAATCGTATCCACATCCACGATTTAACCCGGTATATCCTCTACATGAACGCAATAACCGCAAGATTGCATTTATTGTTATACCTAACACATAAGCGCACACTATAAGTGACAAACAGTTCTGTCACTTAGTAATAAAGATCGTATCTAATAGTGGTAGACGGAACTCACCACTCAGCGCAACATACTACCCTTGAGTGACAAACGGGGTGACCAATGAATGCATAACACATTAGCATACGCATTAACCCACAGGTACTTAAGGAGCTCTCAGGCACCACCCAGGTTGGTCCTGACGAAGCTCATTAGCGAAGCGTACGCCGACCGTACACTTCGTGGGCTATCCCCACTCCCTTACCCCAATTGAAATGTACATTTTGATCTGTCTAGCTTAAATAATTCTAATAGAAACGCTACCGAGCGGACGCATTAACTAGCAGCCCGTTGGCTGAAGGGCGCCTGTTGCATATCGCAAGTAAGAATCCAGTCTTACATACTGTGAGACGGCGTGTAATTACCTAGCACGCCGCGCTCCAGGGACTGTGGATTCCACATTGCGGGTCTTGTATCTAACTTATGTGTAACGATCAACGCCACGGTATACGTAGCCAACAGGCGTATGATCGCAACACTGGTAGCCTAATGTGATTACTTAACCTCAGTAAAAACCTGCCACCATTTATTGAGATACTGTCACTGAAACATTGTTTAAAATACCACCACTATCACTTTATGATTTTCATTGGTACCGCATAACAATTGATTAATGTGATAATTAATTGTCATTTAAAACACCTGGGAGTAATGTGTGAACGCCACACACCCAGCAATTACTGACATTAGTATACACTTTGTCAGAAAACATTTGTTGGGATGAGAATGAACAAATATACTCGATAAATAAATAAATAAATAAGTAAAAAACGCACCAAACACCATCCTGTTTATTTTGTGTGTATTTAAAACCAGTGACATAATTATTGTGACAGTCTATATGCAAATTATACTGCAGACAATACTGAACAGAAATTACTGAGGAATAAGTTGTATTTAATCCTATTAAATCGTGAGTCAGTGTGTCCTAAAATATACACGCTGTACTCCAGGGATTAATCTACTATACAGCCCCAACACATAGTGAGACATAGTATCCAACAATCTGATATGTTGTACTCCAGGGACTGTATTACAATTGTTATCGAAGCATAGGGCCACTCTTTTCAATGGGCGTTCCTAGTGAGTGTATATACTATTTGTGCCAGATTGGTTCAATCGACACGCACATGTAGACACTTTGCCTGACTATCTAATTCTGGCATAACTTTGCCTAATTTTCTATCCTCGGCATAATAATCTGTGCTACAAACTCTATCTGGAAACAGCCAACTTTAAATTTGTACCAACTCTCCCCTATGAAAGGGGTAATTTATGATACATCTCTAAACGCCCGCAGCGTATATGTAAAAATACGAGACATTCAAGAGACAGATCTTGTACCCCAACACTAGTGGGAATTGAATATTAGGAGTGAGGGACCCCGCGTTGTAAGGATAATATATATCCTTTTTTAAAGTTTAATTTGTATGTCATTCTTTTTTGTGTCTTTTATATTTCGCTATACTTTTAGAAATTTATAACATTAAAAGTTACATTTTAATTGACTCCTTATTTTTGGTGCACCACACAGTGACATTTCTTTCTGTCCCAAACTGTACATACAATTTTTTGATGTCCAGTGGTAGCACACCCTCAAATGATATACAAATCTAATGATCTAAATACCTACTGAGGGGCCAACACTTCTGACCTACATTCATCCCTTCCTGTGCGACTACCAACCTTCTCCTCTAAATATACATGCAGTCCTACCAGCTGCATCCTGCTCAGCTCATCCACCAGCGTCATGTTCCCGGGGAGCACTATGGAGGGGGGCACAGTGGTATACATTGGGCACAGCGGTATATGTGGGGCACAGACACTACACGCAGTCCTACCAGCTGCATCCTGCTCAGCTCATCCACCAGCGTCATGTTCCCGGGGAGCACTATGGAGGGGGCACAGTGGTATATGTGGGGGCACAGCGGTATATATGGGGCACAGACACTACACGCAGTCCTACCAGCTGCATCCCGCTCAGCTCATCCACCAGCGTCATGTTCCCGGCGACAATCTTCTGCAGGGAGTCATTAAACTCGCTCAGTTGCTCCAAAGTTTCTTTCTTCGTCTCCTCGTACTCATCGGCGTCCAGCTCGTCCCTGGAAGGGGAAGGGCACACAGTGACGACTACCTCTCATTACCATTCGCTAACACTTAAAGCATTTTATTGTCTGTCGGCAAATGTGCACGCAAGATGCACAGCTAGAAAACGGTGCTGGTGCCGGCAACCCCCACCCCCCCACCGATACAAGACAATGGGCGACTGTCATTGTTTAATATTAGTAAACATTTGACTTGCTGTCAAACCTGCAGGTGCGCGCTGAACTGAATGAGCCCCAGTATCCATGAGACTAAGTACCAATGATGCCAACTGTAAACAGAGAGGCTGCCCTCTAAACATGGCTGCCTACCCAGGGGACGGGCAGTGGTTGCGCTGCATTGGTGTTACCTGCATTCCTCCAGGTCCTGCAGCTGCTGCATGAGACGATCCAGCTGTTCTTCCAGGTTCTGACGCAGTTTACTTGTCTCCGTCGTACCCCTGGATGCCATGATTGCGGCTACGGCATGAGAAAGAAAAGAGGGCATGTTATAGTCGGTGGCACCCAGTAAGCATCTGTCATCCGGGCACCTTTATAACAGTGGCACAGTACATAAATGTATACCAGTGTACAGCCACATATGTAAGGCAGACAATGGGCCAGATGTATCAAGCTTCAAAAACTGATAAACAACCAGCTCCTACCTGTCATTTTTCAAACCCAACCTGTGACATGACAGTTAGGAGCTGATTGGCTGTTTGTTTATCACTTTCCATTTTATCACTTTTGAAGCTTGATACATCTGGCCCAATATAACAAATATCAGCCACATACTAAGCTGGCCACTAGGTGGCATTTTCTCTCTAAACTGTGGGGTGTGGTTCAGTTGGTCACCAGCAATTTGTTAGACAGTCATTATGTAGACACCATTAGGTCGACAGGGTCATTAGGTCAACATGGGTAAGGTCATTAGGTCAACATGGTTAAGGTCAACATGTTTTTTTTGTAAATTATTATTTATTTTTTTACCCTTATGTCTATACAGTCAACATAAACACTAAAACGTACCACCGCTGCGCTCACCATGCTTCGGGCACACTATTCTATTCTCCCACCCCACCATAGTGGTGGGGCTACGCAGGAAATACCACCTGCCGGCACATGTCGGCTCAAAAAACAGTAATAAAACCCCATGTCGACCTAATGTCCCTTGTCGACCTTACTGCATGTCAACCTATTGTTGGTGACCCAATGACCGTATCCCAAACTGTGAATGATTGAACTATACTATGTATATAGCACTACATTTCTGGTAGCCCAGTACAAAATGAAATATCAAAGATTATAGAACACTTTATTGTACAAACTACTAGAACCTAAGAACATCATCCATTACACAGATTGTTTTATCCAAGTAGTGTGTCAGAAATGAACCGCCCAGCCGGATTATATAATTACTTGGCTGAAAAGCACAGAATCGCTGCTAGGGAAAAGTATGCAGTAAAAGCTGCAGAGAACAGGTACACGGAGTGGCCAGGACACCATGTGACCAGCACCTGTCTGATTTATCCAACCAGTTAAAAGGCACTTTTTATACGCAACCAGTGTGTGCAGTGACAGCACTTCTGTACCCATCACAGTGATACTTACAAAAGTGCTGCCAGTGCACTAAAGGCACCTCCTCCTGTACACATGGTTGGAATGGTAGTGATATGTAGAGGTGCTGTCACTGCACTACAGGCATCTTCTCCTGTACACATGGGTGGTTTGTGATATGCAGTGACAGCACCTCTGTACATATCACTCCCATGTGTGCAGGAGGAGGTGCCTGTAGTGCAGTGACAGCACCTCTGTACATATCACTCCGAAACCATCCATGTGTACAGGAGGAGGTGCCTGTAGTGCAGTGACAGCACTTCTGTACATATCACTCCCATACCACCCATGTGTACAGGAGGAGGTGCCTGTAGTGCAGTGACAGCATCTCTCCCCTGTACATATCACTCCTATACCACCAACGTGTACAGGAGGAGGTGCTTGTAGTGCAGTGACAGCATCTCTCCCATGTACATATCACTCCTATACCACCAATGTGTACAGGAGGAGGTGCCTGTAGTGCAGTGACAGCACCTCTGTACATATCACTCCGAAACCATCCATGTGTACAGGAGGAGGTGCCTGTAGTGCAGTGACAGCATCTCTCCCCTGTACATATCACTCCTATACCACCAATGTGTACAGGAGGAGGTGCCTGTAGTGCAGTGACAGCATCTCTCCCATGTACATATCACTCCTATACCACCAATGTGTACAGGAGGAGGTGCCTGTAGTGCAGTGACAGCATCTCTCCCATGTACATATCACTCCTATACCACCAATGTGTACAGGGGGAGGTGCCTGTAGTGCAGTGAACGCACCTCTGTACTGTACATATCACTCCCATACCACCCATGTGTACAGGAGGAGGTGAATGTAGTGCAGTGACAGCATCTCTCCCATGTACATATCACTCCCATACCACCCATGTGTACAGGAGGAGGTGAATGTAGTGCAGTGACAGCAACTCTCCCCTGTACATATCACTCCTATACCACCAATGTGTACAGGAGGAGGTGCCTGTAGTGCAGTGAACGCACCCCTGTCATATCACTCCCATACCACCCATGTGTAAAGGAGGAGGTGCATGTAGTGCAGTGACAGCATCTCTCCACTGCACGTATCACTCTCATATCACCCATGGGTACAGGAGGAGACGCCTGTAGTGTAGCGACAGCACCAGCTGGGGGTCACACAGGTACTATACACACACACATAGACCCTCCTGTGGCCGCCACGTTGCTCCTCCCTACCTGAGGCTGCAGCAGCTGGGGACCTCACTTGGCAGCGGACACACTTCCTTCCTACGTCACACGGAGAACCAATAGCAGCGGAACTAGGAGGGGCGGGCATCGGGTGCGGCCTGGATATCAGTCCCCCATGTGGCCGGTGAGTTCTGCTCCTGTTTGACACATTGCTGGGTGGGGGGAGGCCGGGGACCATTATCCCGCTGCTCACTCACTTTCACCCCTTCCTCAGCATATTACCCTATGCTCAATCACTCCGTCCATATGACTCCATACATGACCCTCTCCAGGAGGGACACAATGCTCTGCTCCTGCACTTCCTGCTTAATATCTGATTGCCATCACCTGTTTCACACAGGTTACTTGATAAGAAAGGTATTTCACCACAGGTGCTGGCAATCCTATATTATTTATTTATTACCAGTTTCTTATATAGCGCACACATATTCCGCAGCGCTGTACAGAGAATATTTTGAATATTCACATCAGTCCCTGCCCCAGTGGAGCTTACAATCTATATTCCCTACCACATGTACACGCACACACATACATTCTAGGGTTAACTTTTGTTGGATGCCAATTGACCTACCAGTATATTTTTGGAGTGTGGGAGGAAACCGGAGTACCCGGAGTAAACCCACACATGGAGAATATACAAACTCGGCACAGTTAGGGCCATGGTGGGAATCGAATCCATGACCTCAGTGCTGTGAGGCAGTAATGCTAACCACTACACCATCCGTGATATATTACCAGGGAAGTCCAGAAACAGAGCATTGTGTCCCTAAAGGAGAGGGTCATGTTGGGAGGTATGGTGCCCTTCCTCCGCATGTGACTCAGTGCTCACTCACACCCCTTCCCTAGCATATTACTGTATATTACAGTATGCACACTCACGCTGCCCCCAGAATATGCCTCTGTGCTGACTCTCACTGTAGCCACTATATTATTGTTCATTCACAGCAACTGTTCTCTATTGTTCTTTACTTACACCACCACCATCCGCCTCAACACCCAATGGCAGAATGGGGGTTTGGAGTAACTCACAGTTAGTGATAGAAGTAAAGCTGTCCACAAATTACACAATGTTGCAGCCAACACTGGGGCAGATGTATTAAGCCTTTAAAAGAGATGAACACAATGGTGATAAATGTCCAGCCAATCGGCCCATAACTGTCATGTCATAGTGTTTGAAAGTGGAAGTTAGGAGCTGGTTGTTTATCACTCTGTATCACCCTCATGTTTTTCTTTTAAAGGTTTAATACATCTGCCCCAGTGTCCGGTACAGAGACAATACCTGTTTGCTGACTTGAGATCTCACGTTATACATGTCTGAGTCCCCTCTATTCGCGTTATACATGTCTGAGTCCCCTCTATTGTGCATTTGGCAGACGCTGCAGCTATGGGAACAAGATTCATTGTTTAATTTTTAAACTAAAAAAATAAATAAATGGTTATTGGCTTTATGAGAATAAATAGGTCTACACTGCTGTCACAACGTATTGCTGACTTGGAGATTGAGAACTGACTTTACATTACCCGTCACCATTATTGTGGGTGATTTATCAGTGTAATATTGTGGCCATGTATAAGTCCCAACTGCAGCTGTGTTGTGTCAGGAGGCTGCAGACAGGGGCTTTATCTAAGAACTATTACCACTGAGTAATTGATTGTGTAACATTGTTGCACAGGTTATGAAACTCCGTCCTCAGGACCCCACACAGTGCGTGTTTTGCAGGTCTCCTCACAGAGGGGTAGATTTATGACCGGTCGATCAGGGGAATATGTGCTATCCCCGTGCCTTATGACAGGGGATAGCGCTTCCCCTGATCTATGACACCTGCTGAGTGGGTGTCTAGCATGCGGCACTGTGGGGCAGGAGGCATAGCGCAGCTACAGTATTTCGTAGTGCGCGCCTGCCTCCTGCACAATTTATGAATGGTCAGCATCGCTGACCGTTCCGCCGCCTGCAGCTATCGACTTCGACAGCTGCAGGCGACGATGCCCTATGCCCACAGCAGGGACAGCGCTGTCCCTGCTGCTGGCTCTGACTCTCGCTACTGAGGCGAAGCAGGAAGTGTTTTAGCGCCGCTATAATAAATCTACCCCAGAATCACAAAATAAATAATTAGCTTCACCTGTGGATCTTTTAAAATGTGTCAATGAGAGATGAATGCACCTGCCAGGTGACCAGGAAAATGTGAACTGTGTGGGATCCTGAGGACCGAGTTTCAGAACCCCTATATTACTATATTCCGGCTTGGAGTGGCAATACTACCAAGCCGGACCACCATGGGCTGTTAGAACGAGTGGTTACAACAGCTGATGGTATCGTTGGTAGTGATTTGCCGTCTGTCAATTAAATTTATATTAAAAGCTGTGTACAGGGGGAAGAGGGGACATGTTTCTTTTTGGTTTATCAAATCCCGAATTTCCCGCTATAGGAACCGTTTGTTCCCATCTATTATTGTTAGAATGAACTTGGTTGGGGACTTTGAATCAATTGGCTGTTCATAACTGTATGGATGTGTCCACATTACAAATAGCCTCTTGGCACGATAAACAGACCTTCTAGTCGTACAACTAGTCAGAAGAACGTCAACACCTCTGACAATGCCGACGCAAGCACTTGTTAGAGTTTGGTGCAGAGGAGAAGTTTTAGGTTGTGTGTGGGCCTTAGGGTAAGGGACTAAACAGGGTAAAGCATTAAAGGGGTGTTAAGTCTGCATGGGGGGAGGGTAAGGGACTAAAAATGTAGGGTCAGGCTGATTAAGGGATGTCACTGTCTGCCTTCTGACCCCCGGCATCCCCTACCCATCCCTTCTATAGACCCCTTATTATAATATCCATAGACATATATTATATTTCCGTTCCCCACTGACAATCCAATCCTAGTACATGCAGAAGCATTGTCTTGTATGCTGCACAATAACATGTTATGCAGATTGGAAACACAGCTGGTATTAAAGTCCAGTTTAGTATATGTAAGAAGTGTACAACGATTATATATATATATGATTATATATTGCTGTGCTCTTTATGGGCCTGATTCAGATACATTTGCTGGGCTGCGAGTTTTTAGAGCCCAGCATGCAGGTAGACGTCGCTCCGCCTGAGTGTAAACCCGCCCACGTGCATGGTGCGAATTCCCAACGGCTGGGGAACGTCTGCATTTTCTGGGGCACTCCCAGAAAACGCTGCAATACTGCCCCCAAATGGCCACAGCGTGTCAGTCATCCTGTGTACGGACAGTGAAGGCTAGCTTACGCTAGATCTGTACGTACAGACCGCTCCAGCTGAATTGGGCCCTGTATCTGCTGTTATATTCCCTTTTAGTCCATAGAATAAAGGATTATAATCCACACAGAAAGTGGCGTCATGTGTGTCGTTTTGTAGATGGATACAAATGATCCTTTTTTAATCTGTGTTTAATTCTCTCTTAAAAAGTATCAACATATTGTTGAGGGAATATTACATGTCTTCCCAGTGTTTCGGTTCTGTGCTAAAATAATCCTGGGAACATATGGGCCTATGTGTAATAGTCTGCGAGGTGCAGGCAGTTTGGGAATCTCTGCGAGTCTGCCCGTATGTTAAGGGTTGGGATCATTTGGTCTATTGCATTATGGTAGAAAGTCATTAGGTCGAATCCATTAGGTCGACATGCTAAAAGGTCGACATGATTCTAGGTCGACATGGGTAAAGGTCGACATGATTCTAGGTCGAAAGGTCATTAGTTCGACAGGTCATTAGTTCGACAAGGTCATTAGTTCGACATTGTCTATGTCGACATTCACAAGGTCGACATGGGGTTTTTCACTGTTTTTTTTACCTGAATGTCAACACAGTCGACATGGACACAGTTTAAAGTGCACTGCATCCCCTCGCTATGCGTCGGGCACGGTGCCTCGCTACGCTCGGCACACTATTTTATTCTCCCACCACGCCCTAGTGGATGGTAGGGCATGAAATACCGCCTGTCGGCACATGTTGGCTCAAAAAACAGTGAAAAACTCCATGTCGACCTTGTGAATGTCGACATAGACAATGTCGAACTAATGACCTTGTCGAACTAATGACCTGTCGAACTAATGACCTTTCGACCTAGAATCATGTCGACCTTTTCCCATGTCGACCTAGAGTCATGTCGACCTTTTAGCATGTCGACCTAATGGATTCGACCTAATGACTGTCTACCATAATGCAGTAGACCAAATGACCGCATCCCGTTATAAAGTGCCAATCATTTACAATATGAAATTATCTCATCGCACCCAGCAATTGTACCGTGTATGGGCACCTTAACCAAGCAAGGAACAGGACATTACTACTTATAGCCTGTTTTACTAATTGTCAACCTAATGATCACATCCCTGAGATTGGGGTGTATTCTGTAATTATACACAGCTATATTTTATGTATCCATCTCAGAATAAGACACACAACACCACTCTCTATGTAAATTATAAACCTTTATTATATGGTAAAAGGGAACAGATATAATGTGTATAACAACGTTAAATCGCACAATTCCTAATCTCACATCTGTCCATGTTATAGCGATGTGTGTAGGGTTTCCTAGCTGCGCTAGGTTGGGCACTGATGTGGTGCTGTCGCGCAGCACACATCGCTGACATCCCACACACAGCGGGAGCTGTCAGCACTGCGTTCTGGGTGAGCTGTTAGCGCTGCGTTCTGGGCGAGCTGTCAGCGCTGTGTGCTGGACGAGCTGTCAGCGTGGCGTGCTGGGCGAGCTGTCAGCGCTGTGTGCTGGGTGAGCTGTCAGCGCTGCGTTCTGGGTGAGCTGTCAGCGCTGCGTTCTGGGCGAGCTGTCAGCGCTGCGTGCTGGGCGAGCTGTCAGCGCTGCGTGCTGGGCGAGCTGTCAGCGCTGTGTGCTGGGCGAGCTGTCAGAGCTGTGTGCTGGGCGAGCTGTCAGCGCTAGGGTATGTTGTAGTCAGGGCTATTTTTCAGCAGGCTCCAGCAGGAACTGAGGCCCTTATTCTAGTTCACTTTTTCTGACAAAATATTTCTTAGATGGACAAAACCATGTGCACTGCAGGTGAGGCAGGTGTAAAACCCCACCCAAATCTAATGATCTCTGCACAAGTAACACCTGCCTCACCTCCAGTGCACATGGTTTTGTCCATCTAAGAAATATTTTGTCAAAAAGAGTGAACTAGAATAATGGCCTCAGTTCCTGCTGGAGCCTACTGAAAAAAAGCCCTGGTTGTAGTACAATGGAATCCAGCAGCCCTTTCATTACTGTGTGGTAGGGACCCACGTTTAGGGGTGTGGCCACTCTCCAGAGGGGGTGTGCCCAGCTGCCACAGAGACTTGGTAAACCATTAGAGAGCGCCAGCAGTGGTGTTACTAAATACCCTGCCCCCCCTTAAATTAATTATAATTTATTTTACCTACATAATCATTGCCAGCAGGTTACATGCTCGTTGCCAGGGGGTTTCTATGCTCGTTGCCACGGGTTGCAGCATCACAGCACGCCAGTGCTGTATACGCCTCGCTCCCCTGACAAACAGTAGAGGTCCAGTAGGACCTCTATCATCTGTCTCCAACAAGGTGGTGGACAGACTGCATGGAATTAGACACGCTCCCCTCCCCCAGCGCTACTGCATGCATGGTTATGTACCAGATATATGGCAGCAGATAGATGGGCGTATGCACTGCCAGTGGGTGCAGAGTGTTACAGATGTGTGACATGTCAGTCATATATGCAAGGCAGAGACAAGATGTACAGTATGTATAACAGGCATCAGTATTCTGTCACTCGGTATACCCAGGGCAGAGGTAATGCCAGGTTACTATGGTACAGTTTGGGCGACTCATGCCCCTTGTGTTTGTTTACTTCCACAGGGTAAATGCGGATCCATGTCCCGGCTAATCCCTGTACGACACAGTAATTGGGCCAGGATCTGTCAGTCAGAGGAGCCCCCACCGGCTGCCATAACTCTGTCCCCTGGCTGGGAAATAACTGTTATTGCACAAAGCCGATAAATGATGCTCTGTGTGGCTCCTTTGTCTGCTGATTATCAGGGCCAGTGAGCCTGAAGTGGATCTTGTCCTCACATTACTCCGGCCATCTCCACATCCATGGTTCAGCATCTCTGCCAATGACTAGTTCTTTATATTGGTTGTGGGTCATTAGCGGCGGTGGCGCCGGTGAGGGATCCCATGCTCCTGGCTGAGGACGCCTCATACATGCCATACACATGGGCAGCACGTCACCAGTTCATAGCAGATGCCCGTCCGAGATTTCCTGTTCAGCACCGTGCCGGGAAACCTGGAGTTCAGGAGCCAGAAAGGGGCGACCAGCAGGAACCACCCTAGACCAGGAGAATTATCACTAGGATCAGTCATACACAGGATTCTCTATGAGATAATGGCGCAGGTCTTACGTCATTCACATACAGCGCTGAGCACATAATCAGGGCACACAGTCAGGCGTACGTACCAGTAGTCAGGGCACACAGTCAGGCGTACGTACCAGTAGTCAGGGCACACTGTCAGTCGTACGTACCCATAGGCAGAGCACACTGTCAGTCGTACGTACCTGTAGTCAAGGCACACAGTCAGTCGTACGTACCCGTAGTCAGGGCACACAGTCAGGCGTACGTACCTGTAGTCATGGCACACTGTCAGTCGTACGTACCCGTAGTCTCAGGGCACACTGTCAGTCGCACGTACCTGTAGTCAGGGCACACTGTCAGTCGCACGTACCTGTAGTCATGGCACACTGTCAGTCGTACGTACCTGTAGTCAGGGCACACTGTCAGTCGGACGTACTTGTAGTCAGGGCACACTGTCAGTCGCACGTACCTGTAGTCAGGGCACACTGTCAGTCGCACGTACCTGTAGTCAGGGCACACTGTCAGTCGCACGTACCTGTAGTCAGGGCACACTGTCAGGTGTACGTACCCATAGTCAGGGCACACTGTCAGTCGCACGTACCTGTAGTCAGGGCACACTGTCAGTCGCACGTACCTGTAGTCAGGGCACACTGTCAGTCGCACGTACCTGTAGTCAGGGCACTGAGTACAGAGAGCACCACAGACAGGCGGTAAAGCACCGGGGTTGTTATAGCCTGGGAAGAGAGGAAGACCCCGGGTATAACGTCTGTATCTGTCTACAATGGCCCAATACAACATAATAACATATATATATATATATATATATATATATATTATATAGAAGGTCTGTGGGCACTCACACATTCTCCAGCCAGAGACGTCATCAGGACAGTGCAGACCCCTTCAGTGAACGAGGCCACCCCAAATGTGGTAAAGAGAGCTCTCAGCCAGCAGGGCACTGGGTCCATGAGGAGGAGGATCAGGGAGAAGGCTGGAACAGAAGGGGGACTCTGTACTATCTGACTGGAGGTGTACAGCGGAAGCATTAGCGCCGCCCCCCCCCCCCCCCCCCCACATGGTCACAGGGTGGTTAGTGCGTGCGTCGGAGGTGGGCTGGCTGGGATTCTCTCCCCCAGTAGGGCCGCACGTTCCCCATATACATGTAATGGGAATATACTGTATCCTGTAATAAGCTGTCAGTGGTCATTCCAATGAGCTGGGGCCGGTGAGGATTATTGGCCTGACAATGACTAGGCCAAACCCAAAAGGTTGACATGCACAAGATGGATATGGTCGACATGAGATTTTCACTCTTTTTTTGGAGTCCGCCCACCCAAACCCCTGGTGGGCCTCAACATTGACTCCTGTAGGGATCACGTTCCACAATGGGCAGTGTAATTATGCCCCAGTCTGACCCCTAATTAGTGCACCCCGCTCCCTGGCCACGTTACCGTTCCCAGTCCGTGTCCACGTGGTTGGTAAGGTAATGTCGACCTTTTCATGTTTTGACCATTACCACATTGATCTTTCGTCGGTCGCACTCACCTGTCATGAGCAGGCTCAGGCCGATGCTGCAGATCAGGTTATGCAGGAGCGGCTGGTTGCAGAACCGTGCGGAGCTTGCTCTGCGGGAGGAGGAAACACCTTGTATAGACATGTCAGTGACACATGGCAGGGGGTAAATCATTAGGTATGGTACATAGAGGGTCATAAATCTCATGTCATAGCTGTATCCTGCCCCTCCTCCCCATACCTGTATCCTGCCCCTCCTCCCCATACCCATATCCTGCCCCTCCTCCCCATACCCGTATCCTGCCCCTCCTCCCCATACCCGTATCCTGCCCATCCTCCCCATACCCGTATCCTGCCCCTCATACCCGTATCCTGCCCCTCATACCTGTATCCTGCCCCTCATACCCGTATCCTGCCCCTCCTCCCCATACCTGTATCCTGCCCCTCATACCCGTATCCTGCCCCTCCTCCCCATACCCGTATCCTGCCCCTCATACCCGTATCCTGCCCCTCCTCCCCATACCCGTATCCTGCCCCTCTTCCCCATACCCGTATCCTGCCCCTCTTCCCCATAGCCGTATCCTGCCCCTCTTCCCTGTACGTGTTTCCTGCCCCTCTTCCCCATACCCGTATCCTGCCCCTCATACCCGTATCCTGCCCCTCCTCCCCATACCCGTATCCTGCCCCTCATACCCGTATCCTGCCCCTCTTCCCCATAGCCGTATCCTGCCCCTCTTCCCTGTACCTGTTTCCTGCCCCTCTTCCCCATACCCTTATCCTGCCCCTCTTCCCCCTCCTCCCCATACCCGTATCCTGCCCCTCATACCCGTATCCTGCCCCTCCTCCCGATACCAGTATCCTGCCCCTCTTCCCCATACCCGTATCCTGCCCCTCTTCCCTGTACCTGTTTCCTGCCCCTCTTCCCTGTACCTGTTTCCTGCCCCTCTTCCCCATACCCTTATCCTGCCCCTCTTCCCCATAGCCGTATCTTGCCCCTCTTCCCCATAGCTGTATCCTGCCCCTATTCCCCGTAGCCGTATCCTGCCCCTCTTCCCCATACCCGTATCCTGCCCCTTTTCCCCATAGCTGTATCCTGCATCTATTCCCCGTAGCCGTATCCTGCCCCTCTTCCCCATACCCGTATCCTGCACCTTTTCCCTGTACCCTTATCCTGCCCCTCTTCCCCATAGCCGTATCTTGCCCCTCTTCCCCATAGCCGTATCCTGCCCCTATTCCCCGTAGCCGTATCCTGCCCCTCTTCCCCATACCCGTATCCTGCCCCTCTTCCCCATACCCGTATCCTGCCCCTCTTCCCAATACCCGTATCCTGCCCCTCTTTCCCATAGCCGTATCCTGCCCCTCTTCCCCATACCCTTTTCCTGCCCCTCTTCCCCGTACCCGTTTCCTGTCCCTCTTGCCCGTACTTGTAACCTGCCCCTCTTCCCCATACCCGTATCCTGTCCCTCTTCCCAGTCCCTATCGCCGGCGCTCACCAGTGAAAGGGATATGGCGGGCGCCGGCCAAGGATGAAGCCTGCTACATCTGTAAGCCCACCAACTATATAAAGCTCTGTATCTTGTAGCAGTGTGTTGCTGTCCATCATCTATATAAAGGCTCTGTACCTTGTAGCAGTGTGTTACTGTGTATAGGTAAGTCCACCATCTATATAATGGCTCTGTACCTTGTAGCAGTGTGTTGCTGTCCACCATCTATATAAAGGCTCTGTACCTTGTAGCAGTGTGTTGATGTGTATAGGTAAGTCCACCATCTATATAAAGGCTCTGTACCTTGTAGCAGTGTGTTGCTGTCCCCCATCTATATAAAGGCTCTGTACCTTGTAGCAGTGTGTTGCTGTCCACCATCTATATAAAGGCTCTGTACCTTGTAGCAGTGTGTTGCTGTCCACCATCTCTATAAAGGCTCTGTACCTTGTAGCAGTGTGTTGCTGTCCACCATCTCTATAAAGGCTCTGTACCTTGTAGCAGTGTGTTGCTGTCCACCATCTATATAAAGGCTCTGTACCTTGTAGCAGTGTGTTGCGGTCCCCCATCTATATAAAGGCTCTGTACCTTGTAGCGGTGTGTCGCTGTCCACCATCTATATAAAGGCTCTGTACCTTGTAGCAGTGTGTTGCGGTCCCCCATCTATATAAAGGCTCTGTACCTTGTAGCAGTGTGTCGCTGTCCACCATCTATATAAAGGCTCTGTACCTTGTAGCGGTGTGTCGCTGTCCACCATCTATATAAAGGCTCTGTACCTTGTAGCAGTGTGTTGCAGTGTCTAGGTAAGCCCATTATCTATATAATGGCTCTGTACCTTGTAGCAGTGTGTTGCTGTCCACCATCTATATAAAGGCTCTGTACCTTGTAGCAGTGTGTTGATGTGTATAGGTAAGTCCACCATCTATATAAAGGCTCTGTACCTTGTAGCAGTGTGTTGCTGTCCACCATCTATATAAAGGCTCTGTACCTTGTAGCAGTGTGTTACTGTGTTTAGGTAAGTCCACCATCTATATAATGGCTCTGTACCTTGTAGCAGTGTGTCGCTGTCCCCCATCTATATAAAGGCTCTGTACCTTGTAGCGGTGTGTTGCTGTCCACCATCTATATAAAGGCTCTGTACCTTGTAGCGGTGTGTTGCTGTCCACCATCTATATAAAGGCTCTGTACCTTGTAGCAGTGTGTTGCTGTCCCCCATCTATATAAAGGCTCTGTACCTTGTAGCAGTGTGTTGCTGTCCCCCATCTATATAAAGGCTCTGTACCTGGTAGCAGTGTGTTGCTGTCCACCATCTATATAAAGGCTCTGTACCTTGTAGCAGTGTGTCGCTGTCCACCATCTATATAAAGGCTCTGTACCTTGTAGCAGTGTGTTGCTGTCCCCCATCTATATAAAGGCTCTGTACCTTGTAGCAGTGTGTTGCTGTCCCCCATCTATATAAAGGCTCTGTACCTTGTAGCAGTGTGTTGCTGTCCCCCATCTATATAAAGGCTCTTTACCTTGTAGCAGTGTGTTGCTGTCCCCCATCTATATAAAGGCTCTGTACCTTGTAGCAGTGTGTTGCTGTCCACCATCTATATAAAGGCTCTGTACCTTGTAGCAGTGTGTTGCTGTCCCCCATCTATATAAAGGCTCTGTACCTTGTAGCAGTGTGTTGCTGTCCACCATCTATATAAAGGCTCTGTACCTTGTAGCAGTGTGTTGCTGTCCACCATCTATATAAAGGCTCTGTACCTTGTAGCAGTGTGTTGCTGTCCCCCATCTATATAAAGGCTCTGTACCTTGTAGCAGTGTGTTGCTGTCCCCCATCTATATAAAGGCTCTGTACCTTGTAGCAGTGTGTTGCTGTCCACCATCTATATAAAGGCTCTGTACCTTGTAGCAGTGTGTTGCTGCCCACCATCTATATAAAGGCTCTGTACCTTGTAGCAGTGTGTTGCTGTCCCCCATCTATATAAAGGCTCTGTACCTTGTAGCAGTGTGTTGCTGACCACCATCTATATAAAGGCTCTGTACCTTGTAGCAGTGTGTTGCTGCCCACCATCTATATAAAGGCTCTGTACCTTGTAGCAGTGTGTTGCTGTCCCCCATCTATATAAAGGCACTGTACCTTGTAGCAGTGCGTTGCTGTCCCCCATCTATATAAAGGCTCTGTACCTTGAAGCAGTGCGTTGCTGCCCACCATCTATATAAAGGCTCTGTACCTTGTAGCAGTGCGTTGCTGTCCCCCATCTATATAAAGGCTCTGTACCTTGTAGCAGTGCGTTGCTGTCCCCCATCTATATAAAGGCTCTGTACCTTGTAGCAGTGTGTTGCTGTCCCCCATCTATATAAAGGCTCTGTACCTTGTAGCAGTGTGTTGCTGTCCACCATCTATATAAAGGCTCTGTACCTTGTAGCAGTGTGTTGCTGACCACCATCTATATAAAGGCTCTGTACCTTGTAGCAGTGCGTTGCTGTCCCCCATCTATATAAAGGCTCTGTACCTTGTAGCAGTGTGTTGCTGTCCCCCATCTATATAAAGGCTCTGTACCTTGTAGCAGTGTGTTGCTGTCCCCCATCTATATAAAGGCTCTGTACCTTGTAGCAGTGTGTTGCTGTCCACCATCTATATAAAGGCTCTGTACCTTGTAGCAGTGTGTTGCTGTCCACCATCTATATAAAGGCTCTGTACCTTGTAGCAGTGCGTTGCTGTCCCCCATCTATATAAAGGCTCTGTACCTTGTAGCAGTGCGTTGCTGACCACCATCTATATAAAGGCTCTGTACCTTGTAGCAGTGCGTTGCTGTCCCCCATCTATATAAAGGCTCTGTACCTTGTAGCAGTGTGTTGCTGTCCCCCATCTATATAAAGGCTCTGTACCTTGTAGCAGTGTGTTGCTGTCCCCCATCTATATAAAGGCTCTGTACCTTGTAGCAGTGTGTTGCTGTCCCCCATCTATATAAAGGCTCTGTACCTTGTAGCAGTGTGTTGCTGTCCACCATCTATATAAAGGCTCTGTACCTTGTAGCAGTGTGTTGCTGTCCCCCATCTATATAAAGGCTCTGTACCTTGTAGCAGTGTGTTGCTGTCCCCCATCTATATAAAGGCTCTGTACCTTGTAGCAGTGTGTTGCTGTCCACCATCTATATAAAGGCTCTGTACCTTGTAGCATTTAGCGCACAGGGTTATGATGGCGGCTGCTGTGAGGAGGAGATAGCGCTATGGGACAGGCTGCGGGGTCTATCCTCTCCGGAATCAGTAAGGACAGAGCTGGGGTCACCGCTGCAGGTAAGACCTATGTGTGCCTGGCTGTTACACTATAGGGGGTGCTGGTGGTGGTGTCACCCATAGTAACCAAACGTTGGCTTCATTTTCTGCCAAACTTACTTCTCTAATCTGATTGGCTGCTGCACAAATGTAGGGCTTACATTTAAATTGGTCCAAATGCAAATGGGTCCCGCGCAGATCTGGGAACTGCACATGCAATTGGCGTATCTGGTGCAGAGGTGCAGGTGTGTATATCTGGTACAGAGGTGCAGGTGTGTGTATCTGGTACAGAGGGGCAGGTGTGTGTAATTGGTTCAGAGGTGCAGCTGTGTGTATCTGGTACAGAGGGGCAGGTGTGTGTATCTGGTGCAGAGGTGCAGGTGTGTGTATCTGGTACAGAGGTGCAGGTGTGTGTATCTGGTACAGAGGGGCAGCTGTGTGTATCTGGTACAGAGGTGCAGGTGTGTGTATCTGGTACAGAGGTGCAGGTGTGTATCTGGTTCAGAGGTGCAGCTGTGTGTATCTGGTACAGAGGGGCAGGTGTGTGTATCTGGTGCAGAGGTGCAGGTGTGTGTATCTGGTACAGAGGGGCAGGTGTGTGTATCTGGTGCAGAGGTGCAGGTGTGTGTATCTGGTACAGAGGGGCAGGTGTGTGTATCTGGTACAGAGGTGCAGGTGTGTGTATCTGGTGCAGAGGTGCAGGTGTGTGTATCTGGTACAGAGGGGCAGGTGTATGTATCTGGTGCAGAGGGGCAGGTGTGTGTATCTGGTACAGAGGGGCAGGTGTATGTATCTGGTGCAGAGGGGCAGGTGTGTGTATCTGGTACAGAGGGGCAGGTGTGTATCTGGTACAGAGGGGCAGGTGTGTGTATCTGGTACAGAGGTGCAGGTGTGTGTATCTGGTACAGAGGTGCAGGTGTGTGTATCTGGTACAGAGGTGCAGGTGTGTGTATCTGGTGCAGAGGGGCAGGTGTGTGTATCTGGTACAGAGGGGCAGGTGTGTGTATCTGGTACAGAGGTGCAGGTGTGTGTATCTGGTACAGAGGGGCAGGTGTGTGTATCTGGTACAGAGGGGCAGGTGTGTGTATCTGGTACAGAGGGGCAGGTGTGTGTATCTGGTACAGAGGGGCAGGTGTGTGTATCTGGTACAGAGGGGCAGGTGTGTGTATCTGGTGTAGAGGGGCAGGTGTGTGTATCTGGTACAGAGGGGCAGGTGTGTGTATCTGGTACAGACGGGCAGGTGTGTGTATCTGGTACAGAGGGGCAGGTGTGTGTATCTGGTACAGAGGGGCAGGTGTGTGTATCTGGTACAGAGGGGCAGGTGTGTGTATCTGGTACAGAGGTGCAGGTGTGTGTATCTGGTACAGAGGGGCAGGTGTGTGTATCTGGTACAGAGGTGCAGGTGTGTGTATCTGGTACAGAGGTGCAGGTGTGTGTATCTGGTGCAGAGGGGCAGGTGTGTGTATCTGGTACAGAGGGGCAGGTGTGTGTATCTGGTACAGAGGTGCAGGTGTGTGTATCTGGTACAGAGGGGCAGGTGTGTGTATCTGGTACAGAGGGGCAGGTGTGTGTATCTGGTGCAGAGGGGCAGGTGTGTGTATCTGGTGCAGAGGGGCAGGTGTGTGTATCTGGTACAGAGGGGCAGGTGTGTATCTGGTACAGAGGTGCAGGTGTGTGTATCTGGTACAGAGGTGCAGGTGTGTGTATCTGGTACAGAGGGGCAGGTGTGTGTATCTGGTACAGAGGGGCAGGTGTATGTATCTGGTGCAGAGGTGCAGGTGTGTGTATCTGGTGTAGAGGGGCAGGTGTGTGTATCTGGTACAGAGGGGCAGGTGTGTGTATCTGGTACAGAGGGGCAGGTGTGTATCTGGTACAGAGGTGCAGGTGTGTGTATCTGGTACAGAGGTGCAGGTGTGTGTATCTGGTACAGAGGTGCAGGTGTGTGTATCTGGTACAGAGGGGCAGGTGTGTGTATCTGGTACAGAGGGGCAGGTGTGTGTATCTGGTGCAGAGGTGCAGGTGTGTGTATCTGGTACAGAGGGGCAGGTGTGTATCTGGTTCAGAGGTGCAGCTGTGTGTATCTGGTACAGAGGGGCAGGTGTGTGTATCTGGTGCAGAGGTGCAGGTGTGTGTATCTGGTACAGAGGGGCAGGTGTGTGTATCTGGTGCAGAGGTGCAGGTGTGTGTATCTGGTACAGAGGGGCAGGTGTGTGTATCTGGTACAGAGGTGCAGGTGTGTGTATCTGGTGCAGAGGTGCAGGTGTGTGTATCTGGTACAGAGGGGCAGGTGTATGTATCTGGTGCAGAGGGGCAGGTGTGTGTATCTGGTACAGAGGGGCAGGTGTATGTATCTGGTGCAGAGGGGCAGGTGTGTGTATCTGGTACAGAGGGGCAGGTGTGTATCTGGTACAGAGGGGCAGGTGTGTGTATCTGGTACAGAGGTGCAGGTGTGTGTATCTGGTACAGAGGTGCAGGTGTGTGTATCTGGTACAGAGGTGCAGGTGTGTGTATCTGGTGCAGAGGGGCAGGTGTGTGTATCTGGTACAGAGGGGCAGGTGTGTGTATCTGGTACAGAGGTGCAGGTGTGTGTATCTGGTACAGAGGTGCAGGTGTGTGTATCTGGTGCAGAGGGGCAGGTGTGTGTATCTGGTACAGAGGGGCAGGTGTGTGTATCTGGTACAGAGGTGCAGGTGTGTGTATCTGGTACAGAGGGGCAGGTGTGTGTATCTGGTACAGAGGGGCAGGTGTGTGTATCTGGTGCAGAGGGGCAGGTGTGTGTATCTGGTGCAGAGGGGCAGGTGTGTGTATCTGGTACAGAGGGGCAGGTGTGTGTATCTGGTACAGAGGGGCAGGTGTGTATCTGGTACAGAGGTGCAGGTGTGTGTATCTGGTACAGAGGTGCAGGTGTGTGTATCTGGTACAGAGGGGCAGGTGTGTGTATCTGGTACACAGGTGCAGGTGTGTGTATCTGGTACAGAGGTGCAGGTGTGTGTATCTGGTACAGAGGGGCAGGTGTATGTATCTGGTGCAGAGGTGCAGGTGTGTGTATCTGGTGTAGAGGGGCAGGTGTGTGTATCTGGTACAGAGGGGCAGGTGTGTGTATCTGGTACAGAGGGGCAGGTGTGTATCTGGTACAGAGGTGCAGGTGTGTGTATCTGGTACAGAGGTGCAGGTGTGTGTATCTGGTACAGAGGTGCAGGTGTGTGTATCTGGTACAGAGGGGCAGGTGTGTGTATCTGGTACAGAGGGGCAGGTGTGTGTATCTGGTGCAGAGGTGCAGGTGTGTGTATCTGGTACAGAGGGGCAGCTGTGTGTATGGTACAGAGGTGCAGGTGTGTGTATCTGGTACAGAGGGGCAGGTGTGTGTATCTGGTACAGAGGGGCAGGTGTATGTATCTGGTGCAGAGGGGCAGGTGTGTGTATCTGGTACAGAGGGGCAGGTGTATGTATCTGGTGCAGAGGGGCAAGTGTGTGTATCTGGTACAGAGGTGCAGGTGTGTGTATCTGGTACAGAGGGGCAGGTGTGTGTATCTGGTACAGAGGTGCAGGTGTGTGTATCTGGTACAGAGGTGCAGGTGTGTGTATCTGGTGCAGAGGGGCAGGTGTGTGTATCTGGTACAGAGGGGCAGGTGTGTGTATCTGGTACAGAGGTGCAGGTGTGTGTATCTGGTACAGAGGGGCAGGTGTGTGTATCTGGTACAGAGGGGCAGGTGTGTGTATCTGGTGCAGAGGGGCAGGTGTGTGTATCTGGTGCAGAGGGGCAGGTGTGTGTATCTGGTACAGAGGGGCAGGTGTGTGTATCTGGTACAGAGGGGCAGGTGTGTATCTGGTACAGAGGTGCAGGTGTGTGTATCTGGTACAGAGGTGCAGGTGTGTGTATCTGGTACAGAGGGGCAGGTGTGTGTATCTGGTACACAGGTGCAGGTGTGTGTATCTGGTACAGAGGTGCAGGTGTGTGTATCTGGTACAGAGGGGCAGGTGTATGTATCTGGTGCAGAGGTGCAGGTGTGTGTATCTGGTGTAGAGGGGCAGGTGTGTGTATCTGGTACAGAGGGGCAGGTGTGTGTATCTGGTACAGAGGGGCAGGTGTGTATCTGGTACAGAGGTGCAGGTGTGTGTATCTGGTACAGAGGTGCAGGTGTGTGTATCTGGTACAGAGGTGCAGGTGTGTGTATCTGGTACAGAGGGGCAGGTGTGTGTATCTGGTACAGAGGGGCAGGTGTGTGTATCTGGTGCAGAGGTGCAGGTGTGTGTATCTGGTACAGAGGGGCAGCTGTGTGTATGGTACAGAGGTGCAGGTGTGTGTATCTGGTACAGAGGGGCAGGTGTGTGTATCTGGTACAGAGGGGCAGGTGTATGTATCTGGTGCAGAGGGGCAGGTGTGTGTATCTGGTACAGAGGGGCAGGTGTATGTATCTGGTGCAGAGGGGCAAGTGTGTGTATCTGGTACAGAGGTGCAGGTGTGTGTATCTGGTACAGAGGGGCAGGTGTGTGTATCTGGTACAGAGGGGCAGGTGTGTGTATCTGGTGCAGAGGGGCAGGTGTGTGTATCTGGTGCAGAGGGGCAGGTGTGTGTATCTGGTGCAGAGGGGCAGGTGTGTGTATCTGGTACAGAGGTGCAGGTGTGTGTATCTGGTACAGAGGGGCAGGTGTGTGTATCTGGTACAGAGGGGCAGGTGTGTGTATCTGGTGCAGAGGTGCAGGTGTGTGTATCTGGTACAGAGGGGCAGGTGTGTGTATCTGGGGCAGGTGTGTGTATCTGGTACAGAGGTGCAGGTGTGTGTATCTGGTACAGAGGGGCAGGTGTGTGTTTGTGTATCTGGTACAGAGGGGCAGCTGTGTGTATGGTACAGAGGTGCAGGTGTGTGTATCTGGTACAGAGGTGCAGGTGTGTGTATCTGGTGTAGAGGGGCAGGTGTGTGTATCTGGTGCAGAGGGGCAGGTGTGTGTATCTGGTACAGAGGGGCAGGTGTGTGTATCTGGTACAGAGGGGCAGGTGTGTGTATCTGGTACAGAGGGGCAGGTGTGTGTATCTGGTACAGAGGTGCAGGTGTGTGTATCTGGTACAGAGGGGCAGGTTTGTGTATCTGGTACAGAGGGGCAGGAGTGTGTATGGTACAGAGGTGCAGGTGTGTGTATCTGGTACAGAGGTGCAGGTGTGTGTATCTGGTACAGAGGGGCAGGTGTGTATCTGGTACACAGGTGCAGGTGTGTGTATCTGGTACACAGGTGCAGGTGTGTGTATCTGGTACAGAGGTGCAGGTGTGTGTATCTGGTACAGAGGGGCAGGTGTGTGTATCTGGTACAGAGGGGCAGGTGTGTGTATCTGGTACAGAGGGGCAGGTGTGTGTTTGTGTGTGGTACAGAGGTTCAGGTGTGTGTATCTGGTACAGAGGGGCAGGTGTGTATCTGGTACAGAGGTGCAGGTGTGTGTATCTGGTACAGAGGTGCAGGTGTGTGTATCTGGTACAGAGGGGCAGGTGTGTATCTGGTACAGAGGTGCAGGTGTGTATCTGGTACAGAGGGGCAGGTGTGTGTATCTGGTACAGAGGGGCAGGTGTGTGTATCTGGTACAGAGGGGCAGGTGTGTGTATCTGGTACAGAGGGGCAGGTGTGGGTATCTGGTACAGAGGGGCAGGTGTGTGTATCTGGTACAGAGGGGCAGGTGTGTATCTGGTACAGAGGGGCAGGTGTGTGTATCTGGTACAGACGGGCAGGTGTGTGTATCTGGTACAGAGGGGCAGGTGTGTATCTGGTACAGACGGGCAGGTGTGTGTATCAGGTACAGAGGGGCAGGTGTGTGTTTGTGTGTGGTACAGAGGTTCAGGTGTGTGTATCCGGTACAGAGGGGCAGGTGTGTATCTGGTACAGAGGTGCAGGTGTGTGTATCTGGTACAGAGGTGCAGGTGTGTGTATCTGGTACAGAGGGGCAGGTGTGTATCTGGTACAGAGGGGCAGGTGTGTATCTGGTACAGAGGGGCAGGTGTGGGTATCTGGTACAGAGGGGCAGGTGTGTGTATCTGGTACAGAGGGGCAGGTGTATGTATCTGTCCGGTACAGACCTTAGGAGAACGTACACTTCGGGGACAGTGAGGAGGACACCGCTGAGCGCTGCAGTCACCAGCCTGGCAGGAAGACAGAACATAGAGTACATCAGTAATAATCGCACCATGAGAACCCCCAGTACTCATGTCTGTGCATATTTGGGTCATATAGTCTCCCCCACAGCGTTACTGACTTACAGCCGGGGTCTGTGGGTTGGGGGCAGCCAGCGGCCCAGGTGATGGAACCCGTGAGCTACGAAGTAGTGGAACATTCTGCTGATGCTCTCCGGTCACCCGATATACCGGGTATAAATAATGCATAGGCTGGGGATGGCCTGTGTAATGCTGCAGCCGGCTGCCCTGGGGGAAGAAGCGTCATTACACGTCACAGGGAGAATACAGCAATGACATCACACAAGTATCCTTTATATCAGTGGTTCCCAAACTTTTTTGAATAACGGCACCCTAGAGTATCAGAATATTTTTCAGGGCACCCCATGGCCAAAATTTTGTTACCAAAAATAAAAAAAATAATTAAAGTTGTGCTTAAATGTCATCCTTAGGTCCAGTTATATGGTGAAGAAAATTATTCACTTCTGTTTATCCACATATTTTATCATTGAAAGCCACAAGCACTGATTTTACCTATTACATTGACCATAAATAAATTGAATTGGTTGTGGAGCAACAACCTGAGGCACCCCTGCAAGTGCTCCGAGGCACCCCTGGGAGCCTAGGCGCACAGTTTGGGAACCACTGCTTTATATACTTATACTGCTCATTGGCAGACAGCACTGACATTATAGATGTGTGTGATGCTGTCAGGACCATGGGGCTAATTTAGGCCTGATCGCACGGTGGCCGATTATCAATACACTGCGCCCGTAATACACATGTGTGAGGCCGTCCTGCGATGAAGTCCTGCTACTTTCTCTATTCGCATGCCGTTCGCAGGGTGATTGACAGGAAGTCTGCGTCTGGGGGTGGTGACTGGCCGTATAGTGGGAGTGGCCAGTGATATGATGGTGCGCCTGTCACAGTGGGTGCTGGACATATTCGCACTCTGTTCACAGGGTGATTGACAGGAAGTCGGCGTCTGGGGGTGGTGACTGGCTGTATAGTGGGAGTGGCCAGTGATATGATGGTGAGCCTGTCACAGTGGGTGCTGGACATATTTGCACGCTGTTCACAGGGTGATTGACAGGAAGTCGGCGTCTGGGGGTGGTGACCGGCTGTATAGTGGGAGTGGCCAGTGATATGATGGTGAGCCTGTCACAGTGGGTGCTGGACATATTCGCACGCTGTTCACAGGGTGATTGACAGGAAGTCGGCGTCGGGGGGTGGTGACTGGCTGTATAGTGGGAGTGGCCAGTGATATGATGGTGCGCCTGTCACAGTGGGTGCTGGACATTTTCGCACTCTGTTCACAGGGTGATTGACAGGACGTCGGCGTCTGGGGGTGGTGACCGGCTGTATAGTGGGAGTGGCCAGTGATATGATGGTGCGCCTGTCACAGTGGGTGCTGGACATATTTGCACGCTGTTCACAGGGTGATTGACAGGAAGTCGGCGTCTGGGGGTGGTGACTGGCTGTATAGTGGGAGTGGCCAGTGATATGATGGTGCGCCTGTCACAGTGGGTGCTGGACATATTCGCACTCTGTTCACAGGGTGATTGACAGGACGTCGGCGTCTGGGGGTGGTGACCGGCTGTATAGTGGGAGTGGCCAGTGATATGATGGTGCGCCTGTCACAGTGGGTGCTGGACATATTTGCACGCTGTTCACAGGGTGATTGACAGGAAGTCGGCGTCTGGGGGTGGTGACCGGCTGTATAGTGGGAGTGGCCAGTGATATGATGGTGAGCCTGTCACAGTGGGTGCTGAACATATTCGCACGCTGTTCACAGGGTGATTGACAGGAAGTCGGCGTCGGGGGGTGGTGACCGGCTGTATAGTGGGAGTGGCCAGTGATATGATGGTGCGCCTGTCACAGTGGGTGCTGGACATATTCGCACTCTGTTCACAGGGTGATTGACAGGACGTCGGCGTCTGGGGGTGGTGACCGGCTGTATAGTGGGAGTGGCCAGTGATATGATGGTGCGCCTGTCACAGTGGGTGCTGGACATATTCGCACGCTGTTCACAGGGTGATTGACAGGAAGTCGGTGTCTGGGGGTGGTGACTGGCCATATAGTGGGAGTGGCCAGTGATATGATGGTGCGCCTGTCACAGTGGGTGCTGGACATATTCGCACGCTGTTCACAGGGTGATTGACAGGAAGTCGGCGTCTGGGGGTGGTGACTGGCTGTATAGTGGGAGTGGCCAGTGATATGATGGTGCGCCTGTCACAGTGGGTGCTGGACATATTCGCACTCTGTTCACAGGGTGATTGACAGGAAGTCGGCGTCTGGGGGTGGTGACTGGTCGTATAGTGGGAGTGGCCAGTGATATGATGGTGCGCCTGTCACAGTGGGTGCTGGACATATTCGCACGGCTGGGAATAGATTCGCAGCCGTACACATCCATTCGGACAGCGAAAACATTCATTCGCAAGGCGGGATTTCACTCTGGCGAGTGGCAGCTTAACTGAACGCTGGCCGCTGCGAATTCGTGGCCATGCCGTCAGCTCTGAATTAGCCCCTGTGATGCTGGAATTGAAGTGTCCTCGTGTCACAGTGTATTTGGGAATTCGGGCTGTGCATGGAGTATGCTGGTCACTGTAGGGCCGGGGTGGATTGGCGGAGGAACAATGCCGGTGCCCCACCCTTGCTGCTGGACATTTCCCACTCTCTGGGGCAGATCTCAGGGGTTGCTGCGGCAATGGCTGGCGCTGGACATGTGCGGTCACTACAATCCGCCCAGCTGTAAGCTGCTGCTGCTGCTGCTGCTGCCGGTGTCTGATTTCTTCTTGTCCTGCAAAACCTTTGACTTCAGCTTTTCCCAAATTTTACATAGATTTATCCAGACTATGGAGACACCGTAATTCCAACCAGCTCCTAACAGTCATTTGTCATGCACAGCCTGTAACATGGCAGCTGATTGGCTGCTACTAGTGTGGGGTGTAATCTCCCCCTCCAGTGATCCCACCACATCGGTATAGTGCTGGTGTGCTACGTCTCAGTGCCCATACGCCAGATCTCACATGCAGCCAGGGACAGTGCTGTACGTGCAGTGTATGGGCTGTCAGTATCGCTAGCTGCAGGTGCCGGAACGGTCTGGTCATACATTGCTCGCTGTCTTAGTGTCTTAGCCAATAGTGACAGGGGCTATTACTGAGCCTCATACATGGGGGCAAAGCAGCGCAGATAACGGGGATGATACAACTACTCCCCAACATCTTCTTATATGTACACCTTTATCTCTCTCCACATTACCACTCTCCCCCTACGTGGCGTTCCCACAAACCGTGACCCAGGCGCCCTGCTAGGCATACCCTGTGTCCGTGCTTATAATCTGGGCATTGGGGATATGAATCACAGGTATCCGTGAATGATCCGCACATTGCACACAGCCATGATGGCACAGTACCTACCTGCAGTACCTACCCTCGCTGGCACACTCCAGTCTCCAACCGGTTCCTCGCTTCCATGTGCCGCAGTGCCTACTCTGCTGGGGGTGGTGGGTACTATGCCTCCTGTAAGTTGAGAACATGAATCACTACAGCTGGTTCCTGTGCCTGGCACTGCAGGGGTTACGTCCTTACATGTCACCGGGAGAGCTGGCGGATCGCCCCCTGCAGAAGGTGGGCACACTTCACCACCAACCAATTAGCAACAATTACACAGACCATCAGGGTGAGGGCAAGAGACTGGGCCAGCCACAGGAGCATGGTGGCTGCAGGGTCAGCGTTGCCGGAGGGGCCCACCCATGGCTCATGCTCTCAGCAGCTTATGAGGATGATTGGAGCTAAACAAAAGTATTGTACAAAGCTATGTGATGTGTGGGAATGTGCCGGCTGCACAGAGGTCCCATTCTCCTGCCTGTGCCGGCTTGGCATGCAGCGCCCCCCGCTGGCTGCACAGAGGTCCCATTCTCCTGCCTGTGCTGGCTTGGCACGCAGCGCCCCCCGCTGGCTGCACAGAGGTCCCATTCTCCTGCCTGTGCCGGCTTGGCATGCAGCGCCCCCCGCTGGCTGCACGGAGGTCCCATTCTCCTGCCTGTGCTGGCTTGGCACGCAGGTTGGCCAGTACCTTGGGGCTGATTCAGGTTGGTTTGCAAAAGCAAACTCCTTCTTTAATAGACAAACCCACGTGCACTGCAGGTGGGGCAGATGTAACATGTGCAGAGAGAGTTAGATTTGGGGGAGTTATTTTGTTTCTGTGCAGGGTAAATACTTGCTGCTTCATTCTTGCACTGCAATTTAGATTTCAGTTTGAAGTACAAACCCCACCCAAATCTAACTCTCTCTGCACATGTTACATCTGCCCCTCTGCAGTGCAGCATGGTTTTGTCCATTAAAGAAAGAGTTTGCTCTTGCAAACCAACCTGAATATCTCTCTCTTATTTGCAGTAATAGAATACAGTGCAGGGATGTATTCCTTATCTTCTCCAGCAACAAAGCTGTGAATCCTCTTCGCGCCTGTACATAAAGCGTTCCGCGCCTCCACCGTATCCCTGCGAGCTGTAGTACAGATACTCTTTATCCTAAACATCCCGCGCATATGTATTACAACACGTGACTGTGAATATAATAACGCATGCTCCCTAACCGGCATAATGGCGTGTCTCCCCGGGTCCGTCCAATCAGAGCCGCCGTTCTTTATTATCCTAAATACGATTGATTTTTGCAATGAAATTATGTCCGTAAATAATCTTTTTGAATATAGTTATTTGTCTATTAATATGGACAGGAAGCCGATGGAGCAGCATTGAATCACATATCAAAAACTTGGGTACTTGTGTACTAGCACGGTGCCCACGATAATTAGTCGCCTGATTTTTGATCGCATGCCATACACCCAATGGCATGCGATGCGATTTTGCCCCATATACGATGTTAAATTGTATAAGCACCCTAATGGTGTGGAGTTGATCTTATAAAGCCCGAAGCGTGGCGAGCGGATGCGTATACCTGTAAAGTTCTGCACGTCCCCTCGCGGGGTTCGCTGCGCTCGCCACGCTTCGGGCTCGGAGGTTCGCTGCGCTCGCCGCACTGTATAAGATCAACTCCACACCGACGTGGATAGTGGGGGTATGAAAAGATCGTAGGACACGTACCGCTGCGCTTGCCACGCTTCAGGTTCACGTTTATACTGGGGGGTGGCGTGGGGGTGCATTTAACATTGTAAGCCCCCATTAGGGTGCTTATACAATTTATAATTGCATCCCATCGCATTGTATGGCATTGTGGAGCATGGCGCGATATCGCATCGCATTGCATGCGATATGGTCTGCAATGCGATGGGTGCCGTGATAGTACACAAGTACCAAAACTTGTAGAATTATATGGCATGATAAGGCAACGCTGTAGGTCCTTTATGTATTGTTTTGCACATTTTGCTGTTATTGTGTTTATGTTTCTGTGTTGTTGTTTTTTTGTTTGCTTGTTTTTCTAGAGCATTTCATGTATTTTATGTTTTATTATTTGCAGTTTTGATCAGTTTGCCTGCAAGACTCTCAGTTTTCCGCAATCCGTCGCCCGCATGCTGGGGCTGACCAGAATAGTTCTACCCCTCTGCCCCAGAGTCATCAAGTACAAACCCCATAATGCCTTCGCTTGGTTGCTAAACAACCAGGGGCGCCTACTGATTTGGGGCTTATTACTGCCTCATTGTGCTAGCCGTGCGTGTTCTGGGACTGGCAGAGACAGCTGGGCAAGGAGCCCACAGCGGGCAGAGGGTGAGTCAGATTATACTTATATACTGTATACCTTGTGCATTGTCTGTTATCTAATCACAGGCCGGATAGGCGCGGACTGTCCGCCTCCATGCATGCAGTAATACCGATTACGTACACTCCAGGAAAATCTGTTCCAGCCTTATGGCAGATGCGCTTTCCCTGTCTATGTAGCTGTTGTCACTGACACTCCCATAACACACCCATTAAGCAGTTTGTCTCGCTAATCACCGTCCAGCAACACCCAGCAGCATTGTGATAATGGGCCTCATTCATTATCAGACGCAGAAGTCCTAAAATCACAAACGGCCTATTTTCGGACATCTGTGCGTTGTGCAGTGGGCTCAGGGGGCAGCGACGTACCATTTTGTGGAAGTGGCCCGGACAGCACAGCTGTTGGGGATTTGGGAACTGTTTTCTCAGATGCAAAAAGGGGAAGGGGTATCGGGAGTGGGCATGGCCTCAGATTTACCGGGTTCCTGATAACACTGCCCATGCTGGCTAATAACACTGCCCATGCTGGCTAATAACATTGCCCACACTGGCTAATAACGGTGCCCACACTGGCTAATAACACTGCCCACACTGGCTAATAACACTGCCCATGCTGGCTGATAACAGTGCCCACACTGGCTAATAACATTGCCCACACTGGCTAATAACGGTGCCCACGCTGGCTAATAACACTGCCCACGCTGGCTAATAACAGTGCCCACACTGGCTGATAACACTGCCCACGCTGGCTAATAACACTGCCCACGCTGGCTAATAACGGTGCCTACACTGGCTAATAACACTGCCCACGCTGGCTAATAACGGTGCCTACACTGGCTAATAACACTGCCCACACTGGCTAATAACGGTGCCTACACTGGCTTATAACGGTACCCACGCTAACTAATAACACTGCCCACACTGGCTAATAAAGGTGCCCATGCTGGCTGATAACACTGCCCACACTAACTAATAACATTGCCCACACTGGCTAATAACGGTGCCTACACTGGCTAATAACACTGCCCACGCTGGCTAATAACGGTGCCTACACTGGCTTATAATGGTACCCACGATAACTAATAACACTGCCCACACTGGCTGATAACACTGCCCACACTGGCTGATAACACTGCCCACACTGACTAATAACACTGCCCACGCTGGCTGATAACACTGCCCACACTGACTAATAACACTGCCCATGCTGGCTAATAACATTGCCCACGCTGGCTAATAACATTGCCCACACTGGCTAATAACGGTGCCCACGCTGGCTAATAACACTGCCCACGCTGGCTGATAACACTGCCCACGCTGGCTAATAACATTGCCCACACTGACTAATAACACTGCCCACGCTGGCTAATAACATTGCCCACGCTGGCTAATAACAGTGCCCACACTGGCTAATAACGGTGCCTACACTGGCTAATAACACTGCCCACGCTGGCTGATAACACTGCCCACACTGGCTGATAATGGTGCCTACACTGGCTTATAACGGTACCCACGATAACTAATAACACTGCCCACACTGGCTGATAACACTGCCCACACTGACTAATAACACTGTCCACACTGGCTGATAACACTGCCCACACTGACTAATAACACTGCCCACGCTGGCTAATAACATTGCCCACGCTGGCTAATAACAGTGCCCACACTGGCTAATAACGGTGCCTACACTGGCTAATAACACTGCCCACGCTGGCTAATAACGGTGCCTACACTGGCTGATAATGGTGCCTACACTGGCTTATAACGGTACCCACGCTAACTAATAACACTGCCCACGCTAACTAATAACACTGCCCACACTGGCTGATAACACTGCCCACACTGGCTGATAACACTGCCCACACTGACTAATAACACTGCCCACGCTGGCTGATAACACTGCCCACACTGGCTAATAACGGTGCCTACACTGGCTTATAACGGTACCCACGCTAACTAATAACACTGCCCACACTGGCTAATAAAGGTGCCCATGCTGGCTGATAACACTGCCCACACTAACTAATAACATTGCCCACACTGGCTAATAACGGTGCCTACACTGGCTAATAACACTGCCCACGCTGGCTAATAACGGTGCCTACACTGGCTTATAATGGTACCCACGATAACTAATAACACTGCCCACACTGGCTGATAACACTGCCCACACTGGCTGATAACACTGCCCACACTGACTAATAACACTGCCCACGCTGGCTGATAACACTGCCCACACTGACTAATAACACTGCCCACGCTGGCTAATAACATTGCCCACGCTGGCTAATAACATTGCCCACACTGGCTAATAACGGTGCCCACGCTGGCTAATAACACTGCCCACACTGGCTAATAACGGTGCCTACACTGGCTTATAACGGTACCCACGCTAACTAATAACACTGCCCACACTGGCTAATAAAGGTGCCCATGCTGGCTGATAACACTGCCCACACTAACTAATAACATTGCCCACACTGGCTAATAACGGTGCCTACACTGGCTAATAACACTGCCCACGCTGGCTAATAACGGTGCCTACACTGGCTTATAATGGTACCCACGATAACTAATAACACTGCCCACACTGGCTGATAACACTGCCCACACTGGCTGATAACACTGCCCACACTGACTAATAACACTGCCCACGCTGGCTGATAACACTGCCCACACTGACTAATAACACTGCCCATGCTGGCTAATAACATTGCCCACGCTGGCTAATAACATTGCCCACACTGGCTAATAACGGTGCCCACGCTGGCTAATAACACTGCCCACGCTGGCTGATAACACTGCCCACGCTGGCTAATAACATTGCCCACACTGACTAATAACACTGCCCACGCTGGCTAATAACATTGCCCACGCTGGCTAATAACAGTGCCCACACTGGCTAATAACGGTGCCTACACTGGCTAATAACACTGCCCACGCTGGCTGATAACACTGCCCACACTGGCTGATAATGGTGCCTACACTGGCTTATAACGGTACCCACGATAACTAATAACACTGCCCACACTGGCTGATAACACTGCCCACACTGACTAATAACACTGTCCACACTGGCTGATAACACTGCCCACACTGACTAATAACACTGCCCACGCTGGCTAATAACATTGCCCACGCTGGCTAATAACAGTGCCCACACTGGCTAATAACGGTGCCTACACTGGCTAATAACACTGCCCACGCTGGCTAATAACGGTGCCTACACTGGCTGATAATGGTGCCTACACTGGCTTATAACGGTACCCACGCTAACTAATAACACTGCCCACGCTAACTAATAACACTGCCCACACTGGCTGATAACACTGCCCACACTGGCTGATAACACTGCCCACACTGACTAATAACACTGCCCACGCTGGCTGATAACACTGCCCACACTGGCTAATAACGGTGCCTACACTGGCTTATAACGGTACCCACGCTAACTAATAACACTGCCCACACTGGCTAATAAAGGTGCCCATGCTGGCTGATAACACTGCCCACACTAACTAATAACATTGCCCACACTGGCTAATAACGGTGCCTACACTGGCTAATAACACTGCCCACGCTGGCTAATAACGGTGCCTACACTGGCTTATAATGGTACCCACGATAACTAATAACACTGCCCACACTGGCTGATAACACTGCCCACACTGGCTGATAACACTGCCCACACTGACTAATAACACTGCCCACGCTGGCTGATAACACTGCCCACACTGACTAATAACACTGCCCACGCTGGCTAATAACATTGCCCACGCTGGCTAATAACATTGCCCACACTGGCTAATAACGGTGCCCACGCTGGCTAATAACACTGCCCACGCTGGCTGATAACACTGCCCACGCTGGCTAATAACATTGCCCACACTGACTAATAACACTGCCCACGCTGGCTAATAACATTGCCCACGCTGGCTAATAACAGTGCCCACACTGGCTAATAACGGTGCCTACACTGGCTAATAACACTGCCCACGCTGGCTGATAACACTGCCCACACTGGCTGATAATGGTGCCTACACTGGCTTATAACGGTACCCACGATAACTAATAACACTGCCCACACTGGCTGATAACACTGCCCACACTGACTAATAACACTGTCCACACTGGCTGATAACACTGCCCACACTGACTAATAACACTGCCCACGCTGGCTAATAACATTGCCCACGCTGGCTAATAACAGTGCCCACACTGGCTAATAACGGTGCCTACACTGGCTAATAACACTGCCCACGCTGGCTAATAACGGTGCCTACACTGGCTGATAATGGTGCCTACACTGGCTTATAACGGTACCCACGCTAACTAATAACACTGCCCACGCTAACTAATAACACTGCCCACACTGGCTGATAACACTGCCCACACTGGCTGATAACACTGCCCACACTGACTAATAACACTGCCCACGCTGGCTGATAACACTGCCCACACTGACTAATAACACTGCCCACGCTGGCTGATAACACTGCCCACGCTGGCTGATAACACTGCCCATGCTGGTTGATAACTCTGCCCACGCGGGATTCGGTCCTTTGGTCTACAGCATGATATTCTATAGTCAACAGGTCGACATTATTAGGTCGTCATGGGAAAAGTCGACATGGTTCTAAGTCGAAATGTCATTAGTTCGACAGGTCGTTAGTTCAACAGTGTCTAGGTCGACATGGGTTTTTCACTGTTCTTTGAGCCGACATGTGCCGACAGGCCAGTGGCGTAGCTAAGTTTTGGGCCGCCCATGCAAACCCCCCCCCCCCCCAATCCCCCGCAGTCTTACCTATCGCGCTGGTCCCGGCGGCTCCGTTCTTCTGCTGAGGACCACCACAAAATGGCCGCCCCCATACAGCAGACAGTTTCAGAGAACTGTGTGCTATATGGGGGCTGCCATTTTGTGGTGGTCCTCAGCAGAAGAACGGAGCTGCCGGGACCAGCGAGATAGGTGTCTGCGGGGGATTGGGGGGGGGGGTGTATATATAGCACCGCAGCCCCCGGCGCCACCACATGCACAGCGCCCCGCGCGGTGGCTGCGGTGCTATAGTTACGCCGCTGTGACAGGTGGTATTTCATGCCCTACCAACCACTAGGGCATGGTGGGAGAATAAAATAGTGTGCCGAGCGTAACGAGGCCCCGTTTCCGACGCATTGCAAGCGCAGCGAGGGATGCGAGGGGATGCAGTGCACTTTAAACTGTGTCCATGTTGACTGTGTTGACATTCAGGTAAAAAAACAGTGAAAAACCCCATGTCGACATTTTGACTGTTGACCTAGACATTGTCGAACTAATGACCTGTCGACCTAACGAACTGTCAACCTAATGACCTTTTGACCTATAACCATGTCGACCTTTTCCCATGTCGACCTAGACCAATGTCGACCTAATAGTGTCGACCTAATTACTGTCGACCATCATGCTGTAGACCAAATGATCCCAACCTGCCCACGCTGGCTAATAACGGTGCCCACGTCGGCTAATAACGGTGCCCACGCTGGCTAATAAAGGTGCCCACACTGGCTAATAACGCTGGCTAATAACGCTGGCTAATAACGGTACCCACGCTGTCTTATAATAGTGCCCATGCTGGCTGATAATGGTGCCCATGTACGATTTCAACGCTGAGTTGTTAGACGTAGGGCCTGCCTTCTGTGCTCGCAGCTGGCACATAGCAATAGGCACTAGTGTACTGCATGTAGATGTTCTAGCTTTTCTGCCATCTATTCTGATGATCATGGAGACTCCTAGAATCCCTTTCTTCCCCCGGACGGCCTTTCTCCTGAGGGGCTTTATTATAGACCTGAGCTTATTGGCTCATGTGGGTATAAATAGCATCTATTTCGGTGATGGTTCCTGTATGTCTGGGCCTATGCCCCCATGTCTCCATTGCTGGCTTGGCATGCTTTGTATCTCGCTGCTCTCTCCTGTCCTTATAATGGCCAGATTCTGGATTAGGTTTTTGTCTGCTGCCCTGACCCCAGAATTTATATCTGATTGTGCCTGCTTCCTGCCAGCCCTGACCTGATTATAGATCTGATTGTGCCTGCTTCCTGCCAGCCCTGACCCCAGATTATAGATCTAATTGTGCCTGCTTCCTGCCAGCCCTGATCCCAAATTATAGATCTGATTGTGTCTGCTTCCTGCCAGCCCTGATCCCAGATTGTAGATCTGATTGTGTCTGCTTCCTGCCAACCCTGACCCCAGATTATAGATATGATTGTGTCTGCTTCCTGACAGCCCTGACCTCAGATTACAGATCTGATTTTGCCTGCCTCCTACTAGCCCTGACCCCAGATTATAGATCTGATTGTGTCTGCTTCCTGCAAGCCCTGACCCCAGATTATAGATCTGATTTATTCTGCTTCCTGCCATCCCTGACCTCAGATTGTAGATCTGATTTTGTCTGCTTCCCGCCAGCCCTGATCCCAGATTGCAGATTTGATTGTGCCTGCCTCCTACCAGCCCTGACCCCAGATTATAGATCTGATTGTGCCTGCCTTCTGCCAGCCCTGACCCCAGATTATAGATCTGATTTTGTCTGCTTCCTGCCAGCTCTGACCCCAGATTACAGATCTGATTGTGCCTGCCTCCTACAAACCCTGACCCCAGATTATAGATCTGATTGTACCTGCCTCCTGCCAGCCCTGACCCCAGATCATAGATCTGATTGTGTCTGCCTCCTGCAAGCTCTGCCCCCTGTTTGTTTACCATGATATGCTCTGTGCTGCCAGATCTGTTGGATACAAAGCCCCATTCCAACCCACCCTAAGAAAATAAAAATGAAGCGTATGACAGGTGGAAAGATATGGAACATGCTCTAGGCTCTGACGGCCCCCACCCTAGGCGGTACAGGGTGGGACACCCACAGACTGCACAGATTTATGGCTTCCTATTGGCTCACTGGTGACATCCTCCTGCATGGTTAAATGCTGATTTGTAATATTTTGCAGCCCTTCATATAAGCGTCAGGAACTTATCCGCACACTTCCCTGTATATCTCTGCTGGAGGCTATACCGTTCCTGACTGGTGAGAGACCTACACCCCCAGCATCCATACAGTAATCTGGGGACAGAGGGGAACATTAGGGGGCGGCACAGATGCTGACATAATTGGGTGCTGTGACTCCTGACTACCTCTGACCCATATCCTGCCCGGCCCGGAGTATTGTGCACAGGGGTCAGTGCCACTGATTGTACAGTGTGTTGTGTAACCTCCCCTAGCAGACTGTATTACAACACAAACATTGTGTCATGCTGCGTTACATCTGACCCAGCTACACAGTCACTTCTGCTCGCCTATGTACTAACAACGTCCATTGATGCCTTATCAGGACTTGTGCAATATGAGAACTGTAAAATGAATGAGATTTCTGTATACTGTATATAATTGTGGCGGTACATCTGCCGGTACACAGGCATCTGCTGTCATATATAAGGAACCAGCATACAGAATGGATGGAATTCCCATGTGCTTTGCGGTTGCTACCCCATTTTGCAACAGTCTCTGATGAAATAATCTGTTTCCTCATTACTATCTGCTGCAATGTACTATCAGCCGTAAGCCGTGTCACCCGTCACACCCGCCATGTGCCACTGAGCTGCGGATTCCCAATCCCCTCTCTGACTTGCCACGTGTCTGTTCCATTTGGTGGCCTGGGCTGATGTCCTAGTGGTATACTGGTAATAGAACAATCATCAACCATCACATTTCATTTAGAGGAAGCAGCCAATACAGTAACTGCCCTGTGCTTGACAAGACATCCACAGGACGTGGCCGGCTGGTGGCACCTGGCAACCAATGGAATTGACATTTGTGATATTTGGACTTCATGTGACTCATCCATTAGGATACTAAGGTGCAAGATCTTTGTCCATTGTCCCCTTTCCAGCTTGTGTGAGGAACCCAGCCACCGTCCACGTGGATTCCTGGCTGCCACAAGAGCCCATGGAGAAGGCGGATGACCTGACGGAGGTGGTGCTGCTGGCCACGGGCTCCTTTAACCCTATCACTGTGATGCACCTGCGTCTGTTTGAACTGGCCCGTGACTATCTGCAAGGAACAGGTAAGTGAACCCCAGGATCACATCACAGGCCACTCATTTATAAGGAGAGATAAAGGTTGGGACGGCCCATAGGGGCTCCGCACATATGACCAGGGAACAGGGTAGAAATGTGCATTATAAATACACCATGTGCTTTATGAAACAGGGAGATACAAGGTAGTGAAAGGCATCATATCTCCTGTGAGTGATGGCTACTTGAAGAAGGGGCTTGTGGCGGGGTCTCATCGGCTGACTATGGCACGGCTGGCAACCGAGACATCTGATTGGATAGAGGTGGATACCTGGGAATGTACAAAGAAGGAATGGACAGAGACTGTGCTGGTATTAAGGTAATATGGAGAGTGGTGGTAATGGGCGTCCTCCTGGCAGCGTCAGAGGCAGGTGACAAACATTTCTGGCATTGTGCTCCCTCCAGACATCACCAGCAGCAGCAGCTTGGAGGTGCCCACACCAGCTCGGGCCAGAGGAAGACGGGGTACAAAAAGGGTCACAAGAGGAAGAGAGAGAACAGCTGCCAAGATGTCACCGACCATAACTGTCCGGAGAGTAAAGGTATAACGTCAGGGGCAACGGTGGCCCAGGCTCCGTCTGTGGTGGTAATTCGTGTTCCATGCATGTAGTTACCAAGATGGGTGGTGTATGTTACAGGGTCTCTCAGCTCTTAGCCATGTTCTCCCCTCACCCGTGACACTTTCTGCCCCCCTCCAAGAGAAAGTTTCTACTTTCTGCCACCGTCACTTACGTCCTCTCATCCATACCCCCTGCACCTGTCCCACAGCCTCCACCACGCCTGTCCCACAGCAACACCCCCCCACCACGCCTGTCCCACAGCAACACCCCCCCCCCACTCTGTACCTGTCCCACAGTAACACCCCCCACTCTGCACTTTTCCCACAGCAACAGCCCTCACCACGCCTGTCCCACAGCAGCACCCCCCCCACACTCTGTACCTGTCCCACAGTAACACCCTCCCCACTCTGCACTTTTCCCACAGCAACACCTCCACCAAGCTTGTCCCACAGCAATCCCCCCACTCTGCACCTGTCTCACAACAACCCCCACCACCACTCATGTCCCACAGCAACACCGTTCCCTTGCCACCATCCCTCCCTGCCTTAACACATCCCCCCATTCCTTCCCACAGCAACACATTCCCCCATAACTGCACGTATTGCTATCCTCTCCCCCATACATAAATGAATCCCCACAAGTATCTTTGTGAAGGTCACTCCTCATCTGCTGCCATACTGACCACACTGACTTCTGGCCGTCACACAGCCCCCACCCTCCCACAGCATGGAGGTCGGACATTCTGTCCCATCCTCCCAGGTCACCCTTTGTCTGTCCCATCCTCCCAGGCCCATGATTTATGTCCCAGTGATGCCAAATATGGTGCATTGCACGCATAGTCACGCACAGGATGTTTAGGCAAATGCGCGTTATATTTATTTAACGCTTTCTTATACAACAGTTTCTTATATAGAATACACATATTCCGCAGTGCTGTACAGAGAATATTTGAACATTCACATCACTTTTTACATCACTTGCTTTTTACTGCTAGAAAGGAATCTAGGACGAGAGGGCACGAGTTTAGATTAGAAGAAAAAAAGATTTTGTTCCCTTAGAAGAAAAAATTATATTCGGTCAGAGCAGTCAAACTTTGGAACGATTTTCCTGGGGAGGTGGTGTCAGCACAGACAATAAATATGTTCAAATTAAGGTTGGATAAGCATTTATTGGTTAATAACATCCATGGGTACAAATAGTAATCATGAAATGTCTTTAACAACATACTATACAGCAAGGGAAAAGCTATTAAAACCTAGGTTGAACTTGATGGATGTATGTAACTCCCTGCCCCAGTGGAGCTTACAATCTATATTCCCTTCCACATGTACATGCACACACAGACATTCTAGGGTTAATTTTGTTGGGTTCCAATTAGCCTACCAGTATATTTTTGGATTGTGGGAGGAAACCGGAGCACCCGGAGGAAACCCACGCAAGCACGGATAGAAAATACAAACTCCACACAGTTAGGGCCATGGTGGGAATGGATCCCATGACCGCAGCGCTGTGAGGCAGTAATGTAACCATTACACCATCCGTACTGCCCCGTATATATAACACATGGTGGGAATAGATCCCATGACCGCAGTGCGGTGAGGCAGTAATGCTATAACCATTACACCGTCCGTACTGCCCCGTATATATAACACATGGTGGGGATAGAACCCATGACCTCAGTGCTGTGAGGCAGTAATGCTAACCATTACACCATCCGTACTGCCCCGTATATATAACACATGGTGGGGATAGAACCCATGACCTCAGCGCTGTGATGCAGTAATGTAACCATTACACCATCCGTACTGCCCCGTATATATAACACATGGTGGGAATAGAACCCATGACCTCAGCGCTGTGATGCAGTAATGTAACCATTACACCATCCGTACTGCCCCGTATATATAACACATGGTGGGGATAGTACCCATGACCTCAGCGCTGTGAGGCAGTAATGTAACCACTACACCGTCCGTACTGCCCCGTATACATAACACATGGTGGGGATAGAACCCATGACCTCAGTGCTGTGAGGCAGTAATGCTAACCATTACACCGTCCGTACTGCCCCGTATATATAACACATGGTGGGGATAGAACCCATGACCGCAGCGCTGTGAGGCAGTAATGCTAACCACTACACCGTCCGTACTGCCCCGTATATATAACACATGGTGGGGATAGAACCCATGAGCTCAGTGCTGTGAGGCAGTAATGTAACCATTACACCGTCCGTACTGCCCCGTATATATAACACATGGTGGGAATCGATCCCATGACCGCAGTGCTGTGAGGCAGTAATGCTAACCATTACACCATCCGTACTGCCCCGTATATATAACACATGGTGGGAATAGAACCCATGATCTCAGTGCTGTGAGGCAGTAATGCTAACCATTACACCATCCGTACTGCCCCGTATATATAACACATGGTGGGGATAGAACCCATGATCTCAGTGCTGTGAGGCAGTAATGCTATAACCATTACATCGTCCGTACTGCCCCGTATATATAACACATGGTGGGGATAGAACCCATGACCTCAGCGCTGTGAGGCAGTAATGTAACCATTACACCATCCGTACTGCCCGTATATATAACACATGGTGGGGATAGAACCCATGACCTCAGCGCTGTGAGGTAGTAATACTAACCATTACACCGTCCGTACTGCCCCGTATATATAACACATGGTGGGAATAGAACCCATGACCTCAGTGCTGTGAGGCAGTAATGTAACCATTACACCATCCGTACTGCCCCGTATATATAACACATGGTGGGGATAGAACCCATGACCTCAGTGCTGTGAGGCAGTAATGTAACCATTACACCATCCGTACTGCCCCGTATATATAACACATGGTGGGGATAGAACCCATGACCGCAGCGCTGTGAGGCAGTAATGCTAACCATTACACCATCCGTACTGCCCCGTATATATAACACATGGTGGGGATAGAACCCATGACCTCAGTGCTGTGAGGCAGTAATGCTAACCATTACACCATCCGTACTGCCCCGTATATATAACACATGGTGGGGATAGAACCCATGACCTCAGCGCTGTGAGGCAGTAATGCTAACCATTACACCATCCGTACTGCCCTGTATATATAACACATGGTGGGGATAGAACCCATGACCACAGCGCTGTGAGGCAGTAATGCTAACCACTACACCGTGCGAACTGCCCCGTATATATAACACATGGTGGGAATAAAACCCATGACCTCAGTGCTGTGAGGCAGTAATGCTAACCATTACACCATCCGTACTGCCCTGTATATATAACACATGGTGGGGATAGAACCCATGACCACAGCGCTGTGAGGCAGTAATGCTAACCATTACACCATCCGTACTGCCCCGTATATATAACACATGGTGGGGATAAAACCCATGACCACAGCGCTGTGAGGCAGTAATGCTGACCATTACACCATCCGTACTGCCCCGTATATATAACACATGGTGGGATAGAACCCATGACCTCAGTGCTGTGAGGCAGTAATATAACCATTACACCATCCGTACTGCCCCGTATATATAACACATGGTGGGAATAGAACCCATGACCTCAGCGCTGTGAGGCAGTAATGCTAACCATTACACCATCCGTACTGCCCCGTGTATATAACACATGGTGGGGATAGAACCCATGACCTCAGTGCTGTGAGGCAGTAATGCTAACCATTACACCATCCGTACTGCCCTGTATATATAACACATGGTGGGGATAGAACCCATGACCACAGCGCTGTGAGGCAGTAATGCTAACCATTACACCATCCGTACTGCCCCGTATATATAACACATGGTGGGGATAAAACCCATGACCACAGCGCTGTGAGGCAGTAATGCTGACCATTACACCATCCGTACTGCCCCGTATATATAACACATGGTGGGATAGAACCCATGACCTCAGTGCTGTGAGGCAGTAATATAACCATTACACCAGCCGTACTGCCCCGTATATATAACACATGGTGGGGATAGAACCCATGACCACAGCGCTGTGAGGCAGTAATGCTAACCATTACACCATCCGTACTGCCCCGTATATATAACACATGGTGGGGATAGAACCCATGACCACAGCGCTGTGAGGCAGTAATGCTAACCATTACACCATCCGTACTGCCCCGTATATATAACACATGGTGGGGATAGAACCCATGACCACAGCGCTGTGAGGCAGTAATGCTGACCATTACACCATCCGGGCAGGTTATATTTTAGAACCCGCTTATTATAACAGTTTCAGGCAGGACAAGCCGATAAAGCCCAGTCTGGAGATAACTTCCTACGTTCTCTCCTATCACACAAGGTTTCCTATGAGCACTGGAGTATATACAGGAGTTCTGTGCACTATTACCGCCTCTATCCATCACTTCTCTCCTCTATCCCCAGCCACCCCTCAGGTGAAGCTTCTCTGTGGCGCAGACATGTTGGAGTCTCTGCGGACACCCAACCTGTGGAAGCCAGAAGACGTTGTAGAGATCGTGTCATCCTTTGGACTGGTCTGTATCACCCGGATGGGGAACGATGCGCGTAATGTCATCTATGAATCTGACGTCCTGTGGAAGTACAAGGATAACATCCATATGGTGGAGGAGTGGATCACCAATGACATCTCCTCTACGAAGGTCCGCAGAGCCCTGAGGAGGGGGCTCAGTGTCCGATACCTGGTGCCAGATCCTGTGCTGGACTACATTCACAAACATGACTTGTACAATGAGCAGAGCGAGCACAAGAACTCGGGGCTCATCCTGGAGCCTCTGGCGAGGAACAAGAACCCTCATCATGTATGAAACTAACAATTCAAAGTGTGTGGGGGGTTCAGTTCAGCACAGCCGCCGGCATTGCTGGGATTCCATTGTACCCCATAGCGGTGCCAGCGTATGGGCTATATTAGCACTGCCGGGCATCACACTGTGCTGCACTGAATCCCCCCACCAAGCATTTTACAGATGCCTTGTTCCATTACACTGCACTGAGGTGTATGTTAGTACATATGTGATTAGTATCAGCAGGACAGGAGGTGGGATGTACCGCCAGGATGATATATCTGTCTCCCGCCAGACATACTTGGTGATAGTCGGGGGTTTGTAGCATGGATCAGCAGGGGGAATGTTTTATATTCCCTTACTCTCACAGTGATATTGTCCTGTGACCCTGCAGAACTAGGATAGGTCGGTACTGGTCAGCTGACCTCTCCGCGTCTGTCCGAGCACCTTATAACTACAATGCTCTTACTGTGCATCGTAATGCTGGAAGCTGCTGCTGTAGATGTATGTAGGAGTGTGAGATGTACAATATGTGCACAGCAGGAATAAAGTGTGAGTGTCGCACACACAGAGTCGTCTTCGTGGTCTTTTATAGGCACAGGGTAAGCAGGAATTCCATTGATGAGACCATATTCATAAGGCTCTGCCCAGCGATACAAGAGGGCCTGGTGATCTCACAGCTGCCGTCCGGGGGTGGAGGCTCCTGCTCTTCTGGGATACTCAGGAGATTTCTGCATGATGGTGAACTGTGATGATACAGGCAGGGGGGGGGGGGGGGCTGTGATGATACAGGCGGGGAGTGTGATGATACAGGTGGAGGCTGTGGGGGGAATGTGATGATACAGGCGGGAGTGTGATGATACAGGTGGAGGCTGTGGGGGGCTGTGATGATACAGGCGGGGAGTGTGATGATACAGGCGGGGAATGTGATGATACAGGCGGGGAATGTGATGATACAGGCGGGGAATGTGATGATACAGGTGGAGGCTGTGGGGGGAATGTGATGATACAGGCGGGGAGTGTGATGATACAGGCGGGGGCTGTGATGATACAGGCGGGGAATGTGATGAAACAGGTGGAGGCTGTGGGGGGAATGTGATGATACAGGCGGGGAGTGTGATGATACAGGCGGGGGCTATGGGGGGAGTGTGATGATACAGGCGGGGAGTGTGATGATACAGGCGGGGGCTGTGATGATACAGGCGGGGGCTGTGATGATACTGGCGGGGAGTGTGATGATACAGGCGGGGGCTGTGATGATACAGGCGGGGAATGTGATGATACAGGCGGGGAATGTGATGATACAGGCGGGGGCAGTGATGATACGGGGATGAATGTTATGATATGGGCGTGGGATTTTGATGATAAGGGTGGGGGCTGTGATGATACAGGCGGGGGCTGTGATGATACAGGCGGGGGCATGTGATGATACGGGCAGGGGTTGTGATGATACAGGCGGGGGCTGTGATGATACAGGCGGGGGGCTGTGATGATACAGGCGGGGAATGTGATGATACAGGCGGGGGGCTGTGATGATACAGGCGGGGAATGTGATGATACAGGCGGGGGCTGTGATGATACAGGTGGGGGCTGTGATGATACAGGCGGGGGCTGTGATGATACAGGCGGGGGCTGTGATGATACAGGCGGGGGGCTGTGATGATACAGGCGGGGGGCTGTGATGATACAGGTGGAGGCTGTGGGGGGGAATGTGACGATACAGGCAGGGAGTGTGATGATACGGGCGGGGAGTGTGATGATGCAGGCGGGGGGCTGTGATGATACGGGCGGGGGGCTGTGATGATACAGGCGGGGAATGTGATGATACAGGCTGGGGCTGTGATGATACGGGCGGGGAATGTGATGATACGGGCGGGGAATGTGATGATACGGGCGGGGAATGTGATGATACGGGCGGGGGCTGTGATGATACGGGCGGGGGCTGTGATGATACAGGCGGGGGCTGTGATGATACAGGCGGGGGCTGTGATGATACAGGCGGGGGCTGTGATGATACAGGCGGGGGCTGTGATGATACAGGCTGGGGCTGTTTGGGTTTATAATGGAGTTCTTGCGCTAAGTTTCAGCTGCTCTTATGATTTTAGACGATATTGATTGAGAAAAAGAGCGCTTTGAGGGATATATAAATGGAAATAATGGGATATGGAAATAATGGGATATGAAAAAAGATAAATATATAATCGAGTGGTACCTGTAAAAAAACTTGTAGGTTAGTAAATAATGTTTACACCCTTTTGGGGAAAAATTATATTGTATTGTAAGGAGAGGTCCAGTACTTCTGTCCCTAGCTTACCCTACGATCCAGTGCTTGAAGAACGGCAGTTTATGATGGTAATAGTACCATATCCATACCGCTGAGGCCAATGTGATCGTCAAACTTGCTGGAGATGGAATGCCGGCAGTTTGAGAGGACCGTGGTCGTTGCGGGGTGGTATGGTGTCCTGTGCACGATGTTTGTTTGTACAGGAAACTGGTAGCTGCCGTTCCAGTCCGGTGGAGTTGTATTCGCCGCGTGTAGCGGGTGCCGGAAGTAGCGGAAATGACCGGAGGTATTCCGGAAGTCAGCGCCGGGCGCTGTGGGGATCGTGGACGGGTCTGGAAGGGAACGGAGTTGGAAGCTTCTCCTTGTCTCCAACGCGTTTCGTGCGTCCTGCGCACTTTATCAAGGATACTGGTTTGTTAACCGGATTGAGTATTTATAGAAATAACTTTATTAATAAAACCGGAAGTGATGTCCGCAAAATGGCCGAAAATGGTGGGAACCACATGTTTTTTCAGCCAGAAAAATAAAATTCATTATTTTGAAGATAAAAAATAGACTTCTATTAGTAAAAATAGGTACCACTCATATTTTAAAGAAATGCATTTAACTCAATATCTATATTGAGTCCTAAAGGTTCCAGTGTTTTCATATTAAATATCCACTTTGTTTCTGTCTTCTTGAGCTCCTTTACCAGGTCACCACCTCTCCAGTTTTTACTTACTTTTTGTATGGCTATACACTTCAGACCTGGTGGTTTTTTTCCATGTTTTTGAAGAAAGTGGTCGGATACACTGTGAGTTTTGAGGCCTTTGCAGATATTATAAATGTGTTCGGCAAAACGGATCTTCACTCTCCTTTTTGTTTGCCCAACATACTGTAATCCGCATTGGCACTCAAGTAGGTAGATTACTCCCTCTGTGTTACATGAAAGTTGATCTTTAATTTTATATTCTTTACCTGTTTGACGGGATTGGATCAATCACGTCGAATTTGTCAAAGTATACAGACTTCTTTCTACAAGAGTTAGTTAAACAACAAAGAAGCTATCTAAAGGACACATCAAGTATACTACAGGTCCTAGAACAACTGGAATGGAAAGAAGAGTACATCATGTGTACTGCGGACGTTAAGTCCCTGTACACATGCATCCCACATGACCAAGGTTGCGAACACACAAGGCACTATCTTTCATCTGACCAAACCCTGAAAAACTCTCAAATTAATTTCATTATGGAGAACATCCATTTCATCTTAACACACAATTATTTCTGGCATAATGGAGAATTTTTCCTGCAAAAGAAAGGAACGGCAATGTGGACCCCACTGGCCCCCAGTTATGCCAACCTATTCGTAGCCAAGTGGGAAGATGACTGTATTTGGACCGAAAACCAACATAGTCCACACCTTGTCCATTGGTATCGTTATATAGATGACGTGTTCTTTGTGTGGCAAGGGACAGAAGAACAACTTACCAGCTTTCAAACATACATCAACTCAAATAATTTAAATCTAGAGTTTACCACAACTTCAAGTAAAACACAAGTCATATACTTAGATCTGGAGATATATTTCGAAAATCAGAACCTCAAGACAAGAACACATACAAAAGAGGTGAATGGAAATAATATTCTACCATCAACAAGTAATCATCATAGAAATTGGATTGAAAACATCCCAGTGGGCCAATTCCGCAGAGTAAAAAGAAACTGCACAGATGATTCAACCTTTCTGATACAAAGCAAAGAAATGAAAGACAACTTCCTAGCAAAAGGATATAAAGAAGAAAAACTAAACCGACAGCTAGAGAAAATCCAAGCAAAGGACAGAAAGGAACTAATTTCATATAAACAAAAAAGAACAAATCAAGAAAACTTCAACTTGGCTTTCTTTACACAATATACAAGCAATTCAAACATAATTGAACAAATGGTCCAAAAACATTGGCATGTACAAAAATTAGATGAAACCTTACTACCAATGCTTCCGGAAAAAAACAAAAATTATATATCGCAAGGCAAAAAATATGAAACAACATCTAGTATCCAGTTACACCAAAGATCCAGAAGATAATCCACCAACAGGCAGCAAGGGCTTCTTTAGCTGCCAGAACTGTAAAGCATGTAAAAACAATAGAACCTCAATAAAACCTATATTGACTTTCAAATCAAATCAAACAGGTAAAGAATATAAAATTAAAGATCAACTTTCATGTAACACAGAGGGAGTAATCTACCTACTTGAGTGCCAATGCGGATTACAGTATGTTGGGCAAACAAAAAGGAGAGTGAAGATCCGTTTTGCCGAACACGTTTATAATATCTGCAAAGGCCTCAAAACTCACAGTGTATCTGACCACTTTCTTCAAAAACATGGAAAAAACCCAGCAGGTCTGAAGTGTATAGCCATACAAAAAGTAAGTAAAAACTGGAGAGGTGGTGACCTGGTAAAGGAGCTCAAGAAGACAGAAACAAAGTGGATATTTAATATGAAAACACTGGAACCTTTAGGACTCAATATAGATATTGAGTTAAATGCATTTCTTTAAAATATGAGTGGTACCTATTTTTACTAATAGAAGTCTATTTTTTATCCTTAAAATAATGAATTTTATTTTTCTGGCTGAAAAAACATGTGGTTCCCACCATTTTCGGCCATTTTGCGGACATCACTTCCGGTTTTATTAATAAAGTTATTTCTATAAATACTCAATCCGGTTAACAAACCAGTATCCTTGATAAAGTGCGCAGGACGCACGAAACGCGTTGGAGACAAGGAGAAGCTTCCAACTCCGTTCCCTTCCAGACCCGTCCACGATCCCCACAGCGCCCGGCGCTGACTTCCGGAATACCTCCGGTCATTTCCGCTACTTCCGGCACCCGCTACACGCGGCGAATACAACTCCACCGGACTGGAACGGCAGCTACCAGTTTCCTGTACAAACAAACATCGTGCACAGGACACCATACCACCCCGCAACGACCACGGTCCTCTCAAACTGCCGGCATTCCATCTCCAGCAAGTTTGACGATCACATTGGCCTCAGCGGTATGGATATGGTACTATTACCATCATAAACTGCCGTTCTTCAAGCACTGGATCGTAGGGTAAGCTAGGGACAGTAGTACTGGACCTCTCCTTACAATACAATATAATTTTTCCCCAAAAGGGTGTAAACATTATTTACTAACCTACAAGTTTTTTTACAGGTACCACTCGATTATATATTTATCTTTTTTTATATACCATTATTTCCATATCCCATTATTTCCATTTATATATCCCTCAAAGCGCTCTTTTTCTCAATCAATACAGGCGGGGGCTGTGATGATACAGGTGGGGGCTGTGATAATACAGGCGGGGGCTGTGATAATACAGGTGGGGGCTGTGATGATACACATGGGGACTGGACATAGGGATAGTTCTGTAACACATGCTGACTATTAGGTAGTAATTGAACCTTTATCTCCGGAATCGTCTGTGACCTGTGAATGTGACCAGACATTGCAGGCGGCTCGGAGTCAGACATTGACCTGTCACCGGTAGTAACACTGTTATCTTATTGTTAGTTCTGAGGTTCAGGAATTAAAGTGACACTGTCCTGAGAAGTATTTTCTATGTTGCACAGGTATATCGGGGACAGACAGACCACAGGTGTAACAGATGGACCTTGTATCAGGCACAGGTATACCGGGGACAGACAGACCACAGGTGTAACATATGGACCTTGTATCATGCACAGATATACCGGGGAGAGACAGACGCAGCCAGGCTACGACGTGCAGAGCAGTGCACCAGAGCACAGCCAGGCTATGTTGTGCAGAGCATTGTGCCAGAGCACAGCCAGGCTACGACGTGCAGAGCAGTGCACCAGAGCACAGCCAGGCTACGACGTGCAGAGCAGTGCACCAGAGCACAGCCAGGCTACGATGTGCAGAGCAGTGCACCAGAGCACAGCCAGGCTACGACGCGCAGAGCAGTGCACCAGAGCACAGCCAGGCTACGACGTGCAGAGCAGTGCACCAGAGCACAGCCAGGCTACGACGTGCAGAGCATTGTGCCAGAGCACAGCCAGGCTACGACGTGCAGAGCAGTGCACCAGAGCACAGCCAGGCTACGACGTGCAGAGCAGTGCACCAGAGCACAGCCAGGCTACGATGTGCAGAGCAGTGCACCAGAGCACAGCCAGGCTACGACGCGCAGAGCAGTGCACCAGAGCACAGCCAGGCTACGACGTGCAGAGCAGTGCGCTAGAGCACCCAGAGTACAGTTGCTGTACAACATGTAGAGCAACGAGTTGGGGGACCTGGGTAACAGAGTTTGGGGTCACATCAGCCAGAGTGTGACACACGGAGCCGGGAGACGGATTAGCCAGAGTGTGACACATGGAGTGGGGAGACGGATTAGCCAGAGTGTGACACACTGAGCAGGGAGACGGATTAGCCATGGTGTGACACATTGAGGGGGGAGACGGATTAGCCAGGGTGCGACACACAGGGCGGGGAGACGGATTAGCCAGGGTCCGACACACGGAGCGGGAAGACTGATTACCCAGGGTGCGACACACTGGGCGGGGAGACGGATTAGCCAGGGTGCGACACACGGGGGGGACATGGATTAGCCAGGGTGCGACACACGGAGCGGGGAGACGGATTAGCCAGGGTGTGACTCTCATAGAGCGGGGAGACTCACAGGGCGGGGAGACAAATTAGCCAGGGTGCGAAACACGGGGCGGGGAGACAGATTAGCCAGGGTGTCACACGTGGGGAGACGGAATAGCCAGGGTGTCACACGCGGGGAGACGGATTAGCCAGGGTGTGACACACAGGGCGGGGACACGGATTAGCCTGGTGCGACACACAGGGCGGGAAGACGGATTAGCCAGGGTGCGAGACACGGGGCAGAGAGACGGATTAGCCAGGGTGCGACACACGGAGCGGGAAGAGGGATTTGCCAGGGTGCGACACACGGGGCGGGGAGACAGATTAGATAGGGTGCGACACACGGGGCGGGGAGACGGATTAGCCAGGGTGTGACACACGGGGCGGGAAGATGGATTAGCCAGGGTGTGACACACGGGACGGGGACACAGATTAGCCAGGGTGCGACACACGAAGCGGGAAGACGGATTAGCCAGTGTGCAACACGGGGCGGGGAGACGAATTAGCCAGGGTGTGACACACGGGGGGACATGGATTAGCCAGGGTGCGACACACGGAGCGGGGAGACGGATTAGCCAGGGTGTGACTCACAGAGCAGGGAGACGGATTAGCCAGGGTGTCACACGTGGGGAGACGGAATAGCCAGGGTGTCACACGCGGGGAGACGGATTAGCCAGGGTGTGACACACAGGGCGGGGACACGGATTAGCCTGGTGCGACACACAGGGCGGGAAGACGGATTAGCCAGGGTGCGAGACACGGGGCAGAGAGACGGATTAGCCAGGGTGCGACACACGGAGCGGGAAGAGGGATTTGCCAGGGTGCGACACACGGGGCGGGGAGACAGATTAGATAGGGTGCGACACACGGAGCGGGGAGACGGATTAGCCAGGGTGTGACACACGGGGCGGGAAGATGGATTAGCCAGGGTGTGACACACGGGACGGGGACACAGATTAGCCAGGGTGCGACACACGAAGCGGGAAGACGGATTAGCCAGTGTGCAACACGGGGCGGGGAGACGAATTAGCCAGGGTGTGACACACGGGGGGACATGGATTAGCCAGGGTGCGACACACGGAGCGGGGAGACGGATTAGCCAGGGTGTGACTCTCATAGAGCGGGGAGACTCACAGGGCGGGGAGACAAATTAGCCAGGGTGCGACACACGGGGCGGGGAGACGGATTAGCCAGGGTGTCACACGTGGGGAGACGGAATAGCCAGGGTGTCACACGCGGGGAGACGGATTAGCCAGGGTGTGACACAGAGCGGGGGCATGGATTAACCAGGGTGTGACATACAGGGCGGGGACACGGATTAGCCTGGTGCGACACACAGGGCGGGGAGACGGATTAGCCAGGGTGCGGCACACGAGGTGGGGAGACTGATTAGCCAGAGTGCGACACACGGGGCAGAGAGACGGATTAGCCAGGGTGTGACACAAGGAGCGGGGACATGGATTAACCAGGGTGTGACACACCGGACGGAGACACGGATTAGCCAGGGTGCGACACACGGAGCGGGAAGACCGATTAGCCAGGGTGTGACACACGGGGCGGGGAGACGGATTAGCCAGGGTGCGACACACGGGGCGGGGAGACGGATTAGCCAGGCTGTGACACACGGAGCGGGAAGATGGATTAGCCAGGGTGTGACACACGGGACGGGGACACAGATTAGCCAGGGTGCGACACACGAAGCGGAAAGACGGATTAGCCAGTGTGCAACACGGGGCAGGGAGACGAATTAGCCAGGGTGTGACACACGGAGCGGGAAGACGGATTAGCCAGAGTGTGACACACGGAGCGGGGAGACGGTTTAGCCAGAGTGTGACACACTGAGCGGGGAGACGGATTAGCCAGGGTGTGACACACCGGACGGGGACACGGATTAGCCAGGGTGCGACACACGGAGCAGGAAGACTGATTACCCAGGGTGTGACACACTGGGCGGGGAGACGGATTAGCCAGGGTACGACACACGGGGCGGGGGACATGGATTAGCCAGGGTGTGACACACTGAGCGGGGAGACGGATTAGCCAGGGTGTGACACACCGGACGGGGACACGGATTAGCCAGGGTGCGACGCACGGAGCGGGAAGACTGATTACCCAGGGTGTGACACACTGGGCGGGGAGACGGATTAGCCAGGGTACGACACACGGGGCGGGGGACATGGATTAGCCAGGGTGTGACACACTGAGCGGGGAGACGGATTAGCCAGGGTGTGACACACAGAGCGGGGGCATGGATTAACCAGGGTGTGACGCACAGGGCGGGGGCATGGATTAACCAGGGTGTGACACACAGGGCGGGGACATGGATTAGCCAGGGTGTGACACACAGAGCGGGGGCATGGATAAACCAGGGTGTGACACACATGGAGCTGGGAGACGGATTAGCCAGGGTGTGACACACATGGAGCGGGGAGACGGAATAGCCAGGGTGTGACACACGGAGTAAATCCTCATAGCAGCATCTTGGCAGGAGACAGCGCACTGGGTTGGGAGCACCACCATGATACAGACGTGTCCTCGTACACCTAGCATATATCCTCCCGGCATCACTGAGAGTCTGCAAGGAGAAGCATATACAGTGTAGTAGTAATGTTGGGTTGGGACTGTAGCCGCACATGAATTGGTCTTATACACTTACTGAGTCAACAGTACCTGGTGCGACAAATGGATCCCTTTGATGTGACTGCTGCCACAGTGTAAAGGGCCACATCAACAGCTTGTGGGGGGAATGTGACCAATGAGAACAACGGGATCTAACCTGTGCAACCTCGAGGATAATAAGAAGCTTTTCCAGCATAATGATCATCCAATTAATAGAGAAATAATGATACATTTACTCCCAGCAGGCGGTGTAAAAGGCCCTAATGGCGGGATGTATCATACCCCGCATGCAGGGACAGGGTTCCAAAAGGAGCTTGTCCCTGGGATGTGCTGTGCCGAGGGTATGTGCATGCACGGTTAACGCTGCGACCCGTAGCCCATAGGCTACTGCTATCTCAGGATGGTGGTAGCCCAGGGATGTAATGTTGATACATCAGGCAGCTTTGCATCCCCCATAGAAACCTATAGGACATGGGGCCGGAGGCAAGATGTTACCAGTGTTTGCAACGCGTTTCGACGCTCTGCGGCCTACGTCCTCTAAGTGGTTTGGTAGGAGATAGATAAATTCTTTAAAAAAGGAAATGGATTACAGCTCTGCGAAACGAGTTGCAAACACTGGAAATAGGGAAAAATAAACACAGTTTTCAAAAATCCTACTAGTTTCAAATGTTCTTAGATTTTCCTTAGACATTAGACATAGCAGGTATTAAAGTCAATTCAATACTAAAAAAGGAGACAAACAGTAGTGGGTGGAGCACAGAAATCATAAACCAAAGCCAGCAGGCCAGATCCGGTGTATATTTCTCAGAATCCAGAATAATACGGTTCCGTCACTGTGGGTCCAGCGTGAAAAATCCCCCAAAACGGCCGAGCAGTTGTAATCTGCCCGTTACATTGTAACACTACAGGGAGGCCTATCTGTGTGCACCGCAAGGGGTTTCCTCCAATAGCAGGACGGCAGCTGTGTGGAGCTCAGGGCACAATGGAGGACACAATGGAGGCTTGACGTCAATACAGCATTGTGTACAAAACAATCAGTGGGAAGCCCAGTTTAAAGGCAGGGAACAAATCATTTGACTGAGGAATATAAAGGACAATGAATTGCTGGAGAAAAGCAGAAATGTTTAACCCTTTTGTTAAATAACGTTATTAAACCTGTTCTAGTTTCCACACACCGTGTGGTCTAGCTGGGATTATTCATGTTGCGAGGAACGGACAGGAACGCAATCAGAATGGAATAGGTCGTTCGCCATCAGGTTTTCTACATGCGACTCTGTGAAACTATCACCAAGGCAGTCAACAGGTCGACATAATGTGGTAAACATTGACGAGGTTGACTTAGTCAAAGGTCGATGTGAGCCTTTCACAATAATAAAAATGTAAAATAAAAATCTAAGTGTTCCCGCTGCTCCGCCCATCCCAGCGTCGGCACTTCGACACGCGCACCAGCACCCTTTTGCACGCGCACCAGCACCCTTTGGCACGCGCACCAGCACCCTCCGCCTTACACAACCACACCAATAAAAATATAAAAAGACTGAATTTCTGTATAGTCATTATTAAAAGAAAGGTCGGTCCCCCCCCAAGTATTCTCATGGCTGTACTCTGAGTCTGCTCCGGATTAGGTCTACAGTGTGTACATAGACAGTCATTAGGTCAACACCAATAGGTTGACGTTGGCAAAAGGTCTCAGGTTACACATAGCATATAGTCGCAACTGCATGCACAAACTATAGTAACAGCAATAAATATTCTATTGAGGCGAGTCCTGGCCTATACCACCAGTGGCCTGCCTCACCATTGGTCTATCTCACCAGTGGCCTATCCCACCAGTGGCCTGTCTCACCATTGGCCTATCCCACCAGTGGCCTGCCTCACCATTGGCCTATCCCACCAGTGGCCTGCCTCACCATTGGCCTATCCCACCAGTGGCCTGCCTCACCATTGGCCTATCCCATCAGTGGCCTGCCTCACCATTGGCCCTATCCCACCAGTGGCCTGCCTCACCATTGGCCTATCCCACCAGTAGCCCGTCTCACCAGTGGCCTATCCCACCATTGGCCTATCCCACCATTGGCCTATCCCACCAGTAGCCCGTCTCACCAGTGGCCTATCCCACCATTGGCCTATCCCACCAGTAGCCCGTCTCACCAGTGGCCTGCCTTACCATTGGCCTTTCTCACCAGTGGCCTATCCCACCAGTATCCCGTCTCACCATTGACCTGTCCCACCATTGGCCTATCCCACCAGTAGCCCATCTCACCATTGGCCTGTCCCACCAGTAGCCTGTCTCACCATTGGCCTATCCCACCAGTAGCCCGCCTCACCATTGGCCTATCCCACCAGTGAGTAAAACACTGAGTAGTAACCAATCATGAACACTACATGATGATAGAATTCAGAGATATTGGATATTGGTTACATATACCTGCGCAGGTGTATGATATGCCCCCAAGCCACGTCAAGGCTTCTCTGTATGTTGGGGGTCCCTAGCGCTATATCTAGGTGCAGGGTGCGGCACCCCAAAAACTATCATAAGCTAGAAAGCCCAGTGCGGCACCCCAGTGAGATACTATAGTATTAATAATTAGTGATAGGAAGCCGAAGCGATATATAAAGAGAGAGATAAAATAAAATGAAATGTAATTAAAATAGTAGAGAGATAATGTTAGTGAGCGAAAAGTGTTAATAGAATGTAAGAGTGTGCCGCACTAAAGCCACCCAGCCCAACCAGTCCAGGGGCACCACACCACACCCCACACCACCATTACCCTAAATTGGGTCTAGTGAGCTAGGTAACTGATAAGAAAGGTGTCACCACAGGTGCTGGCAATCCCAGGAACAGAGCATTGTGTCCTCATGGAGAGGGGCATGCTGGGAGGTATGGATAATGTATGATTGCCAGCACCTGTGGGGAGCTAGGTAACTGATAAGAAAGGTGTCACCACAGGTGCTGGCAATCATACATTACCAGGGAAGTCCAGGAGCAGAGCATTGTGTCCTCCTGGAGAGGGGCATGCTGGGAGGTATGGATAATGTAGGATTGCCATCACCTGTGGGGAGCTAGGAAACTGATAAGAAAGGTCTCACCACAGGTGCTGGCAATCATACATTACCAGGGAAGCCCAGGAACAGAGCATTGTGTCCTCCTGGAGAGGGGCATGCTGGGAGGTATGGATAATGTAGGATTGCCATCACCTGTGGGGAGCTAGGTAACTGATAAGAAAGGTGTCACCACATGTGCTGGCAATCATACATTACCAGGGAAGCCCAGGAACAGAGCATTGTGTCCTCCTGGAGAGGGGCATGCTGGGAGGTATGGATAATGTATGATTACCAGCACCTGTGGGGAGCTAGGTAACTGATAAGAAAGGTGTCACCACAGGTGCTGGCAATCCTACATTACCAGGGAAGTCCAGGAGCAGAGCATTGTGTCCTCCTGGAGAGGGGCATGCTGGGAGGTATGGATAATGTAGGATTGCCAGCACCTGTGGGGAGCTAGGTAACTGATAAGAAAAGTGTCACCACAGGTGCTGGCAATCATACATTACCAGGGAAGCCCAGGAACAGAGCATTGTGTCCTCCTGGAGAGGGGCATGCTGGGAGGTATGGATAATGTATGATTGTCATTACCTGTGGGGAGCTAGGTAACTGATAAGAAAGGTGTCACCACAGGTGCTGGCAATCACACATTACCAGGGAAGCCCAGGAACAGAGCATTGTGTCCTCCTGGAGAGGGGCATGCTGGGAGGTATGGATAATGTATGATTGCCAGCACCTGTGGGGAGCTAGGTAACTGATAAGAAAGGTGTCACCACAGGTGCTGGCAATCATACATTACCAGGGAAGCCCAGGAACAGAGCATTGTGTCCTCCTGGAGAGGGGCATGCTGGGAGGTATGGATAATGTATGATTGTCATTACCTGTGGGGAGCTAGGTAACTGATAAGAAAGGTGTTACCACAGGTGCTGGTAATCATACATTACCAGGGAAGCCCAGGAACAGAGCATTGTGTCCTCCTGGAGAGGGGCATGCTGGGAGGTATGGATAATGTATGATTGCCAGCACCTGTGGGGAGCTAGGTAACTGATAAGAAAGGTGTCACCACAGGTGCTGGCAATCCTACATTACCAGGGAAGCCCAGGAACAGAGCATTGTGTCCTCCTGGAGAGGGGCATGCTGGGAGGTATGGATAATGTATGATTGTCATTACCTGTGGGGAGCTAGGTAACTGATAAGAAAGGTGTTACCACAGGTGCTGGTAATCATACATTACCAGGGAAGCCCAGGAACAGAGCATTGTGTCCTCCTGGAGAGGGGCATGCTGGGAGGTATGGATAATGTATGATTGCCAGCACCTGTGGGGAGCTAGGTAACTGATAAGAAAGGTGTCACCACAGGTGCTGGCAATCATACATTACCAGGGAAGCCCAGGAACAGAGCATTGTGTCCTCCTGGAGAGGGGCATGCTGGGAGGTATGGATAATGTATGATTGTCATTACCTGTGGGGAGCTAGGTAACTGATAAGAAAGGTGTCACCACAGGTGCTGGTAATCATACATTACCAGGGAAGCCCAGGAACAGAGCATTGTGTCCTCCTGGAGAGGGGCATGCTGGGAGGTATGGATAATGTATGATTGCCAGCACCTGTGGGGAGCTAGGTAACTGATAAGAAAGGTGTCACCACAGGTGATGGCAATCCTACATTACCAGGGAAGCCCAGGAACAGAGCATTGTGTCCTCCTGGAGAGGGGCATGCTGGGAGGTATGGATAATGTATGATTGCCAGCACCTGTGGGGAGCTAGGTAACTGATAAGAAAGGCGTCACCACAGGTGCTGGCAATCATACATTACCAGGGAAGCCCAGGAACAGAGCATTGTGTCCCTGAAGGACAGGGTCTGGTAGGAAACATGTTGTGTGTGACTCCAGAGCAATGTTATAGAAGTCATGTACAAGCCTGAAGTGTAACTGCAGAGGTTTGCAGGATAAAAGACAGACAAAGCTGTTACTAATCTGTGCGTTATATGTAACATGAGACTTGGACACTGCAGAGGTCAGTACACTGGCAGAGAAGAGGTTAATGACAGCCCATCAGACCATCCTGCTGCTGGGACACACTCCTCCCAAATCAGTATAAATCTGGCTGTGAGCAGAGAGGTTACTGTGTCTTAGGTCCAGCTGCTGTCTCTTGGTTCTCCTACAGGCTGGTCATGGCTCCTCCAAACTTCTCTGGCACCTGGAACATGGTCAGCAATGAGAACTGTGAGCGGTACATGCAGAGCCTGGGTAAGGTGTCCTCGGGGAGAGTCTGGGGGGCAGCAATGGCTGGGTGGTGTAGATGGCTGGTGCCAAGGGGGGCACCTCTGGGTGGTGTAGATGGCTGGTGCCAAGGGGGGCACCTCTGGGTGGTGTAGATGGCTGGTGCCAAGGGGGGCACCTCTGGGTGGTGTAGCGGCTGGTGCCAAGGGGGGCACCTCTGGGTGGTGTTTCTCCATATTGCACTGTGTAAGGTCTGTCACCCTATAGCTCTGCAGTTGCTTATTCCTGTGCAGAGGTCAGACTGACCCATCATCTGGCTGCTTCTCAGCCTGTGATTGGCTCCCTGCCAGAACGCTCACCTAGAGCCAGTGGCAGACACCTGATTGCAGGGTAATGTGGCTGCTTCTCAGCCTGTGATTGGCTCCCTGGCAGAACGCTCGCTTAGAGCCAGTGACCCCTGATTGATCTGTAATTGCCGTGTATCTGGGAGGCTCAGCGAGCAGCCACATTACCCTGCAGAGGTTAGAATTCCAGATTGGTGCCTACATTTTAGGTCGACCATTATTGATTGACATGATAACTGTTAACACAGCCTATGGATGATGTGAGGGTTTTTATTATTGTGTCTATAAAAAAAGTTTCCTACTTTACCATCCATGAGGACTACAATTGGGAGTGGTGACGTGTCCCCTGTCCGACGCATGGCCAGTGATGTGGTACAGTGGGAGTCAAAATACTGACATCTAGAATGTAGACAGGTGAGGGAGGTCGACATGGTTATTTTTTTTTTTTTTTTTTTTTGACACGACATGTGCAGGCGGTATTTCATGCCCTACCATCCACTAGGGCGTGGTGGGAGAATAAACCGGTGTGCCGAGCGTATCGAGGCACCGTGCCCGAAGCATTGCAAGGGGCTGCGGTTGACTTTCAACTGTGTCGACATTCGGGTAAAAAAAACTGAAAAAACCCTGTCGACTGAAAGTCATGTTGACTTTTTTTTTTTTTTTAACCTGTCTATATGTCGGTATTTTGACCATGTCGGGATTACATACAGAATCTGGTACAGTAACTGGGGTCCATGTGCTACTTGGTATCAGCTATCACCTGACAGCCAGGTAACCTTCCCATCAGCAGCTCGTGTTCTCCTCTGGTGCTGAGCAGGAACAGAACTGTGCTCTGCTCCTGGGCTTCCCTGGTAATGTATAATTGCCAGCACCTGTGGTGACACCTTTCTTATCAGTTACCTAGCTCCCCACAGGTGCTGGCAATCATACATTATCCATACCTCCCAGCATGCCTCTCTCCAGGAGGACACAATGCTCTGCTCCTGGGCAGCGGAGTAGCTAGGTGCCATGGTGCCCGGAGCAAGGGCATATTTCGCCCCCCCCCCCCCCCCCCCCTGTAATGAATTGGGGGCGTGGCTAACATGTGTTGGCATTTGAAAAGAAAAACGTAAAAAATAAGACATTGTAACGGAATCTGCTGCGCTATATAAGACACTGTAACGGAATCTGCTGCGCTATATAAGACACTGACGGAATCTGCTGCGCTATATAAGACACTGTAACGGAATCTGCTGCGCTATATAAGACACTGTAACGGAATCTGCTGCGCTATATAAGACACTGTAACGGAATCTGCTGCGCTATATAAGACACTGTAACGGAATTTGCTACGCTATATAACAACCTGTAACGGAATCTGCTGCGCTATATAAGACACTGTAAAGGAATCTGCTGCGCTATATAAGACACTGTAACGGAATCTGCTGCGCTATATAAGACACTGTAACGGAATCTGCTGCGCTATATAAGACACTGTAACGGAATCTGCTGCGCTATATAAGACACTGTAACGGAATCTGCTGCGCTATATAAGACACTGTAACGGAATCTGCTGCGCTATATAAGACGCTGTAACGGAATCTGCTGCGCTATATAAGACGCTGTAACGGAATCTGCTGCGCTATATAAGACGCTGTAACGGAATCTGCTGCGCTATATAAGATACTGTAACGGAATCTGCTGCACTATATAAGACGCTGTAACGGAATCTATATAAGATGCTGACAGCTGTAAATAAATATATATGCAGATAAAGAATAGAGACATATACAGCACAGCAGGGTCGGGGCGGCAGCAGAAGCCAGAGATATTCAGCCCCACCCCCACCCCAAGTTTATTACTGTTTATTATTAACATTAATTAGCTGTTTAAATAAATAACATAATAATTCACCTTGAATTACAGGGCGGCAGCAGAAAACCTTGTCTCCTCCAGGTTACAGCCAGCGCTTGGGATGGCTGATAACGCTGCTGTAGCCACGGAGGAGGAAGTGAGTCAGGTGAGTCTGGGAGGGCAGAACTAAAGACTCCTTCTGCTACCACGCTCACGCTGCGCTGCCCGGAAGCTGGACGAGCAGCAGCAGCAGCACCAATTTAGAGAGGACAGAAGATTGTCTGCCCGCCGCCCGCCCACACCATCAGTGACGCTTGGCGGCAGGGACCGGGCGACAATGGCAGGACGGAGGCAGGCGCCGGGTAGGGCAGACGCCGGCGCCGGGTAGGGCAGGGCACTGGGGCAGACGCCGGCGCGCGCTGCCCGGTATTATACCTGAAAAGTAACTTGTGCAGGGAATGGATCATTTGCGGAGGGGGGGCGGCCGGCGGCGCCATTCCACCAATCTGCGCCCGGAGCATGAGCTCCGGTGGCTCCGCCCTCCCTACGCCTCTGCTCCTGGGCTTCCCTGGTAATGTATAATTGCCAGCACATGTGGTGACACCTTTCTTATCAGTTACCTAGCTCCCCACAGGTGCTGGCAATCCTACATTATCCATACCTCCCAGCATGCCCCTCTCCAGGAGGACACAATGCTCTGTTCCTGGGCTTTCCTGGTAATGTATGATTGTCAGCACCTGTGGTGACACCTTTCTTATCAGTTACCTAGCTCCCCACAGGTGCTGGCAATCATACATTATCCATACCTCCCAGCATGCCCCTCTCCAGGAGGACACAATGCTCTGTTCCTGGGCTTCCCTAGTAATGTAGGATTACCAGCACCTGTGGTGACACCTTTCTTATCAGTTACCTAGCTCCCCACAGGTGCTGGCAATCCTACATTATCCATACCTCCCAGCATGCCCCTCTCCAGGAGGACACAATGCTCTGTTCCTGGGCTTCCCTGGTAATGTATGATTACCAGCACCTGTGGTGACACCTTTCTTATCAGTTACCTAGCTCCCCACAGGTGCTGGCAATCATACATTATCCATACCTCCCAGCATGCGCCTCTCCAGGAGGACACAATGCTCTGTTCCTGGGCTTCCCTGGTAATGTATGATTACCAGCACCTGTGGTGACACCTTTCTTATCAGTTACCTAGCTCCCCACAGGTGCTGGCAATCATACATTATCCATACCTCCCAGCATGCCCCTCTCCAGGAGGACACAATGCTCTGCTCCTGGGCTTCCCTGGTAATGTATGATTGCCAGCACCTGTGGTGACACCTTTCTTATCAGTTACCTAGCTCCCCACAGGTGCTGGCAATCATACATTATCCATACCTCCCAGCATGCCCCTCTCCAGGAGGACACAATGCTCTGCTCCTGGGCTTCCCTGGTAATGTATGATTGCCAGCACCTGTGGTGACACCTTTCTTATCAGTTACCTAGCTCCCCACAGGTGCTGGCAATCATACATTATCCATACCTCCCAGCATGCCCCTCTCCAGGAGGACACAATGCTCTGTTCCTGGGCTTCCCTGGTAATGTATGATTGTAATTTGGGTGCTGAAGATGGGAATTGGCCATATCTGCTTTGTCTGGTACCTGCCCGTGCCACAGTAATAGCGGTGCCAACCTACCTGGTACACCATACAGCCATCAGGAGGGGCTGTGGTGACTCCAATCTCGGGCCCAGGACTGGCGTTTATAAAGTATAATTTGCCCACCCTTCTCATGAAGCTGGGTAGCATTCTAGTGCTGCCGACACACTCACCAGGTGTTCGAGAAAGGGAAGGGGGTCCTGCCTGTCTTGTCAGTCCCGGGTCCCACAATTTCAGATGGCAGCCCTGCTGGTAGCTGCCAGTAATAGTGGTGCCAGCCTACCGGGCAGCACTGTGTGACCTGGCTCTCTCCCTACACCTCAGGTATTGATCTCATCACCCGGAACGTAGCAAAGCTGCTGAAGCCTCAGAAGATCATTGAGCGGAATGGGGACTCGTTTGTGATCCGGACACTGAGCAGCCTGCGCAATTACCAGATCCAGTTCACGCTGGGGGAGGAGTTTGATGAGGACACCAAGGGCCTGGATAATAGGAAATGCAAGGTACTATGGGACAAATGTGACAAAGAACCGACCAATCAGCCCTAACTACCATGTTACAGGCTCTGTATGAATGACGGCAGCAGGTTGGTTGGTACATTAGGATTAGTACACCCCCCCCCCCCCCCCCCCTTTTTTTGGACCTTATTCTAGTCCACTCTTTCTGACAAAATCCTTCTTAGATGGACAAAACATGTGCACTGCAGGGGGGCAGATGTAAAATGTGCAGAGAGAATAAGATTTGGGTGAGTTATTTTGTTTCTGTGCAGAGTAAATACTGACTGCTTTATTGTTACACTGCAATATAGATCTCCCTTTGAAGTAAAACCCCACCCAAATCTAATTCTCTCTGCACAAGTAACATCTGCCCCCCTGCAGTGCACATGGTTTTGTCCATCTAAGAAGGATTTTGTCAGAGAGTGAACTAGAATAAGGCCCTATGGGCTGCATTTATCAACTAATATTTGCGGCTAAATCCCCAAAAACACCCAGGGGGTTAACCGCAAATATTAAGTATCCCCCTAATGTATCACAGGGGACCGCAGCAGGAATCTGCGATTCCCCCCTCCAGCAGCGCCGCATCCCCCGTAGGTTTCTTTGGGGGATGCGAAGCTGCCCGATGTATCAACATCAACTGCCCTAGCGGCAGTGCGGTCGGGGGGGAGGGGTCAGCGCGTAGCCGCGCATGCGCAGACCCCCGGCTCCTTTCGGAGCCCTGTCCCTGCGCACAGCAGGTCATACATTCGGGAAAAATATCGCATTTACAATGCGATCCTGGCCGGTAATATTCCGCCCAGATCGCATTGTAAATGCGATCAATGATAAATCGGGGCCTATGTGAGGTGAGGAGTTCTCAGCTATGTGGTGTAGTACCTATATGTACCAGGAGGTGGCAGCCTAACACTAGCACAGAATGAACACTTACGGATTTGCCACCCTATGTATATGATGCCATAAGAGGTTGGCAGTGCCATACACAGGCATTTCTTTCTCTCTCGCTCTCTCCCTCCTCTTCTGATCATATGCAATAGAACCTGTTTGCCATTTTTAAGGTCTAACCAGCAAAAAAATCTCTCCTTCCAGAGCATGGTCACCTTGGAGAATGGGCGCCTAGTGTGTGTTCAGAAGGGGGAGAAGAAGAATCGGGGGTGGGTCCATTGGATTGATGGTGATGACCTACATCTGGTATGTCTCTGGCCTTGTGTTACATTATGAGGTTACCAGTCTTGCATGACCGTGCCACAACTCTGACCTGTGCTTCATTCCTCACAATCAGTCTGTCACCAAATAGTGGTACATGCATCTAAAAAACATATCCAAAATTCGTCCGTACCTTACACTTCAAAAACTCTAATCCATGCACTCATTATATCACACATTGATTATTGCAATGGCCTCCTTACCGGTCTCCCTAAGAACAGACTCTCGCCACTACAATCCATTCTGAATGCAGCTGCGAGGCTGATCCTTCTGGCGAGACGTTCATCGTCTGCTGATCCGCTCTGCCAGTCCCTCCATTGGTTGCCTGTGTATTACCGTATTCAATATAAAACACTTCTACTTACATACAAAGCTATTACTCTGACTACACCGACTTCTATCTCACAATATATCCCCACCCGACCTCTCAGCTCTGCTCAAGATCTGCGTCTCTCATCAACACTCATTACTCGCTCCCACTTACACTTGCAGGATTTTTATTGGGCAGCACCCAACCTTTGGAATGTCCTTCCACGCACACTAACACTCCACTAGCCTCCAAAATTGTAAGCGTACCTCTTTAGGCAAGCATATCATTTTCAGGACCCCCCCCCCCCCCACACAACCTCCAGTAGCATTTATATCTAATTTCATCCCATCAGGACTGTCCTGTAATCTGGTGGGACTGCCATGCTATGGAATTCCTATCCTTATGTATCCCTATAGACTGTAAGCCTGCGAGCAGGGCCCTCCTACCTCTACATGAGATGGTTTCTGTATCCCATCAGGACTGTCCTGTAATCTGGTGGGACTGCCATGCTATGGAATCCTATCCTTATGTATCCCTCCTATTATCCCTACAGACTGTAAGCCTGTGAGCAGGGCCCTCCTACCTCTATATGAGATGGTTTCTGTATCCCATCAGGACTGTCCTGTAATCTGGTGGGACTGCCATGCTATGGAATCCTATCCTTATGTATCCCTCCTATTATCCCTATAGACTGTAAGCCTGTGAGCAGGACCCTCCTACCTCTATATGAGATGGTTTCTGCATCCCATCAGGACTGTCCTGTAATCTGGTGGGACTGCCATGCTATGGAATCCTATCCTTATGTATCCCTCCTATTATCCCTATAGACTGTAAGCCTGCGAGCAGGGCCCTCCTACCTCTATATGAGATGGTTTCTGCATCCCATCAGGACTGTGCTGTAATCTGGTGGGACTGCCATGCTATGGAATCCTATCCTTATGTATCCCTCCTATTATCCCTATAGACTGTAAGTCTGTGAGCAGGGCCCTCCTACCTCTATATGAGATGGTTTCTGTATCCCATCAGGACTGTCCTGTAATCTGGTGGGACTGCCATGCTATGGAATCCTATCCTTATGTATCCCTCCTATTATCCCTATAGACTGTAAGCTTGCGAGCAGGGCCCTCCTTCCTCTATATGAGATGGTTTCTGCATCCCATCAGGACTGTCCTGTAATCTGGTGGGACTGCCATGCTATGGAATCCTATCCTTATGTATCCCTCCTATTATCCCTATAGACTGTAAGCCTGTGAGCAGGGCCCTCCTACCTCTATATGAGATGGTTTCTGCATCCCATCAGGACTGTCCTGTAATCTGGTGGGACTGCCATGCTATGGAATCCTATCCTTATGTATCCATCCTATTATCCCTATAGACTGTAAGCTTGTGAGCAGGGCCCTCCTACCTCTATATGAGATGGTTTCTGCATCCCATCAGGACTGTCCTGTAATCTGGTGGGACTGCCATGCTATGGAATCCTATCCTTATGTATCCCTCCTATTATCCCTATAGACTGTAAGCCTGTGAGCAGGACCCTCCTACCTCTATATGAGATGGTTTCTGCATCCCATCAGGACTGTCCTGTAATCTGGTGGGACTGCCATGCTATGGAATCCTATCCTTATGTATCCCTCCTATTATCCCTATAGACTGTAAGCCTGCGAGCAGGGCCCTCCTACCTCTATATGAGATGGTTTCTGCATCCCATCAGGACTGTGCTGTAATCTGGTGGGACTGCCATGCTATGGAATCCTATCCTTATGTATCCCTCCTATTATCCCTATAGACTGTAAGTCTGTGAGCAGGGCCCTCCTACCTCTATATGAGATGGTTTCTGTATCCCATCAGGACTGTCCTGTAATCTGGTGGGACTGCCATGCTATGGAATCCTATCCTTATGTATCCCTCCTATTATCCCTATAGACTGTAAGCTTGTGAGCAGGGCCCTCCTACCTCTATATGAGATGGTTTCTGCATCCCATCAGGACTGTCCTGTAATCTGGTGGGACTGCCATGCTATGGAATCCTATCCTTATGTATCCCTCCTATTATCCCTATAGACTGTAAGCCTGTGAGCAGGGCCCTCCTACCTCTATATGAGATGGTTTCTGCATCCCATCAGGACTGTCCTGTAATCTGGTGGGACTGCCATGCTATGGAATCCTATCCTTATGTATCCATCCTATTATCCCTATAGACTGTAAGCTTGTGAGCAGGGCCCTCCTACCTCTATATGAGATGGTTTCTGCATCCCATCAGGACTGTCCTGTATTCTGGTGGGACTGCCATGCTATGGAATCCTATCCTTATGTATCCCTCCTATTATCCCTATAGACTGTAAGCCTGTGAGCAGGGCCCTCCTACCTCTATATGAGATGGTTTCTCCTGATGGGATGCCATTAGATATACATGCTACTGGAGGTTGCGTTTGGGCCCCAGTTGAAAACACAGTCATCAATGTGTTATATTTCCCCTGTGGGGGTCTGATGGCTGAGTGCCATGGCAACTTTATAATCTTGTTTGCTGGGCCTTGAGTTGAATGGTTAAAAATCAATGGATTCTACCATCTGTGCACAAGCAGGGGTATTCCTACAACCTGCAGTGTAACGCTAGATCTGTCCAACCTGGCTGCTAGAAATTCAAATCTAGTTATGTCTGGGAGCAAATAACAATCATTTATTGAGGAATCTAGGGCATGAGTATAGATTAGAAGAAAAAAGATTTCATTCAGCTAGTAGAAAGAATTTCTTTACGGTCAGAACAGTCAAACTCTGGAACTCTCTTCCCAGAGAGGTGGTAACGGCTGGCTCATTAAATGCGTTCAAGGCAAAGTTGGACAAACATTTACTGGAGAAAAACATCCATGGGTACAAATAAGAAATATAATTTGTCTGTAAAATACCAGAACCTACCAAATCAGCAATGGATATCTATACCAGGTTGAACTAGATGTACGCAAGTCTTTTTTCAGCCTTACCTACTATGTAACTATCTAACTCTCTCCCATAAAGCGCCAGACTTCTGTTCCAACCAGCCAGATTGGACAGATGATCTTGTGTGTATGTAATATTAGGCTTCCTATGTGTCTCTATATGGGGGAATACTCCGGACCACACAACTGATGCATTCCGTTCTGCAACCCCAATATCCACATGAATAACTGTCCTGATAGAACAGACTCCAGGAGTCACCACAACAATGTCTAAGATCACTGGCAGTGGTAGGCTACATCTCAGAATGGCGGTAGCCCAGGGGCCCGATACGATGCTGCCCAATATTGGTACATGGGGCAGCCTCACATCCCCCATAGAAACCTATGGAGGGATGCAAGCGGGACAGGGTGTGTTTTGGGGGGGTTTAGATGCCCCCTGGAGAACAATGCATGAGGAGGCTCTAATGGAGTGACCAGAGGTGTGCAGCGGCCAATCCCTCAGGGCCCCACTTATTGCGTCCGTTATAATGTAAAGGGCTATTGGAGGGTACCTGCCATCTGTGCACAGCTGGTGGACACACTACGGTTGCTGGCACTACTTGCAGAACCTCTACCAGGGTGACTTTTTTTGGTACTTGTTTCCTAGCACGGCCACAATCGTGGGCCTTAACTTTAAGGCACACGATGCCCGCGATTTCCCCATAGGCTTCAATGTTAAAATATTTTAACATTGAAGCCTATGCGCGTCCGACGCGATGCCCCCGATTTCTCCATAGGCTTCGATGTTAAAATATTTTAACATTGAAAATGAGTGCATTTAACATAGGTAAAAATGGGAAATGGGCCATTTCTCATTGGGTATGGCCCCGTCATATGTGTGTAAAAAAATAATGGCCCCCCATTGTGACCGCCACCCCCACGATTGACGCGAACCCGAAGCGTGGCGAGCGCAGCGGTGCGTGTCCTACGACCTTTTCATTCCCCCTACTATCCACGTCGGCGTGGAGTTGAGACTATATAGTGTAGCGAGCCACCGAGCCCGAAGCGTGGCGAGCGCAGGCTGATACCTGTCAAGTCCCTCGCGGGCTTCACAGGTATCCGCGTCCCCTCGCGGGGCTCGCCAAACTATATATTCTCAACTCCACGCCGACGTGGATAGTAGGGGAATGAAAAGGTCGGAGGACGCGCACCGCCGCCCCTCGCGGGCTCGCTGCGCTCGCCATGCTTCGGGTTCGCGTAAATCGTGGGGGTGGCGGCCACAATGGGGGGCCATTATTTTTTACACACATGCCGGGGCCATAGCCAATGAGAAATGGCCCACCTTGGGCCATTTACCTTTTTTTTTTTTTTTTTTTTTTTTTTTTTTCTATGTTAATGTACTCCGTTTCAATGTTAAAATAATTTAACATTGAAGCCAATGGAGACGCGATGGACCCGATTTCTCCATAGGCTTCAATGTTAAATTATTTTAACATTGAAGCCTATTGAGAGAAATCAGGTACATTGCGTCGTGTGCGTTTTGGTATGCACCCGACGCAATTTTTTTTCCGACACGACCACCACGATAGAAATCGTGGTGGCCGTGCTAGGAAACAAGTACCCCTCTTTTTTTTTTTTTTTTTTAATGTTGTACGTTCCTAATCTCCTCCTCTGGTTTTCTCCCCCAGGAGCTGACGTGCGAGGACCAGGTATGCAAGCAGGTGTATAGGAAGGTGGAGGAATCCTCGTGATGTCTGTAAGGGTGATCAGGAGACGCCATGCTACAAGATCTCAGCAGTAACCACTTGCTATATATTTATGTTATTGGACTATTTGCCTGTATCAGGGACTCCGCATATTGAGGCTCTGTGGGGTCAGTGGCTTCTGTTCAGTCCTGTACTTGTATAATAAAATATTTATATGATAAAGTTTCCGTATCTCTTACAGGCTGAGTGACTGCTGGTAACTCCAACAAAGGGGGTGGGGGGGGGGGGGGTGTTCAAATAGGCGGAGAAAGTGGGTGGCTCCTGATTATTGGGGAGTGGGGGGGTGCCTAGTTGGATTTCCATCACTGACTGTGTGTCTCTGTCTCTATCTCTGTCGGTCCTCCCTGTTAGTGGAGGGTGAAAATGTAGATCTAAAAGAAAAAGGTATAGAGTGCGCTCAGTGATGTCCACCAACTTCAAATTATAATTATCCGGTAGACAACAACACTTAAAATTACTCAGACACTGGTGATACAGGATCCGGTCTATGTGATCCAGGTCACTGTTTACCGCTGATTGAAAATTAAATTTCCATTATTCATCGGGAAACTGTTTCGGGCTGGAAAAAAGTCATTTCTGACATATAATCAATCCTCAAATAGGATATATCGCTTAAACCTGTGTTTAAAGAATTTAGAAACTGTCATCTGATGAAGTCATTTATGACGAAACGCGTCGGGTATCTGTTTTTTTTTTGTTTTGTTTTTTGAGATCGGCAATATGAAAGTAACGGTTTCAATGTCCCGGAGCAACCCTGCATTTTGCGGTCTGAAAGGGGTAGAAGTGACTTAAACCCCAATAAATAGGCCATTCCAAAACTGTGGCTGCACCTACAGGAGCTAGCAATGATTTTGTGTCGTTAGATATCATTTGGTTTTGGTGAGTATAACGCTTCCAGAACGCCCAAGACCTAGTTCCAGTAAAAGATATACTCACATGTCTGTGCGGCCTTCCCAAAGCGCTGTGTTACTGGGCAATGCCATATGCAATGAATGATATCCACATCTGAAGCAGGGCGTTTCGCAGCACATCGAATTATCGGATAAGGTATGTAAGTGTGGGAGTATAATCAGCTCTATGTAGTAGTATGAAGAGGAAGCCAGGAGTTTATTTAGTACATTGCACCAACCAATAACTGTTCGTAGACTAGTTCCCGGATTGTAATATTTACTTAGAACCTTCTAGAAGATCATAGAATCTAATTGGTTGCTATGGGTAACATCAGATACAACAGTGACAGCAGATAAGAACAACTACTTGGACCCTTTTACAATCTCCAAGGAATTATGATGTTACCCTTTTTTTTTTTTTTTTTTGCGCCCACCTGCTGTTATCCCTTTTTTCCATGTGTCTCCCCCCCCCCCCCCCCCCCCCCCCCCCGCTGTAACCACCTATTTCCTTATTCTCACCCTAACTCTGTACTTATTTCCTTTTCTCTATTCTGACTGAACTACACTGTTGTACCAGAGCCATGGTTCCTCAATCCTGTGCTATACCTATGCACTCTGCATGCTTTCTGCCCCCTAGCAGGGTGTGTTGTGGCATGGGCCACAGTGCAGTGCTGTTGAGGGAGTGGACTACTCTGTCCACTCTACCTGCTGCGTCATAGAAACATAGAATTTGACGGCAGATAAGAACCACTTGGCCCATCTAGACTGCTTTTTTTTTTTTTTTTTTTTTTTTCTTCAGGTAATCTCAACCCTTTTTAATCCTTATTTCTTTGTAAGGATATTCATAAGCCTATCCCAAGCATGTTTAAATTGTTTTACTGTCTTAGCCTCTACCACCTCTGATGGGAGGCTATTCCACTTATCTACTACTCTTTCTGTGAAGTAGTTCTTTCTAACATTTCGCCTGAACCTACCTCCCTCCAGTTTCAGTGCATGTCCTAGTGTTCTATTACTACTTTTTCCTTTGAAGAAAATTTCCCACCTGTATTATGTTAAAACACTTGATATATTTGAAGATTTCTATCATGTCCCCCCTTTCCCTTCTCCAAACTAAGATATTTTAGTCTATCCAGGTAAGTTTTGTGATGTAGGCCATGCACCATTTTAGTTGCCTTCTTTGTACACTCTATAATGTATTTATATCCTTCTGAAGATATGGCCTCCAGAACTGGACACAGTATTCCAGATGAGGCCGTACCAATGACCTATACAGTGGCATTATTACGTCTTTTTTTTTTTCTGCTACTGATTCCTCTCCCTATGCAACCAAGCATCTGACTTCCTCATTGCTTTGCTACATTGCTTTCCTGCATTTAAGTCACTTGAAATAGTGACTCCTAGATCTGTTTCCTCCTCAGCAGTTTCCATTATAGTACCCTTGATACTATATTGAGCCTTTGGGTTTTTGAGTTCCAAGTGCATAATTTTTCTTTTTTTTTTTAATTTTTTTTTAGCATTAAACTGTAGTTGCCATGTTCGTGACCAATTCTCAAGTTTACTTAGATCATCGGTCATTTGATTTACCCCTCCTGGTGTGTCTACTCTGTTGCATATCTTTGTGTCATCTGCAAAAAGGCATACTTTCCCTTCAATACCATTTGCAATGTCACTAACAAAGATATTAAAGAGCACTGGTCCAAGTACAGATCCCTGGGGTACTCCACTGGTAACATGTCCCTCCATAGAATGCACTCCATTTACTACAACTGTCTGCTTCCTATACTGCTACCAGGTTCTTATCCATTTAATTGTTTTATAATCCAATCCCACGCTTTCAAGTTTATTTAGCAGCCTGCGATGTAGGACAGTGTCAAATGCCTTACTAAAGTCTAGATATGCCACATCTACAGCCCCCTCTTCATCTAGTATTTTGGTCACGGAGTCAAAAAAGTCAACTTGTTTGGCATGATCTCCCCTGCAGTAAAACCATGCTGTTTTGGATCCTGTAAGTTGTTTAATTTAAGATATTCCACTATTCTTTCTTTTAATAGTGTTTCCATTAATTTCCCTACTACTGATGTAAGGCTCACTGGTCTGTAGTTACTTGCTTCTTCTTTGCTTCCGCTTTTGTGCAGTGGAACTACATTTGCTCTTCATTCCTCTGGAACTGCACCTGTATCTAGTGACTGGTTGAATAAATCTGTTAATGGCGCTACCAACACCTCTTTTAGTATCCTTGGATGCCATCTGGCCCCATTGATTTAACCACTTTCAGTCTGGAAAGTTCTGTTAGGACTTACTCCCTAGTAAATGTACTTCCATCTACCTTATTTTTATGACTGTCTTTGCAACTTAACTGTGGTCCCTTCCCTTCTCCTTCTATAGTGAATACGGAGCAAAAGTCATTATTTAGATGATCTGCAATTGCTCCCTCCACCAAATTCTCAATGTCTGTCCGCAGTCTTATTATTCCTCCTTTTGATTTTCTCATGTCCTGACCCTTCCTGCCATGCTCACTTCTTGCCTCAGGTCTCCTTACCTGCACCTCATGTCACCCCCTCCTTCTTCTAGATTGTAAGCTCCTTAGAGCAAGGTCCTCTTCCCTCCTGTTCTCACAGCACCCTTCTTGTATTTTAATTACAGCTCTTACTCCCCTACCATCTATACCCGCATCTCTTCTCACTCTCACTTCCCTGCATCTCAGCTCTTCCCTACCATCTATACCTGCATCTCTACTCACTCCCCTACATCTCAGCTCTCTCTCACCCACCATCTATACCCGCCTCTCACCCACCATCTATACCCGCATCTCAGCTCTCTTACTCACCTACCATCTATACATGCATCTCTCCACACTCACTTCTCTACATCTCAGCTCTCTTACTCACCTACAATCTATACCTGCATCTCTTCTCACTCACTTCCCTGCATCTCAGCTCTTTTACTCACCTACAAACTATGGGGCAGATTTATTAAGCTTGGAGAAGAGATAAACTGGAGATAAAGCGGAGAAAAGGTAAAAAGGAGATAAAGCACCAGCCAATCAACTGTGTTTGAAAAAGACAGTTGGGAGTTGATTGGCTGGTGCTTTATCTCCTTTTTACCTTTTCTCCGCTTTATCTCCAGTTTATCTTTTCTCCAAGCTTAATAAATCTGCCCCTATAACTGCATCTCAGCTCTCTTAGGGCCCCATTTAAGTAAATTCCTGAAAACGGGTTAACCGCAAATATTAAGTATCCCCTGAATCTATTAAAGAGAGACCGCAGCAGGAATCTCCGATCCCTGCTGCGATACCCCCTGCAGGGCCCCGGCCGCATACACCATAGGTTTCTATGGGGGATTGGAAGCTGCCCCATGTATCAACATCAGGCAGCCCGGCTTCGCATCCCTGGGCGATAGCCCATTGTAGCCGATGGCTTCACATCATGTGGTCAGCGAGGTTGCCGGGGGTGTGTGTGTGTGTGTGTGTGTGTGTGTGTGTGTGTGTGTCAGTCAGCGCATAACCGCGCATGCGCAGACCCCCTGGCTTCTGGGTTAGTGCTTCGCAGGGACGATACATTCCTGTGTTGTGAAATGCGATCCTGGATAGTAACGTCAATGATGAATGTGCTCCTTACTCACATACCATCTAGGGTGTGGTACAGGGGTCCGACAGCCGGAATCCCGACAGTCATTAGCCCAACGTCGGGATCCTGACTGCCCGGCTCAGACAGCATGGTGAGCGCAACTAAGCCCCTTGTGGGGTTCTCTGCGCTCGCCACACTGTGGGCAAGGTGGCGTGCTACGCTCGCCACCTATTCTATTCTCCCTCTATGGAGGTCGTGGACCCCCACAAGGGAAAATAGCAGATGGCCTTCGGGAACCGGGCTGTCGGTGTTTTGACAGTTGTGGTCCCGACATCTGGTAAATGCCTGTCTGGATTCCCACTCTCTATACCCACATCTCTTCCCATACAGGAGTAGATTTATTATAGTGGCGCTAAACCCGCCGCTATAACACTTCCTGCTTCGCCTCATTAGCAAAGCGAAGCAGGAGGGGAGACAGACTAGATGTATTAAAATCTTGTCTGCCGAAGTGGGGGAGCGCTAACTCCCCCCTCCGGTGATGTCCCCTCTTGGAGACAGTGCATCAGTTCACACTGATGCGCCATCTCCTTCCCATCGGCCGGCTCACTGCGCAAGCGCGGGATCTCGCTACTCACACGAGATCCTTAGCGCAGCTCAGAGCCAGCAGCAGGGACAGCGATGTCCCTGCTGTGGGAATAGGGCATCGCCACCTGCAGCTGTCGAAGTCGATAGCTGCAGGGGGCGGAATGGTCAGTGATGCTGACCGTTCATAAATTAGGTAGGCGCGCAGTACAAAATATCGTCCCTGTGCTATGCCTCCTGCCCAACACTGCCGCACGCTAGACACCCACTCAGCAGGTGTCATAGATCAGGGGAAGCGCTATCCCCTGCCATAACGCACAGGGATAGCGCATATTCCCCTGATCGCCGGTACATAAATCTACCCCACACTTCCCTGTATCTCAGCTGTATTGTGTACTAAGAATTGTGTACTGATAATTGTGCTCTGTTTTTGATATTCTGTCACTGTTATGTCTAGTTCTGTGAACCCTGTACTGTTCTAATATGTTCTAGATGTACGGCGCTGCGTACCACTTGTGGCACCTTATAATTAAAAATATAATAATAATATGCCCTTCTGCTGTGACCCCTAATTCCCTGTGACTCCTCTGCTGTCACTCCTTTTCTCCTGCGCCCCCTGCTGTTACTCCTGTTTTTCATGTGTCCCACAGCTGCAGCACAGGCCAGGCCTGACCAAGCTGCTGCCTCATACACAGCTAAGCTCCTCCTTATGTCCCGGCCCTGTCCCGGGCAGGCTGCGGCCTACCTTCCCCAGCAGCGAGGACCGGTTACCATGGACACCACACTCTTCCTCCCCTTGTTGCCAGGCGGCCCTCCCTATCTCTGCCGTATCTGCTGCCTCATGGTGACCCCGCCCCCACCGGCGCGGCCCCGCCCCCGGCTGCCGCTGATTGGCCATCAGACTCTCTCCGTGGCCGGGCTTCTCCTGATGTCACATGAGCCCTTCTCCAAGATGGCCGCCCGGTTGTTTTGATGAATAATCCTGTGTGAGGCGGCGGCGCTCGGTGTGTTCCCGGCCGGAGCCCTCGCTACTTCTGTGTGGTGTGCGGTGGTCTGCGTCTCCGTTCTCACCGGCCTCCCCAGCAGACAATGCGGCTCTGACCCCGGAAGGCCCCGTCTCTTCCTCCCCATCCTGCCCCTAGCACGGACCCCGGGCCTCTGTCACCATTAAAAGGAAAATCATGGAGGAGCTGAGCGCTGACGAGGTGAGAGAGGCGCCCGGGCCCGGGACACCCACCCACTGACCGGCCAGGCCGCCTATGTACTAACCTGTGGCCTCATCCAGTGTGTATTCATTGTGTACATTGCTTGGCTCCAGTACTGATAGATCTATATCTCCCCTCCCCTATACACACGTATATCACCTATCTGTATATACCTCATACATAGCACATAACCCCTCTATATTAATATATACCATATATCCCCTCTGTACTCATCATATAGCTTAGCTGTGGTTTTATATACCACTTATTCACTATATACTCATATATACACCCTAAACTCCACATATAGCTTAGCTGTAGTATTATCCACTATATACCCCCTCTATACTCATCCCTATATATCATTTAGCTGTAGTATATTATATCATTTATCCACTATATACTAATATATATCCTGTATCCCCTATATACTCCTATCATGTAGCTGTAGTTAGTGTTCATTCTAGAACCCGCTATCTTTGAAAACCCATGCAGTTCCTCTTACCTGCCTGGGGTGTCGCTATCTGCTGTAGTGCATCTAGCACAGTGTGGTCTGTATATCAGCACTGATATGCAAACCGGACCTGTGCTAGGAACACCACAGCAGACAGCGACACCCCAGGCAGGGAACAGGAACTGCATGGGTTTTCCAAGATGGCGGGTGCTAGAATGAACACTAGTAGTATTATATCCAGTATATACCATGTATCCCCCTATACTCATATGTATCACTTAGCTGTCGTATATCCACTATATAATGTGGTCAGCTAGACTAAGGCAGGGTTCCTGCCTGACTTTTAAAGGGCAAAATGCGCCCCCTGCCCCTTCAGCAGTGCCCAGCTACAGCAGCCTGCACACTCATGGCGTTGCGGCATCTACGTGTAATAAAGGGAGAGCTTCAGGGAAATGCACGTGCCCAGCAGGCAATGTGGACATAAAGGGGGCTGGAACACCCCTTTAGTGATAACGGCAGGGTTCCACCTCCACCCAATGCAGCGCACTTCCGGCTAATGGGAACACTATACTCTTCTCCCATATACATATATACACCACATATCCATCTGTCTACTAATATATAATCCCCTATCTATATTTATATTCCCTCTATACTGTTATGCCACCAACGCTGCTCCTCACCTGCATGGGGTTTTATAATTCAAGTGTGTTGTAGGCTGACGCCACTAAATGGTGCCTGATGGAGAATTTCTATCTCTCTACAAAACTTCAAGTGGACTCTCACAATCTGCTACTTCACCCAACCCAGCCATCTCTCATCCTAATCCTCTGTTCCATGCTGTCTACCCTATACATGTAACCTCTGTCTGTCTGCCCCTCCCCTTTTAGAATGTAGGCTCTGACAAGTAGGGCCTTCTCCCCTCCTGTGCTTTCTATCTCTTAAGATGCATAAACATTGGGTGTTTTTGCCCAATGCCGAGCGATCATGTGAAAATCGCTGGTATGAAAATTGGTCAGTGCATACACACTGAAAATATATATATTATTCACCCGGCCCAGCAATTTCACGGGTGGTGAGCCACTTTCCAAATTAGGAGACTGTGAAAAGTGGTTAACTCGCCTGCGGTGGTGGCGGCCGACAATAGTGCGGGAGCACGCATCTGCGCTCGTCACCTGGCCATACACACTTAAAGATTGTTAGCTCAAAATAACCTAGTGCAGTGGTTCCCAAGCTTTGTTGACCAGGGCACGCTACAATATCAGCATTTGTTCAAGGCTGCCCTAGTCCTAAAGTTTCTTATGGATAAATAAGAATAATAAAATTGTTCTTAACGGTCACCCTCCGGTTCAGTTATGTGGTGGGGAAAATAGCTGTGGTTCTACTGTCCATACATTTTATGATTGGCAGCCACCAGCACTGGATTTGACTATTACTTTGAGCATAAATAATTTGTTTTGGTCATGGACCCCCAACATAAGGCACCCGAATTTGGGAACCACTGACCTAGGCACTTCTACTGGTTCACTCACAAAGGCAAATTCCTTCTGAAATGGACAAAACCATGTGCACTGCATATGTAAGGTGCAGAGAAGGCATTAGATTTGGGTGGGGTTTTACTTCAAATTTAGCTCTATATTGCAGTGTAAAAATAAAGCGGTCAGTATTTTCCCTGCACAGAAACAAAATAACTTGCCCAAATCTAATTCTCTGCGATTTTTGTCCATGTGAGAAGGGATTTGCCTTTGCCAATAAACCAGAATGGGGCCATAGTGTGTATGGGCTGTAAGACTATCTTCTACACTGAACTCACTACAACTGCACCTAAAGCCCCGTACACACAGCGATGGGAGCCCTGTGTGCACAGATCAGTCCGCACACATCACTGGAACACATCGCACCAGCTATGTTTGCAGACTAGTGTTCTCTGGTGCGAACACTGGCAATATGACTAGATTTTGACTAGTAACTCCCTATTACTGACTTTACACTCTATGTTGCTGTCTAAACCACTGGCCCTCGAACCAGTTCACTATTGTGTATGCGTCAATACATTGCCGACACACGTCCTGACCGGTGTCAGTTGACCTCCACTGGTCACTGAGCATTGATCAGACTCTGCATTGGTAGTTGGCACAGGGCGAAGCTTGGAGATGCTGGGGCTCACTTCAGAAATGTGGTAAAAATACTGACTGTCGTGTTCCTATTGGTCATTAGATGAAGTCGCTTGTCTTGAAGGCAAAGATTTATTCCAAAAATCTTAAAAAAATAACAATACTTAGTATAGACAGGAGATACAGTAGCAGGGCCGTCCTCCCACTTATACCTTTATCGGACAGCACATAAATAGATTCTACATGGGGAACCCCAGTCTCCTTCCTCCCCTCATACAGTACATCTGTGCAGGAAAACCTTTCATATAACTCGTCACGGCACTTTACCTAGTGCAGGTATGTCCAAACTATGGCCCTCCAGCTGTTGTGAAACTACACATCCCAGCATACCTTGCCACAGATTTGCTCTTAGGGAATGCTAAAACTATGGCAAGGCATGCTGGGATGTGTAGTTTCACAACAGCTGGGGGGGCCACAGTTTGGACACACCTGACCTAGTGGGATACAGTTGCCAGGGTGACACTATGAAGGTCGACACAAGCACTAGGGTGACATGAGTTTTTTTCATGTTTGTTTTTGTTTTCCAAAACAAGCAGTATTTCCTACCATCCGCTAGGGCGTGGGGGGAGAATATAGTAGTGTAGTTTGGGACCAAAAAAAATGAGCAAAAAACCATGTCGACCTTTTGACATTGTCGGCATAATCCTTGTTTCGACCTTAGCCATGTTGACCTAAGCTCTGTTGAAGTATCAGGTTCGCAGAAACCACAGGATTTAGTGCCATCAAAGATAGTTTACGTAAGATTAGGAAAATAATATTGAAGGCCCTTCTCGTGAGATCTTATGTTCTGTAGGGGATGGTAGACAGGTGTGACACAGGGGTAGACAGTGAGTGTGGAGCAGAGCGTTAGGCTGGTTTCACACACTCCGGCTCCTGCCGGACGGTGAAATCCCGCACGGCCAGGGAGCCGTGCCGCACACACTAGTTTATCATGGAGGGGATGGCCACAGCCCGGCAGCCGTCCCTTCCAGTGGCGGGATCCGGCTGCAACCGTGCGGCCGGGCTGTGGCCGTCCCGTGTGAATGGACACAATAGTGTCCATTCACAATTAATGTGTGCGGCACGGCTCCCTGGCCGTGCGGGATTTCACCGTCCGGCAGGAGCCGGAATGTGTGAAACCGGCCTTAGAATGAGAGATTGCTGAGTTTAGTAATGAATTGGGCGTTGAGAGAGGAGGAGTGTGAGGTGGTGGAAGGCGATAACTGTGAGGCGAGAGTGGGAGGAGGTGATTAGGAGATGGGAGGAGGTGATAGCCAGGCTGGGGCGGGAGGAGGTGATCGATAGGCAGGAGAGGCAGCACGCATTAATGGAGCAAACCAGCTATAGCCCCAATATGGGCAGTAAATGTAGTCCTAGATTTCAGAACCCGTACCTGGTATTACTAAGGTGCTGTAGAACCCTTGTTGCACTATATAAATAATTTATTAATATAGCACACTTTCTCCAACAAGACAAAAGGCACTTGACCTATGACATACATCAAAAACAATGCATATAATAGCATTTAGGTAGTACAGCAGTAGGTAATGCACATAATACAGTGTTTAGGTAGTACAGCAGTAGGTAATGCACATAATACAATGTTTAGGTAGTACAGCAGTAGGTAATGCACATAATACAGTGTAGTGCAGTAGTAGGTAATGCGCATAATACAGTGTAGTGCAGTAGTAGGTAATGCACATAATACAGTGTAGTACAGCAGTAGGTAATGTACATAATACAGAGTATGTAGGTAGTACAGCAGTAGGTAATGCACATAATAGTGTAGTATAGCAGTAGGTAATGCACATAATACAGAGTATGTAGGTAGTACAGCAGTAGGTAATGCACATAATACAGAGTATGTAGGTAGTACAGCAGTAGGTAATGCACACAATACAGTGTTACGGTAGTACAGTTGTAGGTAATTCACATAATACAGAGTATGTAGTTAGTACAGCAGTAGGTTATGCACATAATACAGAGTTTTTAGGCAGTACAGCAGTAGGTAATGCACATAATACAGTGTAGAACAGCAGTAGGTAATGCACATAATACAGCGTTTTTAGGTAGTACAGCAGTAGGTAATGCACATAATACAGTGTAGTACAGCAGTAGGTAATGCACATAATACAGTGTTTTTAGGTAGTACAGCAGTAGGTAATGCACATAATACAGTGTAATGCAGTAGTAGGTAATGCACGTAATACAGTGTAGTACAGCAGTAGGTAATGTACATAATACAGAGTATGTAGGTAGTACAGCAGTAGGTAATGCACATAATAGTGTAGTATAGCAGTAGGTAATGCACATAATACAGAGTATGTAGGTAGTACAGCAGTAGGTAATGCACATAATACAGAGTATGTAGGTAATGCACCCAATACAGTGTTACGGTAGTACAGTTGTAGGTAATTCACATAATACAGAGTATGTAGGTAGTACAGCAGTAGGTAATGCACATAATACAGCGTTTTTAGGTAGTACAGCAGTAGGTAATGCACATAATACAGTGTAGTACAGCAGTAGGTAATGCACATAATACAGCGTTTTTAGGTAGTACAGCAGTAGGTAATGCACATAATACAGAGTTTTTAGGTAGTACAGCAGTAGGTAATGCACATAATACAGTGTTTTTAGATAGTACAGCAGTAGGTAATGCACATAATACAGTGTTTAGGTAGTACAGCAGTAGGTAATGCACATAATACAGTGTTTTTAGGTAGTACAGCAGTAGACAAGTCACAGACAAAAAAAGAAAAGAAAAACTTGTCCGCACTATTCAGGGTTGGTGCAGCATTTTGGGTAACTTCCATGGGTTTTGTAACAAGGTTCCGGGGAGGCAGCCATCTTGGGCGCACTGCCTAGGATTATCCAGGGTGGAATAGGTTACCCCTTTTAAAAAATGACAAAAAATTGGAGTGATTTCAGTGTAGAGTAGGGTCCCAACAAGACCCTTGGGTCCATATATTTCTCATTCCATTCCTAAGCTAACCAGATGAGGCAGCCATGTTGGGCACACTACGAAGGTTACACTGTGGGAGGTGAACCATACAACGGCCCTATTCAGGTATGGGAGAGCAGATGCTGTGTAGTAGGAGGATAAATAACTGCTAAACCTTCTATCTCTGATACTAGAGATAGTTGTTCTGAAATATTCCTGTAATCCAGATCACATAGCACTTCTGTACTGTAAGGTATGTTTATTTGTGGTGAGCCACAGAGCTTGCGTTCTATTTACATTTCTGCAGTTGCTAGTGTATGGTATCTGTCTATGTAGTGATGTAGTGTGGCCCCCTCTGTACTGTAGAGATACATTACGTGTATGGTACAGACTGATAATGTTACGGTGATACGTCTCTTCCCTCCTGGCTAACAGTCACACAGCCTTTTTCGTCCTGCATGCTTCTGGCAAACCTTTAGTATACGCCCACTATACATCCCAGAATCCTATGCCCCCATTTTGTTAATAGGAGGTGCTGGGATGTGTAGTTCCTCAGCAGCTGCTGTGCGCTGTTTTCTTCTGACCTAGGGTATCTTCTGTTGGATCTTGCTGCTGATTTTGTGCAGTCCCTGTGATAATGAGCTGCTGCACAATGGTGTAATTAGCCTTGCCTATGATAAGCCATGTTTAATCAGATCATTAGTAACTGCAATTTGTGCATCGTCTGATGTAGAACTAGTATCGGCCAATACATGGAGCTGTGAGTCCATCCATAGAACAAAGCACAGCCTGACCCCTTATTAGCAATATTTGGTTCATCGTTTGTCTGTGCGGGCTGGCTGGCGTTTGCCTCATACCTGTCATTAAAGAAGAATTTAATGATTGTAAAATAAACCAGGGCAGGGTAGATCCGTGTGTACCCTGCTGACCCACATTCTGGCCTGTGTTTTGTTCTGTGACTGTATTGTTACCTGTTGGCTTTTAGGCCCAGGTGCTCCTAGTGCTCAGTGAATGAGAAGCAGCGTTAATATTCCCACAGGTCTGGGATAATTACCTGCTGACATCTCTAAATAACCTGGTCTCTCATAACCGCTGCCCAGGTGTCATTCATGACTCCAAAGTGCTTCTTCTCCACACTCCAGCTGTCTCCAGATCCTGTTACATCGAAGACACATCTCCACAATACTCAGCTCTCCCACAGGACATGGCAAATCTGTAATCCATGCATTCATTATCTCCCATATGGATTGTTGCAGTGGTCTCCCTACTGGTGTTCCCCAGAGCAGGGTATTGTGAAGGCTGATTGTCCTCGCTAAACATTCATTGTCTGCTGATCGCCTCTGTCAGTCTCTACGTTGGTTACCTGTATTCTTCGGAAGTCTGTATAAAATAAATATATGTGTATCTACTTACACATACGGCTATTGCCCAAACTACACCAACCGACCAACATACATCTAGGGTCTTGTAGCTCAGTGTCTCCTCCACACACGTCACCTTCTCCCAGGCACTGATCCCGCTCTGTTTCTGGTTGCACTCCCTGTGTATCTGGGTGCTGGACAGAAGACCCCCAAAAACCTATAGGTTAAGTTTTTCCATAGAGCACGAATGAACCTGCTCCTATGATTGTGACCACAGTGTTTATGGATTGTAAGCAGGAGAATGTAGTTAGTCTCACATCAGGGACTGGCGACGTATGATGTGGATATAAACCATGGGATGCTTTCCCTAGCTGGTTACTGGCGGATGTGGTGTCCTGTGCGTCCCAGAGCCTTACTGCTGAGCTGGCACCTCCTACGGTCAGTATCTGGCCAGTGGTCAGCCTTGCCGCTCTGCGGAATACAAAGGGCACGGTTTTGTATTGTGAGGAATAATATATCGCTTTTATTCCAAATATTTTTATTAAGGATTGAGCATTATAATATTACAATCAACAAAATGCAGTTGTAGGAGTTACAATACAGTATGGAATCAATGTACATTGAGTATTTCTTATCCAACTTTGCCGAACAGACAAATAACGAAGGTATAGGCAAACACGGCCGGAGGGCCACCAAAACGTGAGACTGCTATGACGCTGGAAGGTCTATCGGGGCTTCCCCTAAGAGATTCCTAGTCTCGTACCATTGTGTGGACCGAAAACATTTATAAATCTGTATTTTAAGATCATTTGATAAGGGTGAGGAATAATATATCACTTTTATTGTCAGAAAGTCCGTTCAACTTTATGTATAACTGTGAAGAGAAATTCTGTGACGTTTTGCTTTAGTAAATAAGTGTGAGAAACGTCCCCACTGCTCCGATAGGGTCTTCTCCTCACTGGGAAAGCTTGCTGTGACTGTTAGCACACATGACCTATTACTAGCCCTGAAATAAAGGTGTTGGGTGATTCTGTATCTCCCCAGCCACGTCGCTTCCATCTCTTCAGTCGGCTGCACAGAGGATGCTGATCAGGCTGGATGGCGTTCAGTTCTAATGAGGGCCGGTGCTGGGCACCGAAGCGCCCCAGGGGGGGGGGGGGCGGGCGCCCCAGTGCTCAAACACTTACCTGCTCCAGGGGGGCCACGCTGCCGGGTCCAGTAATGCGGCGCATGGTGCCGTGACCTTCGCGGGGGCTTGCTGTGCGCCGCCGCGACTCTCCCCAGGGAGCGGTGGGGGGGTCCGGCGCTGTGACGTTCCAGGGGAGGGGTGCTTGCCGCAACTCTGCTTAGGGAGGGGAGGAGAGGGGGGGGGGGTGTCGGCGCCGTGACTTTCCAGGGGGGGGGGGGGGGAAAGCTTGTCGGCTGGTGCGGGTCGCAGCGACGCAACGCTCTCCATGGATGGGGCGGCTTGCTGGGTGATGCGGCGCAGACCAGCTCCAAACTGCCGCCCTCCAACGGCCGGCGCCCTAGGCAAATGCCTAAGGCTGCCTAGTGGTGGCGCCGGCCCCGGTTCTAATGCATCTGCGGGCGTTTAGTCATTCCAGAGTCTAGCACCTTTATCACTGTGGGGACGGTGACTAACTCCCCCAATCTTGCAGATAACTGTCACTTCTGGAGGTCTGCTGGTTTTTTGTTTTGCTGTCTGTTCTGAGATACAGACCGGACAGTGTCAGAAGCACCTAAGCCAGGCATGTCCAAACTGTGGCCCTCCAGCTGTAAAGCTACACATCCCAGCATGCCTTGCCATAGCTTTAGCATTCCCTGATAGCAAAACGGTGGCAAGGCATGATGGGACTTGTAGTTTCACAACAGCTGAAGGGCCATAGTTTGGACATGACTGACCTAAGCAGAGAGCGACACCTCAGACAGGAAAGAGGAACGTGCAGGGAGCTAGAATGAATGGAAGGGTACTTTTTGCATGTGGGGCCCCCTCATGGAGGGTGGAACCCGTCCTGAAGAATTCATTGGACTATGAGCTGATGAACAGTGTAAGTTCTGAGCTGCTGTGGAGCTACACATCCCACCACCAGTTTTGCTGTTAGGGCATGCTGGGATTTGTAGCTCCCCAGCAGCATGCTGAATACCCCTGGTGTATGATGATTGCTACACTTCATGTCGGTGGTTCCATCCTACATTTACTGACGCTTAGGATGCATTAAATAGACCGGAATTCTCATAACAGAAACTATGTAGTAAAGTAACTTGGGTGAAGTTTCTGTAGTTGCCACTGGTTACTGGCCGGCATTGGCAGTGATGTGCAGGGAGCAGCTAGTCTCCCCTGCTGCCTTGTGTTTGGATCAGTTGGTCATCAGCAAGTTGTCATTAGGTCGAGATGCGTCTAGGTTGACTGGGTCATAAGGTTGACAGTCAAAAGTTCGACATGGGGCTTTCCACTGGGGGTTTTTCACCCAAATGTCGACACAGTCGACATGGACACAGGTAAAGTGCACTGCGTCCCCTCGTATGACTTGCTGCGCTCGCCATGCTTCGGGCTCGGTGCCTTGCTGCGCTCTGCACACTATTTTATTCTCCCACCACGCCCTAGTGCAGTGTTTTTCAACCACTGTGCCGTGGCACACTAGTGTGCCTTGAGCTGTTCTCAAGTGTGCCCCCAGATCTAGAGATGCCCAAACCAGTTTACAGCCACCACCAGTTCAACTGTTATTTACTGGTCTCTTCTCTTCATGTAAAGGTCAATGTGCTTTATTTATGTTACCTGTGGGGACCAGTGTGATTGTTTTCTATATGGGGGCCAATAGGTTTGCTTTTTTCCTGTGGGGGGTAATGTGTTTTGCCCTGTGGGGATCTCATGGTGTGCCTTGGCAATTTAAAAATCTTATTTAGTGTGCCACAAAGTAAAAAGGTTGAAAATCACTGCCCTAGTGGATGTTAGGGCATGAAATACCGCCTGTCGGCACATGTCGCCTCAATAAACAGTGAAAAACCCCATGTTGACCTTTTGACTGTCGACCTAATGACCATGTTGACCTAACGCATGTCTACCTAGACGCATGTCGACCTTACTGCATGTCGACATAAACACATGTTGACTTAATGGTGCTGACCTAATGACCGTATATATCTGCTTTCCATTGTACAGGTCTGTCACTGCTGCTGCAGGCACAGGTCTGTGTATAAATGCAGGCCTGCCTAGTACATTGCACTGCCTCTGTCCTGGCCTTGACATCGCTGCAGCCCTTGGTTGTGTGTTCTGAGAGCAAGACGCATTGTCCTTCCAATTGTGTGCATACTACGCCGAGTCCCTACAATGGGGGCGCCATTCACATGTTATTCTGTGGTTACTGCTTAGGACGTAACTCTGATAGGACTGCAGCGGCCCCAATATGTGGCAGTATTGCATGCACATAAGGAGGTTGGAGCAGATGCATATAGGTAGTGTTCATTCAGATCCTTGCACCTTTCAAGGTTTGTGCAGTTCCTCTTCCCTGCCAGGATCTTCACTCTGCTGCTGTCTGGTCTGTATGTCTCTGCTGAAATACAGACCACACTGTGCTAAAAGCGCCACAGCAGAGACTGACACCCCATGCAGGGAAGAGCAGCTGAGCAGGGTGCTAGAATAAATGCTGCATATAGTAATGAAGGTGAATTGTCAGTAGAACGGGGGAGCATTGTGATAATAGATAGTGGTGGTCTTCCATCCTCACCATTATACATCATCATCATAATCACCCAGGCCACGCACGCTGCATGTTCAGCCAGTTTGTGTGGCACGTGTCACCAGCATGATCCGTGTACCTCCTGTACAATTGCTGACTGTCTTCTTCTTTTTCCTGTTACAGATTAGACGTAGGCGCCTGGCTCGGCTCGCCGGCGGGCTATCGTCACAGCCCACAACGCCGCTTACGTCTCCACAACGAGAAAACCCTCCTGGACCACCACCATCAGCTGCTTCAGCCCCCGCTGTGTCCCACCAGCTTGGCCTAAATGTTCAGGGTATAACCCCAGCTACCTCACCCATAGGAGCATCAGGTATGCGGCTTTCTGTGGCTGTATATGGCTGTATATGGCAGCGTCACAAGTGCAGCACTGTAGGGAATACATCTGGTGGTCTTGGGTATTTTGTGTATATCACTATTGATAATGATCGGCTATTTCATAAACCATTGCTACAACACAAGGCCACAGCTCCATAAGTGAGTACAGAAAGCAGCCGCAGGTTACTGCTGGGTACACACTGAGCACAGTACCAATACTGCTAACGATATATCGCGCATATGGTCTAGTGCGCCCTCGTCTGTTCATGCAGCTTGATGCGGACTATACGGAGTGTACGGAGGGGGGTTCCCCGTGATGTCACTGAGCGATAGCGTTAAGTGTGTGCACTCCTATTGTTCACCCACGGTATTGCCGATATCGCCAATGCCACAAATCGCCCGGTGTGTACCCAACATAGGACTTGGCTCTTTTGGGAAACCTATAAAAACCCCCTGAGAAAGCTAATGTATATTTACCACAGATGAGAGCGGATATGTAGGATATAATGGGAGTGACCAATGGGGAATGGGCTGAATGTAGGAAATGGATTTATGTTCTCGGCCAGGTCAGAGAGCCATTGTGTTCCCTGTAATCTGATCACAGTAATGCCCTTATTACAGCTGCGGACATCCGAATCGTAGCCAGGTGCTACCTAATAAACACGGGTAAAGGGCTGGTCGCATGCTATGGGGCCGTTGCAGGTTTGAGGCCACGTCGGAGCAGAGCCCAGTCCCTTGTGGTACGCTATAGTGTGGCCGGGAGGTGTCTGCACACCACACTCTGCGGCTGCCACGTTCTGCCCAGCAATGATCGCCACCTGCTATGGTATTGTTGGTTACGGTATGCCCGCCTCTACGGCTGATCCTATTTCATCTGTGTTAGGATCTATGGTTCCAGTGCTACTTGGAGGCCAGGCGAAGCATTTGCTGGGTGAAATGAGTGGTTCTTTGCTGGACACTGCTCACTATAGAAGGTGTGGGGAGTGAGTAGTGCCATGCGTTAGAGGCAGAGTGCAGGTCATGGATCGCTGTCATTGTTGTGCCCGGCTGTCTCTGATTGCATCACTCTAAGCTAGAGTTGTGTAAGGTGACAATATGCAGCAGGCCAGAGTACAGTCTGCGGATTACCAGATAATGCAGGTCATGGACAGGTCACGGGCATACTGACGTTTAGGGGGGGTGCACTATTACCAAACAAAGCCCTTCTTGTGATCTGCAGAACTGACCGACTTTCCTGTAAGCACAGTAGTATAACTAATATACAGGACTCTCCTTTACAGATAACATATACAAAATATAATCATGTAAATTAGTAACCAAAAAAGCTGATTATTGCTGGTACATTTAGAGCATCCGGCATGTCCATGTATCCCAGCGACTGCGTACCTCCATATGGTATTCCTCCAACGCGTGACGTATAATGCAGCGGAGTAGTAGTTAGCGTCCGCACTGTGCGTCCATCTGAGGCGTACACACCAGCCCCTGCACATCGTCCAGTAGAGTAACTCCCACACTCGTGGTCAGATAGGGGTCACTGCGCAGAATCCCACCATGGAATTTCCATACCGCGTGTCTGCAGTGTAGAGGAGGCTTAGTGTCCGCACTGTGCGTCCATCTGAGGCGTACACACCAGCCACCGCACATCATCCAGTAGAGTAACTCCCACACTCGTGGTCAGATAGGGGTCACTGCGCAGCATCCCACCATGGAATCTCCATACTGCGTGTCTGCAGTGTAGAGGAGGCTTTGTGTCCGCACTGTGCGTCCGTCCGAGGCGTACACACCAGCCCCCGCACATCATCCAGTAGAGTAACTCCTACACTCGTGGTCAGATAGGGGTCACTGCGCAGCAGCACCATCCTGGAATTCCCATACCGCGTGTCTGCAGTGTAGAGGAGGCTTAGTGTCTGCACTGTGCGTCCATCTGAGGCGTACACACCAGGCCCTGCACATCGTCCAGTAGAGTAACTCCCACACTCGTGGTCAGATAGGGGTCACTGCGCAGCATCCCACCATGGAATCTCCATACCGCGTGTCTGCAGTGTAGATGAGGCTTTGTGTCCGCACTGTGCGTCCACCTGAGGCGTACACACCAGCCCCCGCACATCATCCAGTAGAGTAACTCCTACACTCGTGGTCAGATAGGGGTCACTGCGCAGCATCCCACCATGGAATCTCCATACCGCGTGTCTGCAGTGTAGATGAGGCTTAGTGTCCGCACTGTGCGTCCATCTGAGGCGTACACACCAGCCCCCGCACATCGTCCAGTAGAGTAACTCCCACACTCGTGGTCAGATAGGGGTCACTGCGCAGCATCCCACCATGGAATCTCCATACCGCGTGTCTGCAGTGTAGAGGAGGCTTTGTGTCCGCTCTGTGCGTCCATCTGAGGCGTACACACCAGCCCCCGCACATCGTCCAGTAGAGTAACTCCTACACTCGTGGTCAGATAGGGGTCACTGCGCAGCATCCCACCATGGAATCTCCATACCGCGTGTCTGCAGTGTAGAGGAGGCTTAGTGTCCGCTCTGTGCGTCCATCTGAGGCGTACACACCAGCCACCGCACATCATCCAGTAGAGTAACTCCCACACTCGTGGTCAGATAGGGGTCACTGCGCAGCATCCCACCATGGAATCTCCATACCGCGTGTCTGCAGTGTAGAGGAGGCTTAGTGTCCGCACTGTGCGTCCATCTGAGGCGTACACACCAGCCCCCGCACATCATCCAGTAGAGTAACTCCCACACTCGTGGTCAGATAGGGGTCACTGCGCAGCATCCCACCATGGAATCTCCATACCGCGTGTCTGCAGTGTAGAGGAGGCTTAGTGTCCGCACTGTGCGTCCATCTGAGGCGTACACACCAGGCCCTGCACATCGTCCAGTAGTGTAACTCCCACACTCGTGGTCAGATAGGGGTCACTGCGCAGCATCCCACCATGGAATCTCCATACCGCGTGTCTGCAGTGTAGAGGAGGCTTTGTGTCCGCACTGTGCGTCCATCTGAGGCGTACACACCAGCCCCCGCACATCGTCCAGTAGAGTAACTCCCACACTTGTGGTCGGATAGGGGTCACTGCGCAGCATCCCACCATGGAATTTCCATACTGCGTGTCTGCAGTGTGGAGGAGGCTTTGTGTCTGCACTGTGCGTCCATCTGAGGCGTACACACCAGGCCCTGCACATCGTCCAGTAGAGTAACTCCCACACTCGTGGTCAGATAGGGGTCACTGCGCAGCATCCCACCATGGAATCTCCATACTGCGTGTCTGCAGTGTAGAGGAGGCTTTGTGTCCGCACTGTGCGTCCACCTGAGGCGTACACACCAGCCCCCGCACATCATCCAGTAGAGTAACTCCTACACTCGTGGTCAGATAGGGGTCACTGCGCAGCATCCCACCATGGAATCTCCATACCGCGTGTCTGCAGTGTAGAGGAGGCTTTGTGTCCGCTCTGTGCGTCCATCTGAGGCGTACACACCAGCCCCCGCACATCGTCCAGTAGAGTAACTCCTACACTTGTGGTCGGATAGGGGTCACTGCGCAGCATCCCACCATGGAATTTCCATACCGCGTGTCTGCAGTGTAGAGGAGGCTTAGTGTCCGCTCTGTGCGTCCATCTGAGGCGTACACACCAGCCACCGCACATCATCCAGTAGAGTAACTCCCACACTCGTGGTCAGATAGGGGTCACTGCGCAGCATCCCACCATGGAATCTCCATACCGCGTGTCTGCAGTGTAGAGGAGGCTTAGTGTCCGCACTGTGCGTCCATCTGAGGCGTACACACCAGGCCCTGCACATCGTCCAGTAGTGTAACTCCCACACTCGTGGTCAGATAGGGGTCACTGCGCAGCATCCCACCATGGAATTCCCATACCGCGTGTCTGCAGTGTAGAGGAGGCTTTGTGTCCGCACTGTGCGTCCATCTGAGGCGTACACACCAGCCCCCGCACATCGTCCAGTAGAGTAACTCCCACACTTGTGGTCGGATAGGGGTCACTGCGCAGCATCCCACCATGGAATTTCCATACTGCGTGTCTGCAGTGTGGAGGAGGCTTTGTGTCCGCACTGTGCGTCCACCTGAGGCGTACACACCAGCCCCTGCACATCGTCCAGTAGAGTAACTCCTACACTCGTGGTCAGATAGGGGTCACTGCGCAGCATCCCACCATGGAATCTCCATACCGCGTGTCTGCAGTGTAGAGGAGGCTTTGTGTCCGCACTGTGCGTCCATCTGAGGCGTACACACCAGCCCCCGCACATCGTCCAGTAGAGTAACTCCCACACTTGTGGTCGGATAGGGGTCACTGCGCAGCATCCCACCATGGAATTTCCATACTGCGTGTCTGCAGTGTAGAGGAGGCTTTGTGTCCGCTCTGTGCGTCCATCTGAGGCGTACACACCAGCCCCCGCACATCATCCAGTAGTGTAACTCCCACACTTGTGGTCGGATAGGGGTCACTGCGCAGCATCCCACCATGGAATTTCCATACTGCGTGTCTGCAGTGTAGAGGAGGCTTTGTGTCCGCACTGTGCGTCCATCTGAGGCGTACACACCAGCCCCCGCACATCATCCAGTAGTGTAACTCCCACACTTGTGGTCGGATAGGGGTCACTGCGCAGCATCCCACCATGGAATTTCCATACTGCGTGTCTGCAGTGTAGAGGAGGCTTTGTGTCCGCACTGTGCGTCCACCTGAGGCGTACACACCAGCCCCCGCACATCGTCCAGTAGAGTAACTCCCACACTCGTGGTCAGATAGGGGTCACTGCGCAGCATCCCACCATGGAATCTCCATACCGCGTGTCTGCAGTGTAGAGGAGGCTTTGTGTCCGCACTGTGCGTCCACCTGAGGCGTACACACCAGCCCCCGCACATCATCCAGTAGAGTAACTCCTACACTCGTGGTCGGATAGGGGTCACTGCGCAGCAGCACCATCCTGGAATTCCCATACCGCGTGTCTGCAGTGTAGAGGAGGCTTTGTGTCTGCACTGTGCGTCCATCTGAGGCGTACACACCAGCCCCCGCACATCGTCCAGTAGAGTAACTCCCACACTCGTGGTCGGATAGGGGTCACTGCGCAGCATCCCACCATGGAATTTCCATACTGCGTGTCTGCAGTGTGGAGGAGGCTTTGTGTCCGCACTGTGCGTCCACCTGAGGCGTACACACCAGCCCCTGCACATCGTCCAGTAGAGTAACTCCCACACTCGTGGTCGGATAGGGGTCACTGCGCAGCATCCCACCATGGAATTTCCATACTGCGTGTCTGCAGTGTGGAGGAGGCTTTGTGTCCGCACTGTGCGTCCATCTGAGGCGTACACACCAGCCCCCGCACATCGTCCAGTAGAGTAACTCCCACACTTGTGGTCGGATAGGGGTCACTGCGCAGCATCCCACCATGGAATTTCCATACTGCGTGTCTGCAGTGTGGAGGAGGCTTTGTGTCCGCACTGTGCGTCCACCTGAGGCGTACACACCAGCCCCTGCACATCGTCCAGTAGAGTAACTCCTACACTCGTGGTCAGATAGGGGTCACTGCGCAGCATCCCACCATGGAATCTCCATACCGCGTGTCTGCAGTGTAGAGGAGGCTTTGTGTCCGCACTGTGCGTCCATCTGAGGCGTACACACCAGCCCCCGCACATCGTCCAGTAGAGTAACTCCCACACTTGTGGTCGGATAGGGGTCACTGCGCAGCATCCCACCATGGAATTTCCATACTGCGTGTCTGCAGTGTAGAGGAGGCTTTGTGTCCGCTCTGTGCGTCCATCTGAGGCGTACACACCAGCCCCCGCACATCATCCAGTAGTGTAACTCCCACACTTGTGGTCGGATAGGGGTCACTGCGCAGCATCCCACCATGGAATTTCCATACTGCGTGTCTGCAGTGTAGAGGAGGCTTTGTGTCCGCACTGTGCGTCCACCTGAGGCGTACACACCAGCCCCCGCACATCGTCCAGTAGAGTAACTCCCACACTCGTGGTCAGATAGGGGTCACTGCGCAGCATCCCACCATGGAATCTCCATACTGTGTGTCTGCAGTGTAGAGGAGGCTTAGTGTCCGCACTGTGCGTCCATCTGAGGCGTACACACCAGCCCCCGCACATCATCCAGTAGTGTAACTCCCACACTTGTGGTCGGATAGGGGTCACTGCGCAGCATCCCACCATGGAATTTCCATACTGCGTGTCTGCAGTGTAGAGGAGGCTTTGTGTCCGCACTGTGCGTCCACCTGAGGCGTACACACCAGCCCCCGCACATCGTCCAGTAGAGTAACTCCCACACTCGTGGTCAGATAGGGGTCACTGCGCAGCATCCCACCATGGAATCTCCATACCGCGTGTCTGCAGTGTAGAGGAGGCTTTGTGTCCGCACTGTGCGTCCACCTGAGGCGTACACACCAGCCCCCGCACATCATCCAGTAGAGTAACTCCTACACTCGTGGTCGGATAGGGGTCACTGCGCAGCAGCACCATCCTGGAATTCCCATACCGCGTGTCTGCAGTGTAGAGGAGGCTTTGTGTCCGCACTGTGCGTCCATCTGAGGCGTACACACCAGCCCCCGCACATCGTCCAGTAGAGTAACTCCCACACTCGTGGTCAGATAGGGGTCACTGCGCAGCATCCCACCATGGAATCTCCATACCGCGTGTCTGCAGTGTAGAGGAGGCTTTGTGTCCGCACTGTGCGTCCATCTGAGGCGTACACACCAGCCCCCGCACATCGTCCAGTAGAGTAACTCCTACACTCGTGGTCAGATAGGGGTCACTGCGCAGCATCCCACCATGGAATTCCCATACCGCGTGTCTGCATTTGTTATAACATCTGGGAAACCTTTTAATGTTGGCTGAGATTCTGTTTAGCAATACACGGCTGTGTCATGTCACAGAAGGAAGAGCTAAGTATAGAGCGATGTTCTAGTTGGTAGTGTAAACAGAACAGCTTGTCCTGGAGTCGTCCTGTCACCGGCAGCAGTCTGCCATGTATTATTCAGTCTCGTGCTCCGGTGTATTCCTAGCACATAAACAGCTGTGGGGTCAGGTGCTGGGATACGTGGAAGTGCAGCCTGGGATATAGAGATTTCCGTACAGAACCTCTGTGCTTCCCGGTGTGGCCACTGGGTGTATTCTGGTGACCGGCACTGGTTAGTCCTACACCGCATGGGCCCTGTGTCTATGCTGTCCCTGTCACGAATGATCACATAACTGTATATGCCAATGTTTCAGGGTGATGTTTGGGGGAGGGGTGTATAAAATGGCCTGTTCTTGGTATATGAGATCCAGCTTATCACTGATGTATGAACCAGAGGACCAGACTCTCCTGCTACTTGTGGGGGTGATATCCTCCTAACCCCAATAACTGTATACCCCCATGGGCCATGGTAATAGAATTCCATATACCCCTGACAATACCATCACTGTTCTGAGAACAATCTGAGCACAGAGGTGGAATCCCCCTGAAGCATCCAGCAGCGCCCTGTTTCCTGCGTACCCTCCTCTGTAGCGCTGTCACTTCTGTCTGTCTCTGCTGGGTGATGGCTGGTCTCAACAATTACACTTGTACTCGCTAGACCCCACTAAGGGGACGGCTGAGTTCATTCAGATTAACTTGCATCAACTTGAATAGACGTTCATGGCAGTCAGTGTGGGATATCCTCATGTGCCCTGTGAGTCGCCAAGTGTCCTAGGGAAAGCCAACACGTTCTCTCATTGCCACCCAGCGGAAAGCAAGGGGTAGCATGAATGATCTGGAAGTACCACACACAGGCGCAGGGAGATCTGTAGGACGTGGGCTGGTGGCAGGCTAGTGATGGGGCGGTGATGACCATATGGAACTGCCATGTGATTCCAGAACATGTACTGACCAAACTAGCAGTTCTGTGGGTGTCCTGCTCCTGCGCCGGCAGTAATAATCGGATATTCCGGTTACTGTCTGCATGCAATTGCAGCCGTACACATGGGGAAATCCTTACTCACCATCAAATGGGTTCTCCGCTGTTCACAGCGCTGTGTAAGTATAGGCTGTGGGGAGATGGTGGCTGCTGCTGACGGGGCACTCCCTAGAATATGCTGCGTTACAGCTGCAGGATGTCAATCTCCCTGGGAGCAGCCAGCGAAGGATAGTCTTCACTGATTGTCTTTGTACGGAAGCATATTTGCTTGTGCACCATATTTGCAGCAGAGCAGGCTGGTCTGAATCAGGCCCGGTGTCCCATCCACCTTGTGTACATGGGTGACCATAACTGCTTAGTGTTGCACTGCCGGCGTAGGGCAGGACGCTGTGCGGAGGAGTAGCCGGGAGCAGCTGCATGTACGAGAGATAAGCCAGGAGGCCACAGAAACGCCATGTAACATATACTGTACACTGGGGAGGACACTGGCAGGTGCGTGTGGGCAAGCGGTGACATCCCACAGTCATGTTGTGTAAGGGTGACGATGGATTATTCTCCTTTATAGGTTATGTGGCTCTGTCTCAGATAAAATACATAAAAATACATTTTGCTTACAAAGGACTTAATTTGAGCTTTGTGATGGCAAATACTCATAGCCGGATCATTGCGCCGTGCCAGCGGTGTTACTGGGCCGGATCATTGCGCCGTGCCAGCGGTGTTACAGGGCCGGATCATTGCGCTGTGCCAGCGGTGTTACGGGGCCGGATCATTGCGCCGTGCCAGCGGTGTTACGGGGCCGGATAATTGCGCTGTGCCGGATCATTGCGCCATACTACGGGGCCGGTTCACTGTGTCGCGTCTCGGGGCCGGATCATTGCGCTGTACCAGATCTTCACACCACATCAACGCTGTTGCCGGGCCGGATCATTGCGCTGTGCCGGTTCATTATGCCGCAACAAGCGGTGTTGCTGTGCTGGATCATTATGATGTACCAGCGGTGTTGCGCGCGCGGATCATTGCGCTGTTCCGGTACCGCTATGGGCCGGATCATTGCGCTGTGCCAACGGTGTTGCTGTGCCAGATCATTGCGATGTACCAGCGGTGTTACGGGGCCGGATCATTGCGCCGTGCCAGCGGTGTTACTGTGCTGGATCATTGCGATGTACCAGCGGTGTTACGGGCCGGATCATTGCGCCGTACCAACGGTGTTACGGGGCCGGATCATTGCGCCGAGCCAGCGGTGTTACGGGGCCGGATCATTGCGGTGTTACGGGGCCGGATCATTGCGCTGTGCCAGCGGTGTTACGGGGCCGGATCATTGCACCTTGCCAGCGGTGTTACAGGGCCGGATCATTGCGCCGTACCAGCGGTGTTACGGGGCCGGATCATTGCGCCGTGCCAGCGGTGTTACGGGGCCGGATCATTGTCTATATACCGCTTATAATAACACTCTCTCTTCCAGGGGTGGCCCATCGGAGTCAGAGCAGCGAAGGGGTCAGTTCCCTCAGCAGTTCTCCATCAAATAGCCTGGAAACACAGTCCCAGTCCTTGTCGCGCTCGCAGAGCATGGACATAGACAGCGTTGCCTGTGAAAAAAGGTAAAATCGGTTACTGCGATAATGATCTGTCAGTTTGTGAGTTCCACCGGCAGCGAGCGGCTTATGTGATGTCTCTGCTCCCCCAGCATGTCGCAGGTGGACGTAGACTCAGGAATAGAGAACATGGAGGTGGATGAGAGCGATCGCAGGGAGAAAGGAAGCATCGCTGATAAGGTACAATTGGAAATGGGTATAAAACAAAAACGGGGCCCTGCTCGCTGGTTTACCCTGTAATGTTACTGCTGGCTTTATCACACATGTTAGGTAGTTGTCCCTATAAGGCCGTATGGGCTGATGTTTATACATAGAAGGATTGGACCTGTAGTAGGTGGGTTATTACCCATTTGCTGGGGTGTCAATGGGGCTTCTTATGCCGGTAAGCCATCATAATAAGCCCCAGTGACACTGGGAGTGCGCGGCTTGTGCTGAGCTGTGTGATTGGTCTGTGTGACGAGCTTGTGCCCTAATATCGCAGCTCTTCCCTTCTCCTCCAGGAGCTGTCGTCAGGGTCAGAGGTGTCCGAGGAGCAGTCGCTGCAGCTGGTCTGTAAGATTTTCCGAGTATCTTGGAAGGACCGAGACCGCGACGTCATCTTTCTGCGGTCGCTCTCTGCTCAGTTCAGACAGGACACTAAAGAAGGTAAAGTGTATCGCGTGTTCCTGTGTATGTGCCCATTACACAGAAACCAGCAACAGGGGCCGCTGCAGCTAATTCATATTCTCATTTAGTTAGTATTAGGAGCTGGGTTACCTGCCTGTCGGGTCACTAGGATCCCGGCACGGGAAATGCAGTGACCCAGTAAGCTGCCGCCTCTCCCAGAGGGTAACATCCATGGGCTGGCTCCAGCTCACCAGGGCTGATTGGTATCCGGATGTTAGGTCCGCAGACAGTCGATATGTCAGTATGTATGCGGTCGACAAAAACACAAGGTTGACATGAGTTCTTCAAGATTTTTTATTTTAGATTCCTATGTTACCATCTATGTGGAGCGAGGCCCTGTCCCTGAAACATGGCGAGGGTACACAGTACACTAGAAGGGGGTCCACAGACACCAATGACAACCTCAGAATCTCATGTCGGCTTTTTCATGTGTTGATGTTGTGGACCCTTCCCGATCACTCCTGGCTCTCAGATCTGGGATTCTTACTCTCTCCTGTGATTGGTGCCCGCCCTAAGTCTGTGTCTTCCTGTGTCTTGTAGTGTTCTCCAACTTTAAGGACTTAATCGGACAGATTCTGATGGAGGTCTTGATGATGTCCACACAGTCGAAAGATGACAACCCATTCGCCAGTCTGACGGCCACTTCTCAGCCAATCGCAGCAACGCGAATCCCAGAAACGACTTTAGTACTGAATTCGGGGTCACACCCTGGCACCAGCCCCATGTTCTGTAACCCAGGATCCTTCGGCGCCAGCTCTGTATCCAGGCAAGTGACATGCGCGTTGTGTGTAGGATTATTGTTCTAAGAGAGGAGACTCCTCCTGATGAAACCTCTCTTTGCTAAGGTGTTGTCTTTACGTGTAGCGTGTAAGACGTTATCATGTGTGTGATTCACAGATCATGAGGCCATACTACACAGCGGGAGTGGTTCTCGCCATTCAGTGATGCTGTGTAAGATGTAGTCCGCTGTCCTGCTCCTGGGGATGTTGGGGTCTGGGCTGCCTGCAGGGGTAATGCAGACACGCTGTGTAAGGCGTAGTGCACTGTCCTGCTCCTGGGGGTCTGGGCTGTCTGCTGGGGTAATGCAGACACACTGTGTAAGGCGTAGTGCACTGTCCTGCTCCTGGGGATGTTGGGGTCTGGGCTGCCTGCAGGGGTAATGCAGACCCACTGTGTAAGGCGTAGTGCACTGTCCTGCTCCTGGGGATGTTGGGGGTCTGGGCTGTCTGCTGGGGTAATGCAGACACGCTGTGTAAGGCGTAGTGCACTGTCCTGCTCCTGGGGATGTTGGGGGTCTGGGCTGTCTGCTGGGGTAATGCAGACACACTGTGTAAGACGTAGTGCACTGTCCTGCTCCTGGGGATGTTGGGGTCTGGGCTGCCTGCAGGGGTAATGCAGACATACTGTGTAAGGCGTAGTGCACTGTCCTGCTCCTGGGGATGTTGGGGGTCTGGGCTGTCTGCTGGGGTAATGCAGACATGCCGTGTTAATCATAGATCTGTATTCATGCTCGGGGCCCAATTCAGAGTTGATCACTAATTGCAGAATTTGCAAGTTGAGAGACTATCGAACTACTGCTCATGCGCACCATACACATTGCGCATGCTCAAGGGTGAATAGCGAAAGAAAATGCGTATGGAACGTAAATGCGAAGTGAGCGGAGTCTGACAGACAGGAAGCCGCGTTGTGGGTGGTAACGGCTGTTTTCTGGGTGTGTGAATAATATGCAGGTGTGCCCAGGATCTGTGATGTCCACGCCGATCAGCCTGTCTGTTGCAGATAAGTAGAAGGGTCGGAGCTTCTCTATTTGCACAGTGTGGCGGCTATCTGTAACGTCTCACATTAGCGGTCAGGTCTGAATCAGGCCCTTTGTTGTTTTATCCTCTGCTCTCCTGATGCCTAAATGTTTGTACCTGATGTTTCTCTTTCTCTGCTTCAGTCTATACGATGCTAGTCCTGCTCTCAGCACTCTCCGGGTACCTGCCAGTCACTCGCCCATCCTCCCTATACTGAATACCCATCCAAGCAGCCCTGCGCAGTCCCTGCCCGGCAGCCCTCACATCACCCAGGCCAGCCCGCCGCTAGCCCTTACCACCTCCCCGCGTTACAGGCCTTACAGTGTCACTCATTCAGGACCACTGCCCATCCCGTCCAGTCCAAGGACTGCCAACGTCTCTCCCATCATGCACCTGTCCAGCAGTCCTCGGGCAGTGCCCGCCAGCTCACCTAGACAGAGGCCTCTGTTATCTCCCAGAGTGTCCCCGAGGCTGAACCGGATGCCGCCTAGGTATTTCCTCCACGGTGTGTGTGTGCGCATGTGTGTGATTTCTGTACGTTGTGTGTGCCCCATGCATCGTTTGTTCCCAGCCCTCACCTGCACATTAGGGAAAGCTGTACGATGATGACCCGCGTCTCCATGCTTGTAAATGCATGATCACGCCTGTTACCATGGTGATTCTGTGTCACATGTGTGTTCATGCTCTCCTCTGTCTGCTGGGTACTCGCTGTAGTCATTCCCATCACGTGTAATTATCTAGTGTCCACTTCTTACACGAAGGCAGGATCACCCTACAGTCTGTGTGTGCTGTTAGTGTGTTCTAGACCTGGTGTCATAGAAAGCACCAAGTCCCAGCCAGTCACATGTAATGAGCACCAAGTCCCAGCCAGTCACATGTAATGAGCACCAAGTCCCAGCCAGTCACATGTAATGAGCACCAAGTCCCAGCCAGTCACATGTAATGATTCCCATGGGCTTTATGGCTCTTGTACTCTGCTGCATAGCCACAGGTGCCGGGCTGGTGTCTGCTCCCAGGTGACTTGTGACTGTAACCACTGCGGGTTCCGTCACACATTATAAGAAAACAGTGTCTAGTGTAACCTCTTTATTAGTACTTTCATTAGACTTAGTCTCTATTATGTTGAGGTGTGCTACCGCAAGACATGGGATAGACTCAGTTATGGGGAAACAAAAGAATGTCTGTCGTGCGGTGCACAAGAAGAAAAAATATAAAATATAACCTTTATTATATTATATTTAAAAAGTTTCAGCGAAAGAGTTTTGATAAAATAGACATACAACGTGTAAAGACTAATGAGACAATATAAAAAGGAAATGACATTCCTGATGTTGCGGGGGTTTAGCAGATAATCTTCTGGTCTGTACGGTGTTTTCACTGTATATCAATTTGTGCAATGGCAATTGTAACAATAGGTAAATTGACCTTGAAAAAGCCTACAGCGAAACGCGCGTTGGCGGTTCACATAAAAATGTGTTTTTATTGCTTTATTTAAAAATACCTACTAATGTGTACACAAGTGTGACTGGCAGCAGCGGTCCGCCGCGTACTTCCAGCGGCATTACACGCTGGAACATTACACGCTGGAACAAACAGTCATTTGGATACTGACCGTGGTGATGCTTTTAGAAAATCAAGCAGCACGCTGGCAATTATTTTTTCTAAGTGGCACCTAGAATATAAGTATATATACTATCGGGAGCTAATTTATGAGTTGACCTTATAACAAAGTTAATAGAGGGGTGAAAAGGAGCGGCCAGGACGCTGCTTGTATCCGATCCCCTACAAACATTGAAATTGGTTGATTCACCGCACACAGGGACATGGTTCCCATGCTTTAAAGACAAGACTTATATGTTGTCATATTACCTCCTAGAAACTTATAAGCTAATATTGTGTCAATTTACCTATTGTTACAATTGCCATTGCACAAATTGATATACAGTGAAAACACCGTACACACCAGAAGATTATCTGCTAAACCCCCGCAACGCCAGGAATGTCCTTTCCTTTTTATATGGTCTCATTAGTCTTTATATGTTGTATGTCCTTCACACATTATGCCTGACTAGGGGGGCTATACTGATTGCCTCACTCCCCTGCATGTTCGTGCAGGGGAGTGATGGAGAGAGTCTGCGCATTTATGCAGACGCTTCGTGTGAGCGGGCACGGTGAACTGCTTGATTGCAGTCCCCTTCGCACCTAGCAGTGCAGGCGTGGGGTGGCGGTTAAGGATCACGTCCATAGGAACGCCAGGCATTTCATGGTCATTCCCATGAACTCGCTGGGTGTTCCCATGTAAGTGTGCCTGTGACGTGGGGGGCGGGCAGCTGACGCAGCTTTGCGAGTCAGCCAGAATAAGGTCCTATGTCTCTAGGGGCTGCTGTACTTTATGTATTAGCCATTGATGGGCTGCGCACGCTGTGGTTTCCCATGTACATATAATGGCTTGGATCTGGATGTGTAAGGTGCTCACATTTATTATCCGTGTGCCTTAATAGTTTGTCCGTTTCACTCGTAATAATGACATTGAGGAGCGGAACTTGCATGTGTGTGTCCTTAGCGTCCTGCTTGCTGGTGTTTGTGGTTCATCTTACAGCGTGCATTTAAGGCTTGCGGTTTACCACAATGAATTTTGATATTTTAAAAGTGCAGCATATACTTTGGTGCCCCCTGGCTGGGTACCTGCCCATCTAGGTATAGGGATACATGATGGGCAGTAGCATGGCTTTATTACATGGTTCTGTAACTCTGGCATGATCCCAGAATGTTTGTGGGTGATAAAATGTATCTATATTGTCCTCTTACCTGGGCTCCAGCATGTTCCTCTAGCTGCATCATTGCGCCAATCACCCCTCAGCCGCTATAACAGGAAGTAACTATTAGGCTACAGAACCCCCTCCTCCTCCCCCTCTTATCTGTGCTCCAGCATGTTCCTCTAGCTGCATCATTGCGCCAGGAACCCCTTAGCCGCTATAACAGGAAGTAACTATTAGGGTACAGAACCCCCTCCTCCTCCCCCTCTTATCTGTGCTCCAGCATGTTCCTCTAGCTGCATCATTGCGCCAGGAACCCCTGAGCCGCTATAACAGGAAGTAACTATTAGGGTACAGAAACCCCTCCCCCTCCTACCTGTGCTCCAGCATGTTCCGTTAGCTGCATCATTGCGCCAATCACCCCTGAGCCGCTATAACAGGAAGTAACTATTAGGGTACAGAAACCCCTCCCCCTCCTATCTGTGCTCCAGCATGTTCCGCTAGCTGCATCATTGCACCAGGAACCCCTTAGCCGCTATAACAGGAAGTAACTATTAGGGTACAGAACCCCCTTCCCCCTTATCTGTGCTCCAGCATGTTCCGCCAGCTGCATCATTGCGCCAGGAACCCCTTAGCCGCTATAACAGGAAGTAACTATTAGGGTATGGAACCCCCTCTTCCCCTGTAACTTTTGATGCTGCCGCCCTTTGCCCAACCACCCAGTAATTGTGTTTTCATGTTGTGCCAGTGTGTATGACAACCCTTTGTCCCTCCTCTTCCTCACCCGCACCGATGAGGTTGAGGACAGCAGTGACGATGAGAATGATGAAGAGGAGTTCTCTGGTGTGCAGCTCGGGTCCAGGTACCGGTGGCATGCTGGATTGTCCGCACACTAACACTAGGATGCCAGTTGCTGTGCCCGATCAGTTTGTTGCGGATTGCTGTTACACCATGAGCGTATCTATAGAATAATGGCGGCCTTTAACAAGCTCGGCTGCATGGCGTGAGTTGTGAAATCGTTGCTTCTTTGCAGGAACAAATGTGCTGATTGGCGGCTCATTCAGACCGCCTCCTGGAAGGTATCTTCTTTATATAGCACCGCCCACTACGCAGCGCTGTCATTAGCATCTGTCCCCGTTGTAAAGAAGTCTCTATGTTGGGGATTGGACTCCAGTGCTAGCCAATGTGATACTGGGGTGTCCTACATTTTCTGTATGCCAAATTATTTGGTTCTCTTAAAGCAACTGGTACACTAAATATGTAACTATGATGTCACTGAAGCCGGGGGTCACTGCGCGCATCCGTCCTGACAATGTGTCTAATTCACGGGACAGGCTGTGTTTTCCTGCGGCCTTAAGGGGCCGGGCGGTGCCTAGCGCAGACTGTTCATCTGATTTATGTGCGTATAACACTCCAGCTTATAGGGGGGCTATGTTACACTTGGTACTTGCAGGTTTATTTCCTCCGCCTCCCTGGTGCATTCTTTCTGTTAGCAAATAGCATTAATTAAAACCTATAATAGTGATGGCTAACCTCAACACTCCAGCTGTTGTTGAACTACACATGCCAGCTGTAGTGTCGAAGTTAGCCATCAGTGACCTATAATATCGCAGTACTCCTGTAATATGTAGGTGGGCGTCATGGGTTCTATCTTTAGGAGGTGTCCTAGCACTAGGGCTGTGGGTACACCTAGGTTGCCCATGTGTAGTATAACTGGGGTGTATTTGAGGCAGATATTGGGTGACAAATAATTCTGCCCATTACACAATCCTCTGTAGTCCGGTATATACTATGCTTGGGGTTTGTGCTGTATGTAATGGGAGGATTGTGACTGCACGGATACCTGTTGTATAAGGGACACCGGCCCTGTGCTTCCACCTCTCTGTACAGGCCGTTTCTGTCACTACGCCGTGTCCAGTCCTTCCTATAGCTGCTGTCCCTCCCACAACCCGATCCTGCTAAACTATAACCTCTATTGGTGAAATGTTCTGCAGTGAATGCTGTTTGGACTTTGCCTACTAACAAGTTCTGTACAGTTTGCAGTTACTGTCTGATTTGTGGATCTCGGTACCACTGGGGAACGTGTGTCCCTGACCGGCCGGTATTGTAGGTGCAGCAGGCGGTGGTGCTGGGGATATGCTGATGTGTTCTCTCTTCTCTCCTGTAGTGGGACTAGTAGTACAGAGTCCTGCAGCGATCACTTCACTATCGAGACCTGCAAGGAGACAGAGATGCTCAACTACCTCATTGAGTGCTTTGATAGAGTGGGGATAGAGGAGAGGAAAGCACCAAAGGTAAGCCAGCGGGGATGTCCTGTTATCTCCATATAGATCCGGGCAGGAAGACCAATTCTCACCTGATTACTGGGATGTATTCATATTACTGGTGGTAGCATATTATTAGCCAAGGGTTCCATAGAGAGATTATGTCACAGGATACCATACAGATGGCTTACTACAAGGTTCTGGATAGTTCTAAGCCTTACTAATAGAAAGTGTGACTGTCCACATATCGTTTTCATTTATATGACAGACTTGTCATGTAGCCACACCCCCATAGCCCTACATTGGGTGTACACAGTCTGCTGATGCTGCTTCTTCCCCCATAACTGAGGACCATCCATCTACCCCCTGGGTTACTAGTGTGTATCGGTGTGGCAGAAGCCGTGTGTAGGGGGATAGTCTGCTCAGATGCAGCACAATGATACAGAAGACAGACGTGGAATATTCTGCAATGGCCGAGTCCTGATCTCACCCAGATCCAGCAGGACTCTCTCCTGCTGAAGACCAAGCTACAGGCAGCAGGACCCAGGGACACTACACCGGAAGACCCGGCAAAGCCTGACACAGGAGGACACCAAGCATTTGGTGATACCATGGGCTCCAGGCACTTTGTCTGCAAACAAACACTTTATTTAGACTTGGTAACTTTTCAGTGTTCCGTGTCAGTAGGGGGCCGTGTGTAATAATGACGGCGTTACCTGTTTTTGTCGGATGAGCGTAGATCTGATCCCTGCATGTTCTGTTCTCCCTCCCGCAGATGTGCAGCCAGCCAGACGTGAGCCAGCTCCTCAGCAACATCCGGTCACAGTGCATCTGCCACGCTGCTCTGGTGTTACAAGGTGCCCTCACCCAGCCACGGTAAGCAGGTCTGGTGTCACAGGCTTATAGGTTATGCACTAGCCTACATTGCACCTGGCAGAGAGAGCAGGTAACTGTGCACCTAGATACACTCCCCATATGCAGCAAGCTATCCAGGTGCACAGTATTCCCGGCCGTTAGTGTCACCTCCCCAGCTCACAAGACACCGCTGAAGCTCCTCACGTTGTACAGAACAAGAGCCAATGCTGCGCTGCCTGTATTAGCCATTGTTGTGTGTAGACCAGTCCACATTGCAGATTTGGGAAGCTGACGTGCTCCATCTGTGTCCACCCTGTGAGTGAAGCACCGCATTCCTACAGTGAGAGCTTGGGGGGTGCACTGACAGATGTAACCCCCCCCCTTCTCCCGTTACTCCATGTGTATTACCCAGATCAGTGTTCTAGTACCATCTCTCCTCTCCTCCCTGGTGCAGGTCTGTACAGCAGCAGTCCCTCCTGGTGCCATACATGCTCTGTAGGAACCTGCCCTTCGGTTTTATCCAGGAGCTTGTGAGGACGACCTATCAGGATGAGGAGGTGTTCAAACAGGTGACCTACAACCCTCTATTACAGAGCTAGTACAGTGTCGTTATTTGTGTCAGTGTTACCACGTGTGTATTGTGTGTTGTCACGTGTGTATTATATGACATTCACTATCCCCTATCACCCCTCTGTGGGTGACTTGTCCCGGGAATGTGTATGCACCTGCAGGTAAGGTTATAGAGGCGGGGGGTAATAATACACTGGGCGGGCATAGAATGCACCTACCTTATACTGGTCTAACAATAGTTCTGTGTCCCCGGCAGATCTTTATTCCCGTTCTGCAAGGCTTGGCTCAGGCTGCTAAGGAGTGTTCTCTGGACAGTGACAACTTCAAATATCCGCTAATGGTGAGGACTCTGCATATACCAGTAGAGAGGCTTATTATGTGTAATCCAGTGTGATGGAGGGGTGGCGAGGGATCGCTGTGCGGTGCTGTGTAGCAGGGCTGTGTATACTCTGATATGATCACACGACGCATGCTCTAGTTTGGGCTGGATAGTTGTTTGGTTACAGTTGGTTGTGTCTGATGCAGCCATACTGTAGACCAGGAACCAATCACTTAAGCGTAATGTTTTTCCTGCACTTGCTTCCTTTATGCTGATGCCACTACAGCAATGCCCCTGGTGTACGGCCTGCACGCTAATATAGGAGGACTGAGGCACCTATTGTCGGGGGTTCATATTGGCTGCAATACCACATATGCCAAACTGAAGCCGTCCCTGTAGTGTCTGCGTATGTCCCCTTATGTGAGCGGCTGTAAGTCTCTATATGCAGCATCTTTCCTCACATTCGCCATTCAGGAACAGTCCTGTTGGTGCCCAAATATGTGCTCATACCGAAAACTGCTGGGTGTTACCTGTGTATAGTATTACCATAGGCGTGTGACTCCTCTATAGATCCGGGTGTGAATCCCATGTGCCTGTACCCAGGGTAATACGGAGCTGCAGACACTACTGTACATTGCAGCACAGCAGGGAGAAGCTGGCAGTAACCTGTGTATAGTATTACCATAGACGTGTGATCCATCTATAGATCCGGGTGTGATTCCCATGTGCCTGTACCCAGGGTAATACGGAGCTGCAGACACTACTGTACATTGCAGCACAGCAGGGAGAAGCTGGCAGTAACCTGTGTATAGTATTACCATAGACGTGTGATCCATCTATAGATCCGGGTGTGATTCCCATGTGCCTGTACCCAGGGTAATACGGAGCTGCAGACACGTCCTGTACATTGCAGCACAGCAGGGAGAAGCTGGGTGTAACCTGTGTATAGTATTACCATAGGGGTGTGAGCCATCTATAGATCCGGGTGTGATTCCCATGTGCCTGTACCCAGGGTAATACGGAGCTGCAGACACATCCTGTACATTGCAGCACAGCAGGGAGAAGCTGGGTGTAACCTGTGTATAGTATAACCATAGGCGTGTGATCCATCTATAGATCCGGGTGTGATTCCCATATGTCTGTACCCAGGGTAATACGGAGCTGCAGACACTACTGTACATTGCAGCACAGCAGGGAGAAGCTGGCAGTAACCTGTGTATAGTATTACCATAGGCGTGGTACCCATCTATAGATCCGGGTGTGATTCCCATGTGCCTGTACCCAGGGTAATACGGAGCTGCAGACACGTCCTGTACATTGCAGCACAGCAGGGAGAAGCTGGCAGTAACCTGTGTATGGTATTACCATAGGCGTGTGATCCATCTATAGATCCGGGTGTGATTCCCATGTGCCTGTACCCAGGGTAATACGGAGCTGCAGACACGTCCTGTACATTGCAGCACAGCAGGGAGAAGCTGGCAGTAACCTGTGTATAGTATTACCATAGGCGTGTGATCCATCTATAGATCCGGGTGTGATTCCCATGTGCCTGTACCCAGGGTAATACGGAGCTGCAGACACGTCCTGTATATTGCAGCACAGCAGGGAGAAGCTGGGTGTAACCTGTGTATAGTATTACCATAGGCGTGTGACCCATCTATAGATCCGGGAGTGATTCCCATGTGCCTGTACCCAGGGTAATACGGAGCTGCAGACACTACTGTACATTGCAGCACAGCAGGGAGAAGCTGGGTGTAACCTGTGTATAGTATTACCATAGGCGTGTGATCCATCTATAGATCCGGGGGTGATGCCGATGTCCCTGTACCCAGGGTAATACGGAGCTGCAGACACTACTGTACATTGCAGCACAGCAGGGAGAAGCTGGCAGTAACCTGTGTATAGTATTACCATAGGCGTGTGATCCATCTATAGATCCGGGTGTGATTCCCCTGTGCCTGTACCCAGGGTAATACAGAGCTGCAGACACTACTGTACATTGCAGCACAGCAGGGAGAAGCTGGCAGTAACCTGTGTATGGTATTACCATAGGCGTGTGATCCATCTATAGATCCGGGTGTGATTCCCATGTGCCTGTACCCAGGGTAATACGGCGCTGCAGACACTACTGTACATTGCAGCACAGCAGGGAGAAGCTGGCAGTAACCTGTGTATAGTATTACCATAGGCGTGTGATCCATCTATAGATCCGGGGGTGATTCTCATGTGCCAGTACCCGGGGTAATACGGAGCTGCAGACACGTCCTGTACATTGCAGCACAGCAGGGAGAAGCTGGGTGTAACCTGTGTATAGTATTACCATAGGCGTGTGACCCATCTATAGATCCGGGTGTGATTCCCATGTGCCAGTACCCGGGGTAATACGGAGCTGCAGACACTACTGTACATTGCAGCACAGCAGGGAGAAGCTGGCAGTAACCTGTGTATAGTATTACCATAGGCGTGTGACTCCTCTATAGATCCGGGTGTGATTCCCATGTGCTTGTACCCAGGGTAATACGGAGCTGCAGACACGTCCTGTACATTGCAGCACAGCAGGGAGAAGCTGGGTGTAACCTGTGTATAGTATTACCATAGGCGTGTGACCCATCTATAGATCCGGGTGTGATTCCCATGTGCCAGTACCCAGGGTCATACGGAGCTGCAGACACGTCCTGTACATTGCAGCACAGCAGGGAGAAGCTGGGTGTAACCTGTGTATAGTATTACCATAGGCGTGTGACCCATCTATAGATCCGGGTGTGATTCCCATGTGCCTGTACACAGGGTAATACGGAGCTGCAGACACTACTGTACATTGCAGCACAGCAGGGAGAAGCTGGCAGTAACCTGTGTATAGTATTACCATAGGCGTGTGACCCATCTATAGATCCGGGTGTGATTCCCATGTGCCAGTACCCGGGGTAATACGGAGCTGCAGACACTACTGTACATTGCAGCACAGCAGGGAGAAGCTGGCAGTAACCTGTGTATAGTATTACCATAGGCGTGTGACTCCTCTATAGATCCGGGTGTGATTCCCATGTGCCTGTACCCAGGGTAATACGGAGCTGCAGACACGTCCTGTACATTGCAGCACAGCAGGGAGAAGCTTTATGTACCATATATATGACTGGGCCACTGGCAGCGTACCTTCTACTGATGCTGATCTGTTCTCTCTGCAGGCACTAGGCGAGCTCTGTGAGATAAAGTTTGGGAAGACTCACCCTGTCTGCTGCCTGGTAAGTTCTATGTCACTGTATGCCTGTGTACATATACGTCACTATCATGGTGACACATCACTGTGCTACACTCAGGGGTTCTCTCCGCACTGACGCACCTTTACCTGTACAATGAGACCCGTGTATGGAACCGCATCTTCTCTCCATCGCTGTGCTACGCTCAGGGGTTCTCTCTGCACTGACGCACCTTTACCTGTACAATGAGACCCGTGTATGGAACCGCATCTTCTCTCCATCGCTGTGCTACGCTCAGGGGTTCTCTCTGCACTGACGCACCTTTACCTGTACAATGAGACCACTGTATGGAACCGTATCTTCTCTCCATCGCTGTGCTACGCTCAGGGGTTCTCTCTGCACGGACGCACCTTTACCTGTACTATGAGACCCGTGTATGGAACCGTATCTTCTCACCATCGCTGTGCTACGCTCAGGGGTTCTCTCTGCACTGACGCACCTTTACTTGTACAATGAGACCCGTGTATGGAACCGTATCTTCTCTCTATCGCTGTGCTACGCTCAGGGGTTCTCTCTGCACGGACGCACCTTTACCTGTACAATGAGACCCGTGTATGGAACCGTATCTTCTCTCCATCGCTGTGCTATGCTCAGGTTCTCTCAGCGCTGACGCACCATTACCTGTACAATGAGACCACTGTATGGAACCGTATCTTCTCACCATCGCTGTGCTACGCTCAGGGGTTCTCTCTGCACTGACGCACCATTACCTGTACAATGAGACCCGTGTATGGAACCGTATCTTCTCTCCATCGCTGTGCTACGCTCGGGGGTTCTCTCCGCACTGACACACCTTTACCTGTACTATGAGACCCGTGTATGGAACCGTATCTTCTCACCATCGCTGTGCTACGCTCAGGGGTTCTCTCTGCACTGACGCACCTTTACTTGTACAATGAGACCCTTGTATGGAACTATATCTTCTCTCCATCGCTGTGCTACGCTCAGGGGTTCTCTCCACACTGACGCACCTTTACCTGTACAATGAGACCACTGTATGGAACCGTATCTTCTCTCCATCGCTGTGCTACGCTCAGGGGTTCTCTCTGCACTGACGCACCTTTACCTGTACAATGAGACCCTTGTATGAACCGTATCTTCTCTCCATCACTGTGCTACGCTCAGGGGTTCTCTCCGCACGGACGCACCTTTACCTGTACTATGAGACCCTTGTATGAACCGTATCTTCTCTCCATCGCTGTGCTATGCTCAGGGGTTCTCTCCGCACTGACGCACCATTACCTGTACAATGAGACCCTTGTATGAACCGTATCTTCTCTCCATCACTGTGCTACGCTCAGGGGTTCTCTCCGCACGGACGCACCTTTACCTGTACTATGAGACCCGTGTATGGAACCGTATCTTCTCACCATCGCTGTGCTACGCTCAGGGGTTCTCTCTGCACTGACGCACCTTTACCTGTACAATGAGACCCTTGTATGGAACTATATCTTCTCTCCATCGCTGTGCTACGCTCAGGGGTTCTCGCCGCACTGACGCACCTTTACCTGTACAATGAGACCACTGTATGGAACCGTATCTTCTCTCCATCGCTGTGCTACGCTCAGGGGTTCTCTCTGCACTGACGCACCATTACCTGTACAATGAGACCCTTGTATGGAACCGTATCTTCTCTCCATCGCTGTGCTATGCTCGGGGGTTCTCTCCGCACTGACGCACCATTACCTGTACAATGAGACCCTTGTATGAACCGTATCTTCTCTCCATCGCTGTGCTATGCTCGGGGGTTCTCTCTGCACTGACGCACCATTACCTGTACAATGAGACCCTTGTATGGAACCGCATCTTCTCTCCATCGCTGTGCTATGCTCGGGGGTTCTCTCTGCACTGACGCACCATTACCTGTACAATGAGACCACTGTATGGAACCGTATCTTCTCTCCATCGCTGTGCTACGCTCAGGGGTTCTCTCTGCACTGACGCACCATTACCTGTACAATGAGACCACTGTATGGAACCGTATCTTCTCTCCATCGCTGTGCTATGCTCGGGGGTTCTCTCCGCACTGACGCACCATTACCTGTACAATGAATCAGTTTCCTTATCTTCTCTCCCTTTTAGATCGCCTCTTTGCCCCTCTGGTTGCCCAAACCACTGAGTCCTGCCAGTGGCCGGGAGCTGCAGCGCCTGTCTTACCTTGGCTCCTTCTTCAGCCTCTCCGTGTTTGCTGAGGATGATGTAAGTCTGATAATTGCGGTTTATTTCTCTTGTCAACATAAACCTATATCCATGTGTTGTTGTCCTACACATGTAGTGTTCATTCTAGCACCCGACCATCTTTGAAAACCATGCAGTTCCTCTTCCTTACCTGGGGTGTCGTCTGCTGTAGTGCTTCTAGCACAGTGTGGTCTGTATATCAGCACTGATATGCAAACCAGACCTGTGCTTGGAAACACCACAGCAGACAGCGACACCCCAGGCAGGGAACAGGAACTGCATAGGTTTTCAAAGATGGTGGGTGCTAGAATGAAGTGGTCATGTGCCTATTGGGGCCTGTTTAAACATTGCGCATTAGTGAGTTCACACACCCTCTACGTTTCTTAATTCTGACATAACAGGGCTTACATCTTTCTATGTCCTTCAACTGATATTGTGTGTTTAAATCACCTTTTCATGTGTTTTAAATGTTCTTTGTTCTTTCAGTGTGTTTATTAATTTCATTTAAACTTTATTCTTCCAAGGATTGAAGTCAGCGGTGGTTCCTCCGAAGCATTGATGCATTCATTGTATTTAGCTGTGTGTGGTTTTTGTTTTTATTAGAACGATGTAAAGATTTTTGCCCCAGAACATTTTGTGTTGTAAGATGTAGGAATCGCAAAGTAAGCCCTTGTGTATTGTGTGCTGCAAGAAAACCCAGACAGACTGATGGGCACGGGCGGTACCGGTAACCTCTCATCCAGTGTTCTGGTGTGTTGGGATCTTGTGTAATTCTTTGTCTTTCTACAGAATAAAGTTGTTGAAAAATACTTTTCTGGGCCAACCATTACGCTAGAAAATACCCGTGTGGTCAGCCAGTCGCTGCAGCATTACTTGGAGTCAGCTCGGGTGAGTTTCCACAAGAAGGAAGACCTGCGTACAGCGCTGGCCGTTTATTCTGTGCAGATGTTTGGAGAGCTGAACAATAAGCTTCTGTGTATCTTCCTCCACGTCTCAGATGATTGTATGAAAGGCTGCAGTTCGTAAATACACCATGGCCAAGTACTGACTGTATGCCCCATATACATCAGTATATGGGCCAGCACGGATGGTGTAATGGTTATCATTACTGCCTCACAGTGCTGAGGTCATGGGTTCTATCCCCACCATGTGTTATATATACGTGGCAGTACGGACGGTGTAATGGTTACATTACTGCCTCACAGCGCTGAGGTCATGGGTTCTATCCCCACCATGTGTTATATATACGGGGCAGTACGGACGGTGTAATGGTTACATTACTGCCTCACAGCGCTGAGGTCATGGGTTCTATCCCCACCATGTGTTATATATACGGGGCAGTACGGACGGTGTAATGGTTACATTACTCCCTCACAGCACTGAGGTCACGGGTTTTATCCTCACCATGTGTTATAAATACGGGGCAGTACGGATGGTGTAATGGTTAGCATTACTGCCTCACAGCGCTGAGGTCATGGGTTCTATCCTCACCATGTGTTATATATACGGGGCAGTACGGACGGTGTAATGGTTAGCATTACTGCGTCACAGCGCTGAGGTCATGGGTTCTATCCTCACCATGGCCCTTATTCTGATCGGTGCGGCCCGATCAGAATATGCGGCCAGGACCGTGCAGGCGAATCCCCGCCTTCCATACGGATCGCCACCTCCGTCCATACGCGGATATGTGGCGGTCCGCATGAAAGTGGACGGGGATACGCCGCCTCCATCTTGGGAGCAGCCCCTGCATTCGATGGTCGCCGAACATCGAATGCAGGGCCGCACGCTCCACCAGCTCCCGCCACCCTAGACCACACGGACACTTGTCCGTATGAAATCATGTATGGGGGCGGGCAGCTGACATCCGGCGATGTCAGATGCCCGCCCCCTACACAAGCGTCACGGCTTCATTACCATGCATACGCCCCGCGTTTGCATGGGAACGCCCATGAAACGCGGGGCGTATGCATAGGGTAATGAGGCTAAGTAGCCCTACACGCCCCTCTCCGCCCCCTGTGCGGCGTATAAAGAATACGTGCGGCGAAACCGCTTGCACATGCGCAGAGTGACCTCTGCACATGCGCAGTCCAAAAACATCGGCGGTACGACCGCATGCGGAGAAATCCGCACCGATCAGAATAAGGGCCCATGTGTTATATATACGGGGCAGTACGGACGGTGTAATGGTTACATTACTGCCTCACAGCACTGAGGTCATGGGTTCTATCCCCACCATGTGTTATATATACGGGGCAGTACGGATGGTGTAATGGTTAGCATTACTGCCTCACAGCACTGAGGTCATGGGTTCTATCCCCACCATGTGTTATATATACGGGGCAGTACGGATGGTGTAATGGTTAGCATTACTGCCTCACAGCGCTGAGGTCATGGGTTTTATCCCCACCATGTGTTATATATACGGGGCAGTACGGATGGTGTAATGGTTATAGCATTACTGCCTCACAGCACTGAGGTCATGGGTTCTATCCCTCACCATGTATACGGGGCAGTACGGATGGTGTAATGGTTAGCATTACTGCCTCGCAGCACTGAGGTCATGGGTTCTATCCCCACCATGTGTTATATATATATATATATATATACGGGGCAGTACGGACGGTGTAATGGTTAGCATTACTGCCTCACAGCACTGAGGTCATGGTTTCTATCCCCACCATGTGTTATATATACGGGGCAGAATGGATGGTGTAATGGTTAGTATTACTGCCTCACAGCACTGAGGTCATGGTTTCTATCCCCACCATGTGTTATATATACGGGCAGTACGGATGGTGTAATGGTTACATTACTGCCTCACAGCGCTGAGGTCATGGGTTCTATCCCCACCATGTGTTATATATACGGGGCAGTGCGGATGGTGTAATGGTTACATTACTGCCTCACAGCGCTGAGGTCATGGGTTCTATCCCCACCATGTGTTATATATACGGGGCAGTACGGATGGTGTAATGGTTAGCATTACTGCCTCACAGCACTGAGGTCATGGGTTCTATCCCCACCATGTGTTATATATACGGTGCAGTATGGATGGTGTAAAATGGTTAGTATTACTGCCTCACAGCACTGAGGTCATGGTTTCTATCCCCACCATGTGATATATATACGGGCAGTACGGATGGTGTAATGGTTACATTACTGCCTCACAGCGCTGAGGTCATGGGTTCTATCCCCACCATGTGTTATATATACGGGGCAGTGCGGATGGTGTAATGGTTACATTACTGCCTCACAGCGCTGAGGTCATGGGTTCTATCCCCACCATGTGTTATATATACGGGGCAGTACGGATGGTGTAATGGTTACATTACTGCCTCACAGTGCTGAGGTCATGGGTTCTATCCCCACCATGTGTTATATATACGGGGCAGTACTGATGGTGTAATGGTTACCATTACTGCCTCACAGCGCTGAGGTCATGGGTTCTATCCCCACCATGTGTTATATATACGGGGCAGTATGGATGGTGTAATGGTTACATTACTGCCTCACAGCACTGAGGTCATGGGTTCTATCCCCACCATGTGTTATATATACAGGGCAGTGCGGATGGTGTAATGGTTACATTACTGCCTCACAGCGCTGTGTTATATACACCATGTGTTATATATACGGGGCAGTACGGATGGTGTAATGGTTAGCATTACTGCCTCACAGCACTGAAGTCATGGGTTCTATCCCCACCATGTGTTATATATACGGGGCAGTACGGATGGTGTAATGGTTACATTACTCCGGGTATTCTGGTTTCATCCCACATTCCGAAAATATACTGGTAGCTTATTGGCTCCCAACAAATTAACCCTAGAATGTCTGTGTGTGCGTGTACATGTGGTAGGGAATATAAATTGTAAGCTCCACTGGGGAAGGGACTGTTGTGAGTGTTAGACTATTCTCTGTACAGCGCTGCGGAATATGTGTGCGCTATATAAGAAACTGGTAATAAATAAATAATACATCCTTCTTTCCTCCTTTTTATCCGTACTCAATCATCTCCCTTTTTTCCTTCTGTGTTACTGGGGTTTTTGCTTTGATTAGTTGGTGTCTTCCCACTGGAGGGGCTTTTACTTTGTGGCTGAGGTTTCCGCATAGCTGCAGGTTCATCAATGTAGGAGCTCCCTGTGTTTTGCAGAGAATTATTACTAGTCACCTAATGTCTGGCCTGGTACAGTCTCTGCCTCGCCCCCTGGTGGTGACAAACATCAGGGATTTCTACTGTACCCCATGTGGGTCAAATAAAAAATATTTATTGGAAGATTATGATGTACAAGCATTTGCTACGTATTCAAATGAGTTAAATCCAGATATTCTCTGGTTGTTTTTATTCAGCAAGAATTGTTTAAGATTCTGCACAGTATCCTGCTGAACGGAGAGACCAGAGAGGCCGCTCTGAATTACATGGCGGCTCTGGTGACTGGTAACATGAAGAAGGCCCAGATGCAGGTACGGTACCACCACCACACCATACCACCACCACCCGTCACCTGCAGGACACCACTCATTCATCTCTCCTTGTGAACTGCAGACAGATGACCGGCTGGTGTCCACCGATGGGTTCATGCTGAACTTCCTCTGGGTACTTCAACAGCTCAGTACAAAGATCAAGCTGGAGACTGTGGACCCCATGTATATCTTCCATCCCAAGTGTCGCATCGCTCTGCCCAATGATGAGACACGTATCAAAGCCACCATGGAGGAGGTGACCAGCTGGATGTCTGAGCAGAGTACGTGTCCTATTGCTGTACTTGTAGTAGGTGCGAGGGATTGTTCTGGTAACTGTAGCGAAGGCCATTGGCTGATCTATGCTGTTGCAGATATAGTGTGTCCTATGTATTACTGGAGTATCCAATTACAGAGCACAGTGTATCCAGGCTCGTAAGGGGAGAAACTAAACGCCATTTTATAATGTGTCATTTCTGTTCCAACCTTTCTAGGTCAGGATCCGTCGTCTTTTTCTGAGCCCAAGTTTCCCACAGAGTGCTTCTTCCTCACCTTACACGCTCACCACCTTGCTGTCTTACCCAGCTGCCGGCGTTATATCCGGCGGCTAAGAGCCATCCGGGAGCTGAACAGGTGAGTGTCGCTCCAACCTCAGTCTGCTCCCGGGCCGGCGCCAAGACTAATCCCGGGTTGTTCAGGTGTGGAATACAGTGGGAGCAGACGTGCTGGCTTAGTTTGGCACTGAAGGACCTTCATCTGTAGTGTATCTCGGGTTTGGATTGTTCTTGTAGATAATGACTTTATATGAAGTGTAATTATTTGGTAATGAAGAACAGTCCAGCCTTATTTACGGCCAATATATGAGCGAGTGTCCAGAACTGTCCTTCTTGATGGATATGAGGTGTGTTTAATGGGGGGGGGGGGGGGGGTTTGAGTTTATGGCAAAAAGGAGGTTATAGATTGGTGAGAGTGGGATGCCTTAATATTTAGGAGTAGCCCCCACCACTACTGGTTTCCCAAACAGGAGCAGCGGTGCCTTGTGCCATTATGTATGGATGATGGGATCGGTGGCAGTCCCTAACACAATGGGAAAGCTGTGCAGTATGTCTGAAATGAGGAGCCGGTCTCTCTGTAAGATCCCTTCTTAGGTTTTTGTTGCAGACTACTTTACCTTTACTAAAGGAGATTTGGGAATAGTTCCATAAGTCTCCACTAGGGGTAGACTGCAGCAGAGTAGCTTGCGGGGTTATACAGCTCAGCACTTCCTATCGTTTGCAGCATAACTATTCCATAGCGATGGAGAATAATTCCCCCTTATGCCATAACGTTCTCCTGATTGCAGGACGGTGGAAGAGCTGAAGAACAATGAGAGTCAATGGAAAGATTCCCCTCTGTCTGCCAGACACAGAGAGATGCTGAAACGGTGCAAAACTCAGCTCAAGGTTTGTGTAACAGTAACCGGCCAGGGCCCGGCATTATATCACTTACAGGTTCTGTAGCGCAGTACAGAGAGATGCTGAAACGGTGCAAAACTCAGCTCAAGGTTTGTGTAACAGTAACCGGCCAGGGCCCGGCATTATATCACTTACAGGTTCTGTAGCGCAGTACAGAGAGATGCTGAAACGGTGCAAAACTCAGCTCAAGGTTTGTGTAACAGTAACCGGCCAGGGCCCGGCATTATATCACTTACAGGTTCTGTAGCGCAGTACAGAGAGATGCTGAGACGGTGCAAAACTCAGCTCAAGGTTTGTGTAACAGTAACCGACCAGGGCCCGGCATTATATCACTTACAGGGTCTGTAGCGCAGTACAGAGAGATGCTGAAACGGTGCAAAACTCAGCTCAGGGTTTGTGTAACAGTAACCGATCACGGCCCGGCATTATATCACTTACAGGTTCTGTAGCGCAGTACAGAGAGATGCTGAAACGGTGCAAAACTCAGCTCAAGGTTTGTGTAACAGTAACCAACCACGGCCCGGCATTATATAACTTACAGGTTCTGTAGCGCAGTACAGAGAGATGCTGAAACGGTGCAAAACTCAGCTCAGGGTTTGTGTAACAGTAACCGATCACGGCCCGGCATTATATCACTTACAGGTTCTGTAGCGCAGTACAGAGAGATGCTGAGACGGTGCAAAACTCAGCTCAAGGTTTGTGTAACAGTAACCGGCCAGGGCCCGGCATTATATCACTTACAGGTTCTGTAGCGCAGTACAGAGAGATGCTGAGACGGTGCAAAACTCAGCTCAAGGTTTGTGTAACAGTAACCGGCCAGGGCCCGGCATTATATCACTTACAGGTTCTGTAGCGCAGTACAGAGAGATGCTGAAATGGTGCAAAACTCAGCTCAAGGTTTGTGTAACAGTAACCGACCACGGCCCGGCATTATATCACTTACAGGTTCTGTAGCGCAGTACAGAGAGATGCTGAAACGGTGCAAAACTCAGCTCAAGGTTTGTGTAACAGTAACCGACCACGGCCCGGCATTATATCACTTACAGGTTCTGTAGCGCAGTACTTACTGAATGGAACAGATACAAACCATTTCCAAACACTCGGAGGAGAGGACATTGGTCAGAAGAGCTAGAAATCCAGGGGGATACGGGGGCATTTAATAGTGAGATGGGAGGAGCTGAGACTAGGGGAAAGGCTGATGGAGGACTGACCACATGGCTGTTACATATACATTTGTGGGGGGGGAGACTGACGGACAGACATCTAATAGATGCTGGCAGTTAGAATAGGAAGAGGTGGGCTGGTGTCATTGGTAGGGGGGCATGTCCCTACATGAGGAAGGGGCCTTGGTTTATCATCTGATGGATATCTATGCAGTGAGCTGTGAGAACAGGATGGTACTTGGATTACAGATGTAACCGGACCCCCTCTCCCACCTACAGAAACTCGTACGCTGCAAGGCATGTGCTGACGCCGGCCTGCTGGACGAGAACTTCCTCCGAAAATGCCTCAATTTCTATGGAATGGTTATACAGCTGCTATTACGCCTGATGGATCCTGCTTACCCAAAGTGAGTTTGGCTGACTGCAGCCGTCACCTTGTACTAAACGTGGACACTGAAGCCACGATGTGTCGGTTTGAGCCTCGGTCCCACCTCTCGCCTGTTCTGTCGTATATGAATGCTATACTGCGGCTAGCTCCCAGCAGTCTGTGCACTCGCCTCTTCCGGGCTGTTACATTGTGATATCAGATAATTCGTGCACTTTGTCTTTCTCACACCATGTAATCACCCGCGATTTTCCGTAGCTAGCGCAATTCTGGCGAGGTTTACTGCTTTGCCATTTTAAAATGATTGCCGCTTTAAATCTCTATAAATTCTGGTCAGAATTGTGGTGGCTGCTGTGAATTGCTGCCGGTTAAGGTGCCCACACACTAGAAAGATCTGCGATCTTAAGATGTGCGCATAAATTAGCCTTCAAATCTTTTTGCCCGTCCTGGACATAAGATTTCAGGCAAGCGCACATCTTTACCATCGATTTTTCGACCGATTATCGGTAAACTTCGGACGATATATCGGAAATCGGCCAAAAAATCGTTCTTGTGTGTGGGCACCTTTACATTTGCTCTGAGGCTTATGAAGGACACTCCCTATTTCGGAGCGATGTGTCTTGCAGTGTATACCTGTTTTATATTCTGTAATAGTTTTTGTATTGTACGACGTCACGACGTAAGCGGGTAGTGTTCGTTCTCACAGCACGGGAATGGGCTGATTTCTGTCCCTGTAATGCAGTGGTTCCCAAACTGTGTGCCTAGGCTCCCTGGGGTGCCTCGGAACACTTGCAGGGGTGCCTCGGGTTGGTCATCCACGACCAATTCAAATTATTTATGATCAATTATTTCTGGACAAAACCAGTGCTGGCGGCTGCCAATCATAAAATGTGTACAATCAGAACCAAATCCTGCCCTTTACCACATAACTGAACCTAAGAAGCACATATAAACACAATCTTCTTCATTTGATATATCTTTTTTGGGGCCTAGAGGTGCCGTGGAAAAATTCTGATACTCTAGGGTGCCGTGATTAGAATAAAGATTGGGAACCCCTGCTGTAATGTATTATCTCTGTCTCTCTCTCTCTGTAGTATAACGCTGCCTTTACACCCTGACATTCCCAAGATCTTTGCTGCACTGCCTGAGTTTTATGTAGAAGATGTTGCTGAATTTTTGTTTTTTATCGTGCAGTAAGTACTCTGTATTATGTCGATTTTATATGTACAATGTCCCGTGCCGAGTCTATGCTCACTAGGCTACTCCAGTGGTGTCTGTCCGCCCTCTCAGGACCCCGGGTCACTGACTGTTGCTGTTATCTGTTGCTTGATTCCACGTTCCTGTGTATTGTACGTAGCGTTAGTGGTTTATGCCACTGTCCCAGATTTCGGGCAGTGTTCTCAGTGTGGTCTTTGTCGTCCTCCTAGATACGCTCCTCAGGTTCTTTTCGAGTCCTGCACACAGGATGTTACAACATTCTTGGTGGTGCTGCTGTGCAACCAGAACTATATCCGGAACCCTTACCTTGTGGCCAAGCTGGTGGAGGTTATGTTTGTAACGAATCCCGCCATCCAGCATCGGACTCAGAAGTTCTTTGAAATGATTGAAGGTCACCCATTGTCAATCAAACTCCTCGTGCCATCCCTGATGAAGTTTTACACAGGTAAGGAAAGACGCATCTGTTTTGCATAGCGGCCGTGATGGTATACCGGAATACAGATCATGCTTGGCAAGCCAGCGGCTCTCCAGCCAAAAACTTTCTCTGATTTCCATGGACCCAGCAGCTTAAAGTCATAATATGAACAACGCCAGATCGCGCCCCCCCCCCCCCCCCCCCCCCTCGCGGGTGTATCTGCCAGTTCTTTACTCAGAGTCTTTGCTGAAGCTGAACAAAATCTATAGCCTAAAACGTTTTATGTTCTGTAGCCAAGTTGAGGATTCCTTTTAAGGTGCGTACACACGGGCGATTTTGTGCGAAATCGCAGGAAATATGGTCGCTGAGTGACCATATTGCCCGCAATGGGAGTGTGCACTGGCGATATATCGCCGGGTACGCGCTCCCGTTTTTGCCCCTGGGGTGATCGCTGGTCGCAGGAACATGCTCCTGCGACCAGCTGATTACCACTGCCGGGCTCCCCCCGGCAGTTTCTTTTTCATCAGCGACCATCTCTGGTCGCTGATGTAAAGTAGAAACTGAGCAATATATCTCCCCCATGTGTACACAGCATAAGCTATACTTAGTAGTGAATGAGCCGCAAGCTTCCTCAGCTGCGGGGTAAGGGCGCGCTCTGCCTCGGCGGGCCGCGACCTTCTGCTGACAACCCGCTCATGTCTTCTGCCGGACTGATTTCCTTCCCTTAGTTCTGCTTTGTTTGAGCTGAGCGGTTTTCTCCGAGCCGGCAGCTCAGCCATAGCTGTAGTAATGTGGCTGATGCCCCTGTGCGGCCTGGAATAGTTATTGCGGTCACTGATAATCTTTCCTCCTCTTCTTCTCAGATGTTGAGCACACCGGCGCTACCAGCGAGTTCTACGACAAGTTCACCATTCGCTACCACATAAGCACCATCTTCAAAAGCCTTTGGCAGAATCCGGCTCATCACGGCACTTTTATGGAAGAATTCAAGTGAGTGTTACGGTCCGCAAACCGCCAAAATATCAATGTAATACAAGGACCTGTGCATGCATCTGCTGCGGGTACTGGGTGGCACCATAGATTCCACGGGATGGACATTGACCTCTTTGCCTTTGCAGCTCGGGGAAGCAGTTTGTGCGCTACATAAACATGCTGATTAACGACACCACGTTCCTGCTGGATGAGAGCTTGGAGTCCCTGAAACGCATCCATGAGATGCAGGAGGAGATGAGGAACAAGGAGCACTGGGACCAGCTGCCTCGGGTAAGCGCTTCGAACATGCACTACGGTAACCCTTCACACAGGGCGGCGGCCATATTGTTTGGTTCAGCCGGTGACATGGTGGCCTGCAATAGTACAAGGCTTAGTACACCTGCCTCCGGGTTGTGCTCAGACCTACCGCATGCTGTGGCGCTTTAGCTTTTGCAATACTTACACCCCTTTCTTCTGAAGGATCAGCAGCAGACACGGCAGTCCCAGCTGGCACAGGACGAGCGCGTTTCCCGGTCCTATCTGGCGCTAGCTACAGAAACGGTCGACATGTTCCACATTCTCACTAAGCAAGTGCAGAAGCCGTTCCTGAGACCGGTGAGTGTTGGACGGTGCGGTGGCCTAGTAATGTCTCCGCTAGGATCTGCTCTCCATCTGGCTGATGCCTTGTCTGCTCGCCCCTTGTGCAGGAGCTCGGCCCACGCTTAGCAGCGATGCTGAACTTCAACCTGCAGCAGCTGTGTGGGCCCAAGTGCCGAGACCTGAAGGTGGAGAACCCGGAGAAGTACGGCTTTGAACCAAAGAAGCTGTTGGATCAGCTCACTGATATTTACCTACATTTAGACTGTGCCCGGTTTGCCAAGGCCATCGCGGATGACCAGGTGTGTGTGATTTCCTTTCTCTACAGATACCATGCTGCACCACTGACCAGCAGGGGGTGCTGTTTGTATAACCAAACTTCTAGCTGGTCTATAATCGAACGTGTGGTTACCCCCCTCCCTCACACCTGGGTACTGTTCTGGGCGAGGCAAGAATGGAGCAGATGTAGTACAGAGTGTTTTTGTAGAGCGAAAATCCCATTTGGTGGCTGAAAACTACTTTCCTTCCTCTCCTCAGAGATCCTACAGCAAAGATCTGTTTGAAGAAGTCATTTCCAAGATGAAGAAGGCCGGGATTAAATCCACCATCGCCATTGAGAAGTTCAAGCTCCTAGCGGAGAAGGTAGAGGAGATTGTGGCACGGAACGCACGGGCAGAGATAGACTACAGTGATGCGCCGGACGAGTTCAGAGGTATGTTGCCAAGTTCTACGCGCCTTTTGTCTTCACCGCTCCGTTACATCAAACAAACCATGTGCTGTGGATCTCTGCCTGTGGAAGCAGAGTGCATAAACCTAGCAACCTGTGCAGGATTAAAGACATCCATAAAACATGACCTGTTGGTGGTACCTGGGAATCCCCTGATATAAATCCTCCGGCAGACCTGTCTCCAGATATTTATCCGTAGCCCTCTGTGATCTTTGCCCGCTGCTTACTGCTGTGCGCAGGCCCATAAGGGGTCTTGGTAACAACCCTGCCTGCCATAGCTCACTGCTGTGCGCAGGCCCATAAGGTGTCCTGGTAACAACCCTGCCTGCCATAGCTTACTGCTGTGCACAGACCCATAAGGTGTCCTGGTAACGACCCTGCCTGCCATAGCTTACTGCTGTGCACAGACCCATAAGGTGTCCTGGTAACGACCCTGCTTGCCTTAGCGTACTGCTGTGCGCAGGCCCATAAGGTGTCCTGGTAACGACCCTGCTTGCCTTAGCGTACTGCTGTGCGCAGGCCCATAAGGTGTCCTGGTAACGACCCTGCTTGCCTTAGCTCACTGCTGTGCGCAGGCCCATAAGGTTACCTGGTAACGACCCTGCTTGCCATAGCTTACTGCTGTGCGCAGGCCCATAAGGTGTCCTGATAACGACCCTGCTTGCCATAGCTTACTGCTGTGCGCAGGCCCATAAGGTGTCCTGGTAACGACCCTGCTTGCCATAGCTCACTGCTGTGTGCAGGCCCATATGGTGTCCTGGTAACAACCCTGCTTGCCTTAGTGTACTGCTGTGCGCAGGCCTATAAGGGGTCCTGGTAACGACCCTGCTTGCCGTAGCGTACTGCTGTGCGCAGGCCCATAAGGTTACCTGGTAACGACCCTGCTTGCCATAGCTTACTGCTGTGCGCAGGCCCATAAGGTGTCCTGGTAACGACCCTGCTTGCCATAGCTCACTGCTGTGTGCAGGCCCATATGGTGTCCTGGTAACAACCCTGCTTGCCTTAGTGTACTGCTGTGCGCAGGCCTATAAGGGGTCCTGGTAACGACCCTGCTTGCCGTAGCGTACTGCTGTGCGCAGGCCCATATGGTGTCCTGGTAACGACCCTGCTTGCCTTAGTGTACTGCTGTGTGAAGGCCCATAAGGTGTCCTGGTAACGACCCTGCTTGCTGTAGCTCACTGCTGTGCGCAGGCCCATAAGGTGTCCTGGTAGCGACCCTACTTGCCTTAGCTTACTGCTGTGCGCAGGCCCATAAGGGGTCCTGGTAACGACCCTGCTTGCCATAGCTCACTGCTGTGCGCAGGCCCATAAGGGGTCCTGGTAACGACCCTGCTTGCCGTACCTCACTGCTGTGCGCAGGGCCATAAGGTGTCCTGGTAACGACCCTACTTGCTGTAGCTCACTGCTGTGCGCAGGCCCATAAGGTGTCCTGGTAACGACCCTACTTGCCTTAGCTTACTGCTGTGCGCAGGCCCATAAGGGGTCCTGGTAACGACCCTGCTTGCCATAGCTCACTGCTGTGCGCAGGCCCATAAGGGGTCCTGGTAACGACCCTGCTTGCCGTACCTCACTGCTGTGCGCAGGCCCATAAGGTGTCCTGGTAACGACCCTACTTGCCTTAGCTTACTGCTGTGCGCAGGCCCATAAGGGGTCCTGGTAACGACCCTGCTTGCCATAGCTCACTGCTGTGCGCAGGCCCATAAGGGGTCCTGGTAACGACCCTGCTTGCCGTACCTCACTGCTGTGCGCAGGCCCATAAGGGGTCCTGGTAACGACCCTGCTTGCCTTAGCGTACTGCTGTGCGCAGGCCCATATGCGGTCCTGGTAACGACCCTGCTGGCCATAGCTTACTCCCACTACTACCCAGAACTGACCCATCTCACACACCTGTAATCTTCCATGTAACAATAGGTAGATGCCACAGAGGAGCCTGTTACTCACACACCAGCTTTACGATGACCTCATTAATGGGAATCCTTTCCTCCATTAGATCCGCTGATGGACACGCTGATGTCGGAGCCAGTGAGGCTGCCGTCAGGAACAATCATGGACCGATCGATCATTCTGAGACACCTACTGAATTCCTCCACAGATCCCTTTAATAGACAAACACTGACGGAGAACATGCTTGAACCAGGTACAACGCACTGTGAGATGTACCCACAGCTGGGGAGAAGGGGCAATGCCTTACGGCAGCTGAATGTGCTGCTGGCAGGGAGATCCTGTTATGCCGTTCGGTAGCCAGTATGTCAGGGCACTACAATGTAAAATCTGCAAGCGGCTCGCTATGTGCGGCAATGAGGCGCACATGCTCGGCACAGCTAGTCCTAGGAAGATGTGCCAGTGTGCTCCAGCTGTACAAAAATATAGGCAACTTCTTAATAATCTGGTACAAGTGCTGCACGACCCAGTGGTAAAGCTATAGATGGGGTACCGTTCTAGTGAACGGCTGCAGGTTTAGAACAATGACAATGTAACACGTTCCTCGACCTAACTGACTGGTCGTTTCTTTAAAGGATATGTTGTGTACATGCCCAGCTCCGCCTACCTTACCTTCTCCCACATGCATGTGGTCAATCACTCTGGATTCAGAGACCCTCTGCTGGCCGTTTGTGTTACTGCAGACAGAAGCACACGTCAGGACGTCGTAAAAGAAGTAGTTATTTATACAGTAACTTGCGGTCGTCATGCTATATTGCAGTTTTTTAATTCATAAAAGCACACAGCAAAGATATCAAGCCAAAGGTTGCTTGTACCAAGAATTACATCATTGTGGGCTGGATACCACAGGGTTTAAACATATATTGTTACCAAGCCAGGTAAGTCCAACGCAAGTCCAGGGCACAGACAGGAACTCGCAGCCCACGCTGCTCTCCTCTCACGGGGGAACACAGCGTGCCAGGACACTACGCGGGAACAGACAGCTGGAGGATGGCCTGGGCAGCAGACAGCGAGCATCACCGTAGCCACGCCGTAACGCGTTTCGTGGAACGCTTCGTCAGAGGGCCACCCTTTAGCTTGATATCTTTGCTTTGTGCTTTTATGGATTAAAAAACTGTTTTATGCACTATGGAGCGCCCCTCTGTTTATCTATCAATCATAGATATATACATACACACACACACATACAGACACGCGCTAGAAACAATGTATAAAAAAAGTTACAATGTAATTAAACATATATTTTCACTGCCCAGTGATACTTAACAATAAAAGACAAATATACACATTAATGCCTAATCATTATATTGGGTTAAAGGAATAGCCGATGGTTAATATATGCCCTCCTGAGACGGTTATGTCGGTTGTTATTATTGGACCAATATGTAGACACTTCTTAAAACACCAATTAGTGTAAAAGAAGAGGGTTTTTATTGGTTGTCCACTGTCTGGCCAGACAATACAAACACCAATATTGGGTGTGTAAAAAAACAAACAAAAAAGATCCCAATAGTCACTGACTTGCTTTTCATGCAGGCAGGTATGCGGTCACGTTCTGGAGCTCCAGAAAAGATGGTTGAGGTAGCCGATAGTCGTATGACGCGTTTTTCCACCTCCAATAAGGTGTCAGCTCCTCAGATCATATATTATGTTATTTATATTATAAAACACTGATAAAGGAAACTAAAAAAATAACAGCAAAATTATCTAATTAAAAAAAGGCAGTTGCAATGTTGCCTTTCAGTCTTCCTCCATCACTGATTGGATTCAAAGCTTCTCCTTCGCTTGTAGCCAGTGGCTGGATCCTGCGGATAGACCGGAAAGCGTTACCCGGGAGACTGCAAGCCAGTCACTAACCTCTATAACTAAATCCATCTTTTATTTGACTTTGTTTCTTCCTCATAGTGCCAGAACTCAAGGAGAGGATCCACGCGTGGATGAGGGAGAAGCACAATGCCGACCAATGACGCGATGGTAAATCGTCGCGAGGTTTTACCTACTGGTGGCTGCCTGCAACCACAAGAGATGGAACCCTGTACATATATTTAAATATCACAAGCATTGACGAGCTCACCCAACAGAAGAAAAGGGGATTATATTTTCTTAATAAGGGCCAGCGTTCCAGTACAGAAAGCAGAGACCCTTCTGTTTCTCAGTGTGTGAATGAAAGGTGGACAGGCGGCAATCAAGGTTTCACTACAAGTCCGTGATAAGCCAACTGCATCAATGTATCGGTTACACCAATTTTTTTTTTTTTTTACTTTCTGTTTTTTTTTTTTTTTTTACTTTCTGATTATTATTTTTTTTTTTTTTACAATTTTTCCCTCTTTTTTTTTGTTTTTTTTTGTTTTTCTGCTGCTACTTTTCCCCATTACATCCCCTTCCTCCCCTGCCAGGATACCCGCATCCATCATGAAGGGTGTACACAAGTTTTGGAAGACCATAACGAATTGAATTCAGAAATCTGCCCAGTCGCCCAGGTCGTGCGCCCAAGCGCAATAATACGCCCCCCTGACAATCCGTTCAGGGACCGCGGCATCCTCTGGCAAAATGTGATTCATGGAGCGTTCATGTGTATGTACAAGGAAGAAAAAAAAATCTGAAATATAGGAAAATGTATATATTTGAGTTCTTTTAAGTTGAAAAGACCAGATAAACCATGTTTTAGCGTAGGCCGGCATGCTTTTTTCTTTTGTTATGACGTTCACATTGCATATAGACTGCATTTTTGTTTTTGTTTTCTTTTTGAATGAACGCACTGGAAATTGTTTTTAATTGCTGAATTTCTTGAAAATTGTGGGGTAATCGGTCTGCCAGTTATAGACCACCCCCCTCCTTCGGCCCATGAGAGGGAGGGGCTTACACCTTGTACGACAGATGTTCACGCCCATGTTTAGCCTTACCAAAGTGAGCGGAGTCTGGCATGGGGGATTCTTTTGTCTTTCTTTTGATTTTTTTTTTCTTTCTCTGCTCTTGCTTTGTTTTTTTATGAGATCTTTTTGTATTACTGCCCTCCACAGCATACTTGAATTCCTGTACTCCTCCATGTGGAAAGGCAGGTGCGTTTTAAAAAATGAAGCCTGTAATCTAGAAAAGTGTGTTTCCCTCTCCTCCTATTTTCAGTTTTCCTGCAGAATTCCACCCTCCTTATCGTTGAGTTCTGGACTCTGAAAATACAATAAATGGTGACAAACATTGCAGAGCCTTATTCATTCTATCGCTGCGGTCACATGCGTCACGTTTGGGTCACACAGGCTACATGGATTAGATTCTGCAGACTTGTACATAGCCCAGCATAACACGTGGCTCATTCACAGGAGAGAGTCTTCTGCATAGACATCTGTCTGGATGTGCCACATAAACCTATGATGTTCCGCCATAAGTGTGCTGGCTTGTAGTGTGACATGAAAATGGGAGTCCAGTTGTCACTGTGTATGTGTGGGAGTGTCACACTACTGACTGGGGAGATGCGCCATTCTAATACACGTAATATGTGTGGTCCTTGCTCAGGGGATGGGTCTCCTGCAGGAACACCTACATGTTCATAGCTGTAACCGGACACCTGCCCTTACGCTCTGGCTACGCCCTTCAGGTCCACAGATAGCAGTTCCTGGTCTTACAGGACCTGGCCAGTAGGGGATTCCCAATTACCGGCAGTAGCCGCCTGTTACTGACTCCGCCCACTATGCAGTGGGCGGGGATATCGCTGCCACCACCAGACTCCTATTACTTGGCGCCTGGGACCATAGATACCTCCTCAAGCCCAAACGCTGGCACCTGAGTACTACATGCTGGAGCGTGTGTGTCGACACACCCCCGACTGGCGTCGGTTGGTTCCCCACTGGTCACGAACCAGACCTCTGCTTCGGTAGCTGGCAGAGAGGAACTGGGAGGATGCTGGACCCTTGTACCAACAGCTGGAGAACAGTTTTATTGCAGTAATTCTGTTGGTCACAAAATGAGAACGGTCGACTTGAGGCAGAAAGTTGTTTATTTGCCAATAGATCTTAAAAGATCTCTTCTCCTATCATTGGAGGTACAGCATACAGATGTTACAGCATTAACGTCAGGTAGAAGTACAAATACCAGGGCTCACAGGCCTTCTTTATATAGAGCGAAAACACACTGCCATGGTCAGATCCTTCCCTATACCTTTAGGATTTGCATATCAATCAGACCTCTTACTTCCAGTGCATAACGAATCAAGATTACCGTATTTGCCGGCGTATAAGATGACTCCCCAACAATAGGAGGGGCCCAGGAGGGCCCAGCTAAATACAAAAATGGCCAGGAGGGCCCAACAATGAAATTCCCATGTGCCTAGAGGGCCCGACTAGCATGCCCACAGGCCGGAGAGGTCTGATCGGTACCCATGTGTCTAGTGCCTGATCACCCGGTGGTCTAGGGAGGGGTGGGTGGCCTGGGGCCGCCTACCTGCTGTTGGGAGAGGCTGCAGGGCGGAGCTTCGTCAGCTCTTCTGCTTTCCACCCCTTCCTTCCTCGCCCCTCCCGGCAAGACGCGGGGGCTGGCCGAGTACGGCGCGGCGAGCGCTGTTTGGCTCGCCGCAGTTGCCTGCCATTGGCTTCCGACTCGGGTGCCCTGATTGGCTCCCGAATGGCGGGAGATTCAAACCGCCCCGAATGGCGCCAGATTCAAAGCACCGCTCCGTTCGCCGCCACTTCCATCCCCACTGCACCTGTACTGTGGGTGCGGGGATCATACAGCTGATCCCCACGCCCGGCTCCCCTCCATTAACCCTGCGCATCCTGGCCTGATCCCAATGTACCCCGCGTATAAGATGACCTTTCCATTTGGAGGCATGTTTTTCAGGGCAAAAACAAAAAAACACTAAATAAAGAGAGCGCACTGTGTTGATCCATTCAATTTAATATAAAAAAGGATATAAAAATTGTATACACATAACCATACATATAGAATTATAACATTAAAAACAAAAAGATATTCAGCATTGATATCACAGTGGATATGATGTCTCAATAGATTGGCACTTTCTATGATTTATTATCACAGTCCCTTTAGGCAGGTAATCACTAGAAAAGTAAATTTTCCATATAAATTTTGCTCCAATTTGTTAAATAAGGCAATGCAAGGTTCTTATACACTCCAGTTTAAGGAGAACTCTGTTGTTTATATTTACCAGAGACTGTTGAATGTGAGGTGACGCCAGCGGGGTGTATGGACTTGTAACGGGAAACTTCATCCGCTTCAACTGGTGGGGCTCTGTTGTGATGGTAGCCTCCGTCGGGAGCAGACCCTAGCTCTCCCGTTGTCCTCTGGATGTTTGAAGAGGGAGGGGAGCGTCACCCTCACCCGCCCGATGTTCACGCTGCAGGGGATCGCCGCAGGTCACTCCTGGCGTATGGGCTTGCAAAGCGGAGGTCCCAGGATTATTGCAGGATGAAATGAAGCAAGGCAGGAAGCTGTAAATCAATGCTGATAGCAGGCTTGTATTGGCTTGACGCGTTTCTCCGTCCACAGTGACTGACGGTTTCCTCATACGGTACATACTAAAAAGGATGAGTCCAGTCTCCTTAGAATATATAACTTCCAGGAAAGGTGGAGATCATTTGATTATCTCCTGGACATGTTTGTATAAAGAAACAGAAATGTCTGTGCATTACCAACACCTCGCACACAGGATGGCATGGGTTCAGTGACACATCACATACACAAGTGATGTACTACTAACACCTTTACACAGGAACTACAGACACAATACCTGCTACCTGCTGTGCAGTGGCCACTCAGTCATTCAGGAGGAAACCAAAATTACCATCTAATTCCCTTATCGCAGGGATTCCTTCCTTAAGTAATTTTCAAAGTACATTTTCACATTTAAAATATATTTAAATGACACTTTATACATAATACGGAGCCTGTGCTCAGCAGAGGCTTCCGACACCACATAACACTGCAGCTGTGGACCCTCAGTGCCAGCTCAGTGCTTCACATATATTAATACATTTAAAATATCTTTATTTAACCCATATTGCCCAGCTCTGGGCTGGGCTGCAGGGGCTCCTAAACACTGGACTATCTGTGCTGCGGAGCTGGTTTCCAAGAGTCCGGGGTGCCCGGACTCTTCCCAGCGCACCGCCGTGTAGCACCGACTTCTGTAGGGCAGCTGCCCGGGACAGCATCCCGGCTGCAGCGTCTCTCAGCACACTGCTCGGCCACGCCACGTTCCCTCTCCATTGGAGGATGGGGGATTACAGCCGGACAGAGGGAGGGAGACCGGGCCACGGCACCCATACACAAATGTGAATAAAACATTTTTTTGAATTTGGCTGGATTCACACTGGGGAATAGAAGACGACCACAGGGAGCATGGGCACTTTAAATAAAAAAATAGTGTGGCCAACTCCTCCCCTTCTACTTCCCCTCTCAGGCAGTCTTAGATTGTGCCCGGAAGGGTGCGGGTCACACTTGTGCTCACTCCTGGGCATTTTTATAATAATAGCTTTAAAGCAGCAAGTTTTACTTTGAGGACAGGCAGTTGCTGCTACTATCTGCCTGCTATGTGGGGAGCCGGCTGCTGCTGCAGTTTGCACCCGGCTCCCTGGCTTCAGAAACCACTGTCTCTGGAGATGTAACGGGCTCCGCAATCCTTCCCCAGCCTATCGGCCGACAGCAGGGCTACAGCTCTGTGAGTATACACTGCCTCCCTGTTAGCAGCAGAGGCCAGGGCTTTTAGAAAGGTGGCATAGCAGAGGATTTATTTAAATCTGGCACCATGGAGAAGGAGCTGCCGGGCGGGGGTGGAGTTACTGCACAATGCTCCCAGCAGTCCGGCTATCCCCAGAGTTACTGTGTGTCTGTGGCTGTCATTTTCTTTGTACTTGGCGCCGCTGGACACGATGCTGGAGGCTCCACTGTTACACTGCATGCTCCATCAAGGCTGCAGGTTATGACATCCCGATTCTCCTGGTGACCTTCCTGCTACAGCTCTACCCGGTCTGTGAGTTACAGTGGGGCTTTACAGCTAGGTGAAGACAGTAGGGCTATAGCGCCCCCTGTATCCATATACTGTAGCGCTGTGAGACCCTGTGGCAGCTTCTCTCTTTCTCTGTCTCTCCCATCCAGTGTTTCTATGTGGTGTTTCTATACCTACTCTCCCTTGGGTGTGGGGTAGGAAGCGGTACATCTGTCAGACCAGACTTAGGTCTACAGTCATTAGGTCGACCCCGGAAGGTCGACTGTCCCCAAGGTCGACAGGGTTAAGGGTCGACATGGTTTTAGGTCGACATGAGTTTTTCACTGTTTTTTGACCCGAATGTCGACACAGTTGACATGGACACAGTTGGAGTCGAACCGCAGCCCATTCTCCCACCACGCCCTAGTGGATGGTAGGGCATGAAATACCGCCGGTCGGCACATGTCGGCTCAAAAAACAGTGAAAAACCTAATGACTGTTGACCTAAAACCATGTCGACCTTGGACCATGTCGACCTTAAGTCATGTTGACCTTGAGCCATGTCGACCTTTAACCTTGGGGACAGTCAACCTTCCGGGGTCGACCTAATGACTCGATCTAAGTCTGGTCTGACAGATGACCGTTTCCCGTGGGGTAGTGTGTAGACATTATCTGTGTGCCCTATTATTGTTATAATCATGGCAGGGGGAAGCTCCAAGAAGATTGCTTCTAAATAATGCAATGCAAAGTTTACACAGGCCTCTGAGGGGATGTTGCTTTGTGATAAATGCTCAGTTAACCCCCCTCTGGTACAGGCCCTGGTGGATACCCCCGTTCCCTTTCTGAGCTCACTGCATCTCAGAAAGATAGGGAGACATCCAGAAACCGACAGAGTGATTTAGCCTCTGCGGTACAAAGCCTCACTAGAGCCTTGGCTCCAGGGCAAACTGACCCTCGCCCTTCCTCTTCAAAAATCCCCCACTTTTGCGATGGAAGAGGTCACTTCCACAAAATGTGGAATCTCCTTATTCTGACGATATTCCAGAACTGGAGGAGGGTGAATTTGCTCCCCCTGAGGATGAGGAGGTGCTGGCTTTTGACACGTAGGAGTCTGCTCAGGTCTCTCGAGGTTTAGAGGATTTAATTGAAATGGTTAAAGTTGCTTGTAATGTAAAAAAAAGGAAAAGCAATCATCTGCTTTTCCCCCTGTGAAGGAATTTGACAGAAGCCTGGACTCATCCAGACAAGCGGTTTCAAGCCCCTCGTAGGTTTCTATTGAATTACCCTTTGCAACCAAAAGGCAGAAAAAGGGTAGAAGTTCCCCTACGGTGGACTCTTCGGTGTCACAACTGTCTAAAAAGACGGTCCTCCCGGTCCCTGGGGCCACCCCCTTAAGGACATCTCTGACCGCAAGTTACAGTTAACCTTGAAAAATATTTTCTCAGCCGCTGGTGTTTTACAGCGTCTGGCCCAGGTCGGTTGGAACAGGGAGAATTCCTGGTATCCATCAATATCAAGGATGCATACCTACACATCCCTATTTAGCCCCCTCACCAGGCGTTCCTTCAGTTTGTGGTAAAAAGTCAACACTGGCAGTGATGATGGAGGTTCTCCGTACTCAGGGTGGGACAATCATACCTTATGTGGATGACCTCCTGCTGAAGAGGAGAGAGAGAGAGAGAGACCCTTTTGTCAAACATCCTTCTCACACAAAGGACCCTCATATCTCACGGTTGGATCCTTAACTTCGAAAAGTTGCAGCTTCAACCTACTCAGCATCTCCTATTTTTAGTAATGATCCTGGACACAGTCCAGATGAAGGTCTTTTTGCCAACCGACAAAATTCATTCCTTACAGGCTTTGGTCAGGCTGGTTCTGCGTCGCAGACAGGTGTCAGTACATCTTTGCGCCAGACTGCTGGGGAAAATGGTGTCCACCTTCGAGGCAATCCAGTATGGGTGCTTCCACACTCAACCGTTTCAGTTGTCCCTTCTCCATCAATGGGATGGTGACCCTATCCCCGCAAGAACATCTGTCCTTACTGTGGTGGCTCAACACCACCAACCTCCAGAAGGGCAAAAGGTTTGCGATCTGGGATTGGACCCTCCTCACCACCAATGCCAGTCTCCGGGGTTGGGGAGCGCTTACCTTGGAACACCAGTTCCAGGGGTTATGGACAAAGCAGGAAAGCCTCCTCTCAATCAACATTCTGGAACTAAGAGCCATCTATTATGCCCTTCTCCAGACGAAGCGTCTTCTTTAGGGCAAGGCCATCCGCTTCCAGTCTGACAACTCCACAGCTGTAGCTTATATCAACAAGCAGGGAGGCACCCGCAGTTGGGCGGCCATGATGGAGGTGAGTAGGATCCTGCTTTGGGCACAGACTCATGCTCTAGCTCTGTCGGCTATTTTTATACCCGAAGTAGAAAACTGGGAGGCCGACTTCCTCAGTCGGCAGGATGTACACTAGGGAGAATGGTGTCTCCACCCTCACGTATTTCAACAGTTGATACATTGGTGGGGCAGACCTCAGGTGGACCTGATGGCGTCCCAACACAATTTTCAACTTCCCAGGTACTTCGTTCGGACGCGAGACCCACAGGCCGAGGGGGTGGATGCTCTGGTCGAGCTATGGCCCTTTCAGTTTGTGTACCTCTTTCCACCATTCCCATTGATCCCTTGTGTACTCAAACGCATCCGGAGAGAGGGAGTCACAGCTCTTTTGGTAGCACCGGACTGGCCACGTCAGTCTTAGTATCTTGGTACACCAATCTGACAGCAATGCTGATCGACAATGCTGCCTCTCCAGGACGACCTTCTCAGCCATGGACCATTCGTCTTCCCAGATTTAGGTCATCTTCATTTGACGGCGTGGCTGCTGAAAGGTCCATCCTAAGGCGTGCAGGTATCCCTAGAGCAGGGATACCTACCATGCTGTGGGCCAGAAAGGAAATCACCTCCAAACACTATAACCGCATTTGGAGGTCGTATGCGGCTTGGTGTGAGGGGTGTGGGGTTTTCACTGGGTATTGTATGCGGTTCCGACAGTTGGGATCCCAACAGTCGGGATCCTGACTGGCCGGACTCAGACAGCGTGGCCAGCAAAACAAAGCCCCTTGCGGGCTCGCTGCGCTGGCCAAGCTGCGGGCATGGTGGCGAGCGCATGGGGGTCCTGGACCCCCAGGAGGGAGAAGAGCCGACGGCCGTCTGTTTTAACAGTCGGGATCCCCTCCGGCACCCGTTTCCACTACCCTTTTAAAAAAAAGCTAGATTCCTCCTGTTTTTACAGGAGGGTTTGAAGCTAAATTCCCTGAAGGTACAGGTGTCGGCGCTTTCCATATTTTTCCAAAAGAAATTAACCTTCCTTCCTGAGGTACAGACTTTTTTTCAGGGTGTGGTATGGTTACAATCGCCCATTCCGCCTCCGACGGCTCCTTGGGACCTCGATTTGGTCCCCCAGTTCTTACAATCATCTGTTTGAGCCTTTGGAGGAGGTGGACCTTCGGTATCTTACATGGAAGGTGGTTCTTTTACTGGCACTGGCTTTAGCCAGAAGGGTATCTGAGCTGGGGGCTCTCTCCTGTCACTCTCCCTTCAGTTTCATTCTGACCGCGGAACTCGGCACGAGCCTGTCTTTTTTTCTTCCAAAGGTAGTGTCTGCGTTTCACGTGAACCCAACCCATTGTGGTTCCAGCATTCACTGAGGACTCGCCGGAAGCAAGATCACTGGATGTGGTCAGGGCTCTGCGCATCTATGTGTCTAGCACAGCCTCCATTAGAAAGTCTGATGTTTTGTTTGTTACCTACGACTCATTACGTTGTGGGTGGCCAGCTTCAAAGCAGACGCTGTCTAGGTGGATCCAGCTGACCATTCGTCAAGGTTATGTTGCCATTTCTCAGACACCTCCTGCTTGCATAACAGCACACTTGACCAGATCGGTGGGCTCATCTTGGATGGCTGCCTGGGTGGTTTCTCTCCAACATTTCTGCCGACATGGTTGGGGCAAAAGACCTTTGTTCGGTTCTACAGGTTTGATACCTTTGCGGCTTCAGCTTCACAGTTTGGCCACATGGTACTAAGGGGTTCTCATCGCTCTCCTGCCCGGGTTGGAAGCTCAGGGACGTCCCCAGTGTAACTCCAGTGACACCTAGTGGATGAAGGAGAGAGAGGGATTTTGTACTTGCCGTAAATCCTTTTCTCTGAGTCCACAGTCACTGGACGCCCGCCCGTGTCACATGTTGCTGCTGGTTTAGATACACATGCTCCAGCACCTGACCTACACAGTACATGCCGTTTCTGCAGTGTGCCACACGCTGGCTGGGTGCACATTACGGATTGCTGCCGCAGGGCTTGCTCACTTCCTGGGGGAATAACACAATAGAGGACACATTGGAAATGACACAACCTAGCTGGCCAAAAATGATTTGTGTATACAACGTATTTTAACAGACAGATCATGCAGACATTTATTAAATAAATACATTTAGAAGTGCCAGCTAAGTGAAAGTCTGTCTGTCGCTCTTCCCCCGCTTTGCGCGGAACTTCACATAAACGTCTGGATTGCGGGGGGCTCATTCACATTACAGCATTTTCTTGGCCGTGTAGCTTTGCTTCCATTTTTCTGTTATACTTTTGTTGTGTTGTGACGGCCAGGTGTAGGTCAGCCTTTAGTCTCCTGTGTGTAGTTGGGTGGGAGCTGTTGGTTTCCCCGGCAGCCATGACATAGGTTGGAGGTGATGACTCTCATAGACGTTCTCCTCGCTGCTTTGCACAAGCTTAAGTATCCAATGGTTCTAGACATGTGTAAGACCTGATATGTTTCCTCACATGTTCCCTATTACTGCAATAGGTTAGTCAGACATGGGTGCATCTATAGCAGAAGTCTCAGGTTGTCTCTCTATGTAGAGAGGGGTTTGTTGTCAACCTCCCATTGGTGGTGTCCATTTGGAGGTTGCCTGGATCCATCTTTGTTCCCATGACTTGTGCTGTGTCCCCGATGGATTCTGTAAGAACCACGTAGTGGAATGTTATCCTACCTGGGCCGTATTCACTTATTAAAAATGATAATGTTCCCCAAAATATTATACCCACTACAAATGTTGCGTGCATCCTAAGATATATCAGGGACTGGATACATGAAACTTCCAACCACACAGATACAACCATAGACCAATCTTTCTCACCCCACCAACACTTGATATCATTTTTACATTGCCATAAACAAAAGATACCAACCCAAATAACCCAAAACCCCCTTCTGATAACACCCTGGAAGGTCTGGCATCTCACAAGAAACAAACATAGCCTGAACAGCCATCACTCCTTATTTCTACCGTTAACAGCGAACCCTGAATTCCAAAATGGTCAGGCATCACAACCGTTCCAGTCATGAAAAAACAAAGGACTCATGCACGCCAAGGCCCTTGTAAACGAAGCAGCATCAGCTCCCCTAAAAGTTCACGACATAGCAGAAAAATACACACTTCCCCGATCACAGGCTTTGGCCATGTATCAAGCACAACGCAACGCAAGCTTAGTCCTTAAATACCTCTCACCTACCGATAAGATCAATGCCTTGGACACACTCCTTTTCAGACCAACCTCAGGAAGAAGAGCCATCTCGACTTACTATCAACTACTACACACCCCTATCGCCTTAGACACTATACGAACAGGTATGTCCACATGGACGCAAATCTTCCCCCAATACTCAATAAAACATCTATTACGATCATTCCATTATTCCTGGAAGACACTGCCTTCCTCTATGTATAGGGAAATGACATACAACATATATCATAACGGTTATCTTTCCCCACACAGACGTTACGCCATGGGCATCGCTGAGGCTGACATGTGCCCAAAGTGTGGTTGCTCGGGAGCAACATTTAAACATTGTATGTGGGACTGCCCCCTCATAATCCGTTTCTGGAGGCAGGTTCAGGGGTTCTCTGTTACTTATTTGTTAAACAGCCTCCCCTGACGGCGGAGTGGGCCCTGTTGGGTATATTCCCCCCTAACACACCTATTCTACCTGATAGTAAAAAAATGATGCTCATAATCTCAGCTGTAGCCCGCAAATGTGTTTTGCATCAGTGGATCCATGCAGACCCTCCATCCATCCAATTATTCAGGGCCAAACTTTTTCATATCTTCCATATGGAATGGATAGAGGCATCTCTCCAGAAGGAAGAACGCACAGAAAACTTCTTTCAGATATGGGAGGGTTTTATCGATTCCCTGTCAACTGATCTCAAAGTACAGATTGATAGATGTTTTAGAGCCACACAGTGGTATGAAACTAGGAATCTCTTGGGTGACGCCCCTATAGATCTTCCAGAAGACCAGTGATTATCATCTTTTCAAATTTTTTGGGAGGCCTTTGGCCCGTGTTCATCCATGTTATTACTGCCTGAATCTATGGTAAAGGAAAGAATGACAACTATAATGTACTCTATTGTAACACAAATCGCATCTTCATTGCTGTTTGTACTACTATAATGCTCAATCCTGAATAAAAATAATTGGAAAAAAAAAAAAGAACCACGCAGTGGGCGGCGCCCTGAATCCCAGCGTTGACGCGGTTGGGGGCTTACCTTAGGCCTACTCTATGAAGGCTCTTGGGTTGGTGGAGAAATGGATCCGTCATAGTAAGAGAGTGGAGGTTCTCAAACTGATCACATTGTCTCAGGTCACCTCACACACGGACACGTTATAAAATATCTATAGGTGGCAGTGATTACTTCACTTGTTATTCTAAAAGGAGGCCTGGAAAACATGTCATGCTTGGCAAACATATTTATTTATTACGTTATTTATATAGCGCACACAATTCCGCCGCGCTGTACAGAGAATATTAGAACATTCACATCCTTAGGCCTCAGTTTGAGAACCTGTGCACTAGAGGAATAGTTTGGTTGAAAATTCCAATGACCCCTTTAAATAGGTGGTAGGTGCTATAGCAATAGGACAGGTCTGCACCCGCAGGGAATCCCTATACCCAATGCGTGGTGGGGGTTCAAGCGCTGCAGTCATGCTACAGCCACACTGCCCTGGCTCGTTATATGCCCTCTGCTGCAACACACATCATAATAACTCCCGCACTAATATAACACGAACAGCGTTTCTCCGCCACTGGTCACACAGTGCATGCAAAAGCTACATGTGGCTGCCTCCATATAGTATACAGGAGATCTAGGTGCCCGTTTTAGGTATATAACCTACCCACTGCAACACTTTATTCCCCAGGAAATGCCAAAGCTACGTGTAGGTGGCACAGACCCTTTCCCTGGTGCCTCCTGCTGTGAACTGGGCAGCAGAAGGTTGCTAGGCGGCTCGGCGTGTTAGACACTGTTCCTGGTGGCCCTCATCCTGCCTCAATGAGATTAGTGTAGAGCCTGGGCTGTGATTCTATGGGGAAGATGCCAAGAGTCTACATTGTATTGTGCAGCTAAACCTGGATTACACTCTCCCTGGTGCAGAGAGAAGTAATTGCATCTCAGAACGGAGGGATTGCGTCCTGTAATGATATAAGCCTGTGTGATCATTTGTGGGTTCCCGGGCTGTGTACAGCCACCAACTGGGCAAGTGACACAAATACAAGAGGAAAGTGACGTTATCCAGACAGAATGTGCTGAGTGCCTACAGTGTCCAGGTAGACAATTGGTTAACACCAAAAAGTTGACATAAAAAGGTAGCCATGCATTTTACAAGTTTTTTACCCATTTTTACACACTCGTATAGTGTACCACGGATTCAGTATTGAATCCCGGCGTTCAGAATCCCGACGCCGGAATCCCGACAGCCGAAATGCCGACAAGGGGGGGACGTGGATCGCCCCCCCTTGCGGGCTCGCCACGCAGCGGGCCCGGTGCCTCGCTACGCTCGGCGCGCTAATTATTCTCCCTCCAGGGGTGTCGTGGACACCCCAGGAGGGAGAATGTGTCGGTATTTCGGCGGTCGGGATTCTGAACGCCGGAATCCCGACCGCCGGGATTTTAACTGCATCCCTGTACCACACTTCGGGCATGGTGCCTCCCCCCACTAACTCTGTGCTCGGCACTCTGTGTTGTTCATTTTATGTTCTGTATCCTCACCTTGCTCGTATTGCCGTCTCTTCTCGGGCACAGTTTCTTACATACCCAGTGCATCCTATGGACTTAGAACAGGATTTATCGGTAGATATATTAGCTGAAAACATTAGAAGCAACACTTAAGGCAACTATACACTATTCTATTTGGGCTTGATTTCACCCAAATCAAATTGCATATGTATGCCATACGATCCATTGCTGTGGTCCTGTACGCAATGGTTCGGAGGTCGGGTCTGCAGGATATAAGATCAATCGGAATTTGACTGATCGTGTTTTATTCTGTTGTGCCAGTGGTGCTGCTGGTCCGAACGGCGGGCAAGAGATTAGGGGAAAAAAATAAATACAAAAAAGTGCAGCTGCCCATTCATTTGTTAAGAATTTTTAACAGCTCAGAGAAAGCATTGAATACACCCCATGGAGGGAGAGACAGAGGGAGACGAGGCCGGAGAAGGAGAGACAGACAGGGGGTGAGGCCGGAGAAGGAGAGAGAGATAGGAAGTAATGTGAGGCTGGAGACGGAGAGACAGAGAGGGGGACGAGGCTGGAGAAGGAGAGACAGGGAGGGGGACGAGGCTGGAGATGAAAAGATAGGAAGGAATGTGAGGCTGGAGATGGAGAGATAGAGAGAGGAATGATGCTGGAGATGGAGAGACAGAGAGGGGGGTGATGCTGTAGAAGGAGAGACAGAGGGGGACGAGGCTGGAGAAGGAGAGACAGAGAGGGGAGTGATGCTGTAGAAGGAGAGACAGGGAGGGGGACGAGGCTGTAGAAGGAGAGACAGAGAGGGAGACGAGGCTGGGGATGAAGAGATAGGAAGGAATGTGAGGCTGGAGATGGAGAGACAGAGAGGGGAATGATGCTGTAGAAGGAGAGACAGAGAGGGGGGTGATGCTGTAGAAGGAGAGACAGAGGGGGATGAGGCTGTAGAAGAAGAAACAGAGAGGGGGACTAGGCTGGAGGAGAGACAGAGAGGGGGACGAGGCTGGAGACGGAGAGACAGAGAGGGGGTGAGGCTGGAGACGGAGAGACAGAGAGGGGGTGAGGCTGGAGATGGAGAGACAGAGAGGGGGGCGAGGCTGGAGACGGAGAGACAGAGAGGGGGGGCGAGGCTGGAGACGGAGAGACAGAGAGGGGGTGAGTCTGGAGAAGGAGAGACCGAGAAGGTGCTGAGGCAGGAGATGGAGAGACAGATAGAGTGGTGAGGCTGGAGTTGGAGAGGCAGAGAGGGGGACAAGGCTGGAGATGTAGGGACAGAGAAGGGTGATGCTGGAGAAGGACAGACAGAGAGGGAGACGAGGCTGGAGATGGAGAGACAGAGAGGGGGGCGAGGCTGGAGACAGAGAGAGGGATGAGGCTGGAGACGGACAGACAGAGAGGGGGTGAGGCTGGAGACGGAGAGACAGAGAGGGGGTGAGGCTGGAGATGGAGAGACAGAGAGGGGGGCGAGGCTGGAGACGGAGAGACAGAGAGGGGGGGCGAGGCTGGAGACGGAGAGACAGAGAGGGGGTGAGTCTGGAGAAGGAGAGACCGAGAAGGTGCTGAGGCAGGAGATGGAGAGACAGATAGAGGGGTGAGGCTGGAGTTGGAGAGGCAGAGAGGGGGACAAGGCTGGAGATGTAGAGACAGAGAAGGGTGATGCTGGAGAAGGACAGACAGAGAGGGAGACGAGGCTGGAGATGGAGAGACAGAGAGGGGGGCGAGGCTGGAGACAGAGAGAGGGATGAGGCTGGAGATGGACAGACAGAGAGGGGGTGATGCTGGAGACAGAGGGGGGGTGATGTTGGAGAAGTAGACAGAGAGGGTTATGAGGCTGTAGAAGGGGAGACAGAGAGGGGGACAAGGCTGGAGATGGAGGGACATAGAGGGGGGGGAGTCTGGAGAAGGAGAGACAGATAGAGTGGTGAGGCTGGAGTTGGAGACACAGTGAGGAGGGTGATGCTGGAGTTGGAGAGACAGAGAGTAGGTTAGCTAAAAGCTGTCGGCTAGCCCCTGGTTTGAGGGAAGCAGGTTTAGGAGCTTAGAGCCAGGGGCAGGGAGAAACTCCTGCATGTAAGGTGTAAAGACTGGGATACTGCAGCCTAAGTCCATCCACAGAGCCCTAACCGCCACTAAAGTGCAAGTCTGGCAGGTTGTGGGCACAACATACTATGTGGCACAATTCGTGGGCCGGGGATATACTGTATCAGCATAGGCAAACGCAGGGGGGGGGGGGGGTCTGGTTGCCCGGAAACCCCCTCCTCTTGGCAAGTAACTTAAATTATGACAAAAGCACTGTACAGAGCAGAGCTGCTGCACATGCCCAGTGTACCAGCTTCTTCTACCACATTTACTGTATGTGTGGATCAGTGCCCTCAAACATCCTTATAGACCAGAGAGCAGCTGCCAGGAGGAAGAGACAGGAGCCTTACCGTGAAGTGGGAGATTGTGAGCTTAGAAAGTGCATCACTGGTGCTATTCTGTCTGTTTATTTATTTATTATATGTTTAACCTTTTCCTGACCACTTATTTTATTTAACTTTTTGAAACAGTCTATACCAGGGGTTCCCAATCTTTTTCGAATCACGGCACCCTAGACTATCAGAATTTTTCCACGGCACCCCTAGGCCCAAACAATATATATATAAAATGAAGTAGATAGTGTGTATATGTGAATATTAGGTTCAGTTATGTGTTAAAGGGTATGTTTTGCTTCTGATTGTACACATTTTATGATTGGAAGCCACCAGCACTGGTTTTGTCCATAAATAATTGATCATAAATATTTTGAACTGGTCCTGGACCACCAACCCGTGGCACCCCTGCAAGTGTTCCGAGGCACCCCAGGGAGCCACGGCACACAGTTTGGGAACCACTTAGTATAGACCAGGGATGGGAAACCTCCGGCCCTCCAACTCTTGTTGAACTACACATTCCAGCATGTCCTGCTACAGTTTTCTATTTTGCCATGCTAAAACTGTTGCAGGGCGTGCTGGGATACGTAGTTCAACATCAGCTGGAGGGCTGAAGGCTCCCCATCCATTCTATAGACCATCTGTGCTGTCAAATATTAATACTGTATCAAGTGTATAAAAAGACCAATATTTAGGGTTGTTACCACTCCCCAGATTCCGGTTCTTACCCCAGTGCACTGCAGAGTGGGTGGTTTTGGATTACATTTGGAAACCCCCCTCTAACAATCCTGCGTTTGCCACCGATCAGGGTTACAGGAATAGGGGTATGACCACGCTGCCGATATAATGTAACAGAACCATGTTATTATGTGACAGTATGAAAGTGGAATCTCAGCACTGTATAAAGGCGGACACAGACTTACATCAGAGAATCCGTCACATTTACTCATACAGATATTTATAACTCATTTCTCAGATGGCTGCTGCAGCTTCCAAGCTAATGCTTCATGAATTAGTGAGCAGGAGTTTTATCAGCATACTCTGATTAAATCACAATCTAGTGTCATCACGACTCAGAAACGGGAAGAGATCGGAGAAATGATCCCAAAGCCTCTGTCTAACCTCCAAAACGAACTCCAGAATAACCAAGTATCTGTCATTCACAATAACTGCAGGATATTTGGGGGACTATTTAATAAGGACTCTCAGAAAAAAGGCCATCGCAGAGACAGGGAATCATCTTTCTATCAATCTACTGGAAATCGGGGTTCAGGGATCTGCTCCCCACCAATACCGTCCAACAGCAGCAAGTGTAGGCGCACCTTATGCCACCAGTAAGTAGTTCATCAGGGTGTGCTTAGCTGGATATACAAAGTGTAGTTACTTAAAGCAATTCAAATACAAAAATCTATATTTATAAGCAAATGTCCTTACAATAAACCGCACCAAGGCTGTTGCCATGTACAGTAAGTAAAGATCCATGATATTTATTTTAAATATTCATGTATACAGCAATATACCAATATAATACAGCAGCATTGATAAATGATGAACGGGAGTCATGCTTGTCCCAAGTCTTTGTCCTATGTGCTTTAAACCCCCAGAAAATGTCTGTTTCTACTAAACTGACTTGAGCAGAGATTGGGCTCTTAGTAAAAGCCGGATAAGGGTTCCTGGGGATGGGGATGTGGATGTGAGAGAGTAGGGAGGGCTTCATCCACAAGGCACATTTCAGATCTTTAGGCCTTCAGACTGAGAGCAGGCTACCTAGTGCCTGCCTGTAAGAGGCTGGGGGAAACAGGCAGGAGATCCTTTATGAGACACTGTGATTTACTGACAGTATTGTCAGTACTGTGCATATGTCTGTGCTTGTGGTAGGGGCATTAGGTCCTTCCACCCTGACAGAGGGGATCTGTTATGTTTTATTTGTGCTCAGACAGGTTAGGATTTCTATGTTGTGTTTTTATCCAGCACAAAAAAAATAGCCGCTGCCAGATAGCAGGAAACCCTGGACTGCTGTGCTGTTTCCTGGCTGCTGTGTGGTTGGAGGTGCCCATCTACACCAGGAGAGGGCACCCTATCCTGATATCCTATCTATCTATCTCTCTCATACTTGCCTACCTTTGATTTCACCTCTCCGGGAGAAGCCCGGAGAGGCAACACATCAGGGGGTGGGGGCAAGGCTGACATCACTTGGCCCCGCTGAAAAATGCCGTGATTCACGGGCCACGGAGGGGGCGGGGCTTAAATGCAGCTGAATGCCGTGATTGCGTCATTTAAGCCCCGCCCCCTCATCGCGAACCCGCGATTTATGGTATTTAAACCAGCGGGCAAGGGGGGAGCTGGAAGATGGATTTGAGTATCAAATGTCCTGCACTCCTTCTTAGGCTGCCTTTTTGTTATCACTTTAAGGTCTCCTTCAGACCTCGGATGTATATGAAGAGTAGATGGGTGTGATCATTTCAACAGGCGCCAGAGAATAGGTTAAACAGTAATTTCCAATTTATTTATACAAAACAATGAATTTGTTGATAAAAGATACTTCTAAAAAACAATGTTTTAAAAGAACAAGATGAATCCTTACCCCTAAGGGTATTTGGAGCCAGCAAGGGATGGTGAATGGCAGTGGTCCCAAATACCTTAGCACTTGGTAGGTTCACCCAAGGTCAAGTCCAGTCAGTCACTGTCGCCGACGCATTTCGAGGCTCAGGTGCTCTTCCAGGGCAATGTCCAGGGGGGAGCGGGGGCTATCACTAGAAAGCGGGAGACTTGCCCACCTTCCCGGGGGGCCGGGAGAAGGACCCGATTTTCGGGAGGCTACCGGCCATTCCGGGAGGGTAGGCAAACCTGATCTATCTATCACTAGAAACTTATTTTTATTTGGGTTTCATGGTCCCCACAGGGTGACATTGGGGGTTGTAGGCGGATCCAGAGGACCGAGGCACCAATCAGTGAAGCCTTAAAGGTTTCCCAGCATGCATGGCTCCTCTCCCTCCTCTCTCCATGCTCAGCTCTTCAGTTTTTTGTTGGTGCCAGCAGGAAGTTGGAGCACCTTTATTCAGCAGGGATTGCCTCAGGACAATCCCAAAGAAGCAGTTCTACTGTTTTACACTGAAACTTATTGGTTCATTGCAGCGTTAACACTGCTGGGCTTCCTGCGCTGTAAGTCTCACTGACGACCACGTGGCAGGTCCACCACCCCTGCCAGTGCCGCAACTCCCCCATGACCCTGGTCAAGAGCGGTATTGCTGCTGAGGAGGAGCCCGGGGATCCCATTTTACCAGGGACTCCCGTAGTACAGGCTGACATGGCAGACGTACCAGCCCTTATTGACGCAATACGGCTAGTGCTCTTATCTGACACTGATGCGCCCGAGCCGGTGTCAAAACCCAAAGATGTTAAAAAAAAAAAAAGTTATCAAAGCCCAATTCCCACACTTGGACCACCTAATGGAGATCCGCACTGACCAATGGGAAGCCTTAGGCAAGAAATCATCTATTTACAAGAGAGTTCTATTAAAATACCCTTTACCACCAGAGGATTGCAACTTGTGGGAAGCTCCCATGTAACACGACTGGTTACGCCGTCAGTCCTCCCTGTTACCACAGGTTCCTCATTAAAGGATCGTCCGGATAGGCATTTGGAACACTGTCTTAAGGCCATATTTACTCTCACAGAAGCGGTCCAAAGACCTACTGTCGCTGTGACCTGGGCCGTGAAGGTCATTCTGCTATGGCTCCAGGTCGTGGAAGATAAGCTACCCCTCGATGCATCAGAAGATTATATATTAAACAGGCCGCACTATACATCATGGAGGCATTATCTGACACAGGGTCCTAGCAGTAAAGGCGTCCGCTAACTCTATCCTTTGGCTGCGGCCTTGGAAAGCTGACTTAGAGTCCAAAAAGACACCAGAGATGTCACCTTTTAAGGGGAAGAACTTAATACAATTGTAGCCTTGCTATCAGCAGCTAAGACTGCATGCCTACCCTCAGCTCTCCCTCAGAGAACGAAAACTACACCCTTTAGTCTCCAGGGTAAAGCGAAAGGTCAGTCCTTCCCTCGCACCTCAACCACAGCCAAGACAACCAAGTTTAAGCCCAAACAAGCCTGGGCCACTAGACAACCCCACCCATCCAAAACAGATAAACCTGCAGCATGACGGGGTGAGCCTCCAGCAGGGGGGACCTCAAAGTGGGAGGCAGACTTCTACACTTCACACAGCAGTGGCTCACCACATCGGCGGGTGAGAGAAGTCATGTCAAGGGGATACCCCATTTCGTTCAAAAGAAACCCCCCCCCCACACACACACACAAAAGTTCTTTTGCACAGGCCTCCAACCCAATCCTCAAAAAGCAGAACAATTATTGCAAATATTGGCCTCCATGTTGTAATCTCAGGTCATCATACCCATCCCACAACACCAGCTGGGGATCGGTTTTTACTCCACCCTGGTCCTAGTTCCAAAACCAAATGGGACTTACAGGCCAATACTAAATTTAAAGGCGCTCAACAAATTTGTCAAAGTGCCAAAATTCTGCATGGAGACCCTGCGGACAATAGTTCTAGCTTTAGAACCCAGGAGACTACGTGGTCTCCCTGGACATACACACCAGTGGTTCCTCTGGTTAGCTATCCTGTGCCGCCATTTTAACTTCCAGGCCCTTCCATTCGGCTTGGCCACTGCCCCTCGGATTTTCACCCAAATCATGTTGTGGCGTCATATCTGCATGGGATACGGTCATTGGTTCTACAGTAAGTTGGTCGACAAGCATTGGGTCGACACCGTTAGGAAGACATGGGGATAGGTCAACATGGTTCAAGGTTGACATGGGTCTAGGTCGACATGGGTTTAGGTTGACAGGTCATTAGGTCGACACAAGCATTAGGTTGACAGGGTCAAAAGGTTGACATGGGGTTTGTCACTGTTTTTTTAGCCGACATGTGCCGACAGGCGGTATTTCATGCCCTACCATCCACTAGGGCGTGGTGGGAGAATAAAATAGTGCCGTGCCTAAAGCATAGCGAGGGAACGTGGTGCACTGAAAAACAGTGTCCATGTCGACTGTGTTGACATTCGGGTTGAAAAACCCCATGTTGACCTTTTTACTGTCGACCTAGACCCTGACGACCTAATGCTTGTGTCGACCTATTGACCAGTCTACCTAAACCCATGTCGATCTAGAACCGTATCGACCTTTCCGCATGTTGACCTAACGGTATTGACTTAATGCTTGTCGGCCAACTTACTGTAGACCAAATGATCCCAGTCCCCAGCACATTTGCATGTGATCGCTGTTCTCCAACAGCATGGTTGGCTCCTCAATTGGGAGAAATCCTCCCTCACTCCGTCACAGCAAATGCTGCACCTGGGAGCCCTTCTAGGCTCCCAATCACAGAGACTGTTGCTGCCAATGGACAAGTGTCAATCTCTACAACAAAGGACGCTACTCTTCTTACAGAGCCCAGACTATCCATCCACCTGGCAATGCGAATTCTGGATCTAATGGTGTCAACGTTCGGCATGGTCGACAGGACACAATTCCATTTTCATTCTCTGCAACGCTTAACTCTTCGCAAATGGGACAGGCAACATCAGCGCATAAGGACCACGTTCATGACACTGACTCCAGAGGTTCCGATATCTCTCCAGTGGTGGCTACAATGTCTCACCTGGACCAAGGACGTCCTTTCTGGTTCACAGATTGGATTCTCCTCACTACTGACGCCAGTCTACTAGGCAGGGGAGCGGTAGTAGAATCCAGGTCCTTGCAAGACGTATGGTCCAGTCCAGAAATACGCCTCTCCATCAATGTTCTGGAGCTTCGGGCAGTGTACAATGCTCTCATTCACTCGCAGGGTCTCCTCATAGGCACACCTGTACAAGTCAGGTCCGACAATGCCACAACAGTGGCCTACAAAAACCACCAGGGGGCACCCGCAGTGCAGCAGCCATGCGAGAGGTGTCCAAAATTCTAACTTGGGTGGAATAACACCTACTGGCATTGTCGGCGGTGTTCATACCAGGAATCCTAAATTGGGAAGCAGACTTCCTAAGTCGGAAAGACGTTCATCCTGGGAAGTGGTCACTCCACCCAGAAGTCTTTCCCCTCCTGGTTGGGGCCTCCCAGACGTGGATTCCATGGCGCCCCGTTACAACAAAAAACTTCAGTGTACGGGTCGCGGTCCAGGGATCCTCAAGCCAGCTTCACGGTTGCTCTGTTAATTCCATGGAGGTTTCATCTTCCATATGTCTTTCCTCCGGTATCTATGATACAGAGAGTGGTCATGAAATTCAAACAGGAAGGTGGGGATCTCATATTGATAGCCCCGGCCTGGCCTCAAGGTTACTAGTATGTAGACCTGCAACAGCTGTCGGTACAGCAGCCGTTCCAGCTGCCATTACGACCGGATCTACTCAGCCAGGGTCCTTGTACACACCCATATCTTCAGTGCCTGTCTTGGACGGTGTTTTGCTTTAAGCTGCCATACTAACAGAGAAAGGGTTGTCTCCAAAAGTCATCCAAACAATGATCAAAGTTCGTAAACCCGCCTCAGCAAGACTTTACTACAGGGTCTGGCACACTTATTTCTCCTGGTGTGCATCCCACAAGTATGACACAAAAGTGTTCAAAACTGCTAGAGTCCTTGCTTTTCTACAGAGAGGTTTAAATATGGGGTTAAGATTAGCCTCTCTTAAGGTGCATATCTCGGCTCTGTCCGTTTGGTTCCAAAGGAAGATGGCATCTCTTCCAGGCATTCATACTTTCACCCAGGGTGTTCTATGTAATACATCCACCATATGTCCCTTCAACGACACCATGGGACTTGTGCTTCGTGTTAAAGGCTTTGGCCAAACCTCCTTTCGAACCACTACATTCTGTGGAATACAAATGGCTCACAGCTAAGACTGTGTTCCTTCTGGCAATTGCGTCTGCCAGATGCATATCGGATTTGGCTGCTCTATCCTGCCGACCTCCTTTTTCTGATTTTCCATTTTGATAGGGCAGTGCTAAAAACCAGATCTTCCCACCTGCCCAAAGTAGTGTCCAGGTTTCATATCAACCAGGAAATAGTCATTCCCACCTTCAATTCAGAAGATCTGTCCCCGGCTGAACGTTCCTTGTATGTAGTTATGGCCATATATATCTTGACCGCACTGCTTCCATCAGGAAATCAGACACGCTCTTTATCCAGTATGGTTTTCACAAAAGGGCTGGCCAGCGAACAAACAGGTTGCTCGCTGGATATGTATGGTAATTCAGCAAGCTGGTCCCCCTTTACCAATCCACGCACATTCCACCAGATCGGTAGGTCCATCATGGACGACGTGGGGCTTTTGTTGATCAACTGTGCAAGACTGCAACATGGTAATTTGGCCATACATTCACAAAGTTCTATGCATTTGACACGTTCGCCTCCCAGGATGCTTCCTTTGGTCATAGGGTCCTTCTGACACCTCAGGCGTGTACTGGTTTTGGATATCCCCGATGTCACCCTGTGGGGACCATTAAACCTGAAGAAGAAAACGAGAGTTATGGTAGACCTACCTCAGGTTAACTCTCTTTCTTTGAGGTTCATGGGACCCACCGGGCACCCACCCTTATTTAGGCCTGAAGTATTCCTTTGTGATATACAAAATGTGACTTCCGCGACCTTGGTCATGCCTTCCCTCACTCTCTGTATGTATGAGTGCACTGGCATGCTCTTGTCTGTCTTCTTCCTTCTCCGCTTCCTGCAATTGGCTGAGGAGCTGAGCATGGAGGCGGGGTTATAGGGAAAAGGAGCCGTGCATCCTGGGAAACCTTTAAAGCTTCGCTGATTGGTGCCATGGTCCTCTGGATCTACCTACAACCCCCAATGTCATCCTGTGGGTCCCATGAACCTAGAAGAAAGAGAGTTCACCTAAGGTAGGTCTACCATAACTCTCGTTTTCCTTTCTCTGCTCCAAGTTATACATGTTATGATCTTTTATTCTTTCTGAATAAGTTGTTACCACGCACCATCAGTTGTCCTTCTTTGTACCATTTCTAATGTATTTATTTGCTCCTGAGATATGATTCAGATATGTACGCTCAACCAATGGTTAGCAATCATCTCCGATGGTGGCAGGACTGAGCCTTCCATTTGAATGTCTGCTCGGTGATACCCCCAAGCTGTAGCATGATTGACACCCCAGGGAGGGTCGCAAGCTACCAAGAACCAGCCAGGCTGGGTAAGACTCAGCTTATGTAGCCTGACCAAATCATACCGACGGTCATTATGATTATCCCGGACACTGCACTTGGATCCTAAATTCAATGCATTAGATGTTTATGGCATTTAGGTCCTGCTGCACAGGCATTTTGGTTGACAGAACTGCAAAATCACCCTGGAAATCCATCCATCTCAATTCAGGCCAATGGTGTTCAGAACTGGATACAATGCTCCAGATATGTATACAGAGGGGTGGGTTATTCTTAATGCACAATAGGATGCTGCTAATTTAAGGTGAAGACTGTTCTTCTACACTCTAAGGTTCTAAGTGCAACAGAAGAAAAGTGAGACTCCTTCACCAGCGCGACATGGAAACATAAAATCACTTCCCTGATGTGTGGGAGCTCCTGAATGTCAACTCCTGGCTACTGTGGACTTGATATTCCGGTCACAGATGCCTTGGGTGATGATTGATGATAATAATAATAATATTATTTATATGGTTCTTTTCTTCCATAGGACTCAGTCGCTTAAAATTTATCAAAAACATAGTACATTCATCAAAGGCATTAGAATCACATGAAGGTGAAATACAGAGAATTAAGGACTTAACGTAGAGAACACATTAAGCATACTGATGAGTTGGTGCAGATAGCGCACATGTATTATACCATACATGATAGCGAAAGAGGATCATGTATGGTATGGTATAATACAATCCACACATAAGAAAATATTTATAACATCACAATATGATCTAAAATATATATATATATATAGACACATATCGTTTTCCAGGGTTCAGTTATTGCTCAGGACCTGCACCTCTCCCATCCCCTGTATCAGTATCTGCCCTGCTCTCCCATCCCCTGTATCAGGGCCTGCACTGCTCCCCCACCCCCTGTATCAGGGCCTGCACTGCTCTCCCCATCCCCTGTATCAGGGCCTGCACTGCTCTCCCATCCCCTGTATCAATATCTGCCCTGCTCTCCCATCCCCTGTATCTGGGCCTGCACTGCTCTCCCATCCCCTGTATCAGGGCCTGCACTGCTCTCCCATCCCCTGTATCAGGGCCTGCACTGCTCCCCCACGCCCTGTATCAGGGCCTGCACTGCTCTCCCCATCCCCTGTATCAGGGCCTGCACTGCTCTCCCATCCCCTGTATCAGGGCCTGCACTGCTCTCCCATCCCCTGTATCAGGGCCTGCACTGCTCTCCCATCCCCTGTATTAGGGCCTGCCCTGCTCTCCCATCCCCTGTATCAGGGCCTGCACTGCTCTCCCATCCCCTGTATCAGGGCCTGCACCTCTCCCATCCCCTGTATCAGGGCCCTCCCTGCTCTCCCCATCCCCTGTATCAGGGCCTGCACTGCTCTCCCATCCCCTGTATCAGGGCCTGCACTGCTCTTCCATCCCCTGTACCTGGGCCTGCACTGCTCTCCCATCCCCTGTATCAGGGCCTGCACTGCTCTCCCATCCCCTGTATCAGGGCCTGCACTGCTCTCCCATCCCCTGTATCAGGGCCTGCACTGCTCCCCCACCCCCTGTATCAGGGCCTGCACTGCTCTCCCCATCCCCTGTGTCAGGGCCTGCACTGCTCTCCCATCCCCTGTATCAGTATCTGCCCTGCTCTCCCACCCCCTGTATCTGGGCCTGCACTGCTCTCCCATCCCCTGTATCAGGGCCTGCACTGCTCCCCCACCCCCTGTATCAGGGCCTGCACTGCTCTCCCCATCCCCTGTATCAGGGCCTGCACTGCTCTCCCACCCCCTGTATCAGGGCCAGCACTGCTCTCCCCACCTCCTGTATCAGGGCCAGCACTGCTCTCCCATCCCCTGTATCAGGGCCTGCACTGCTCTCCCATCCCCTGTATCAGGGCCTGCACTGCTCTCCCACCCCCTGTATCAGGGCCAGCACTGCTCTCCCCACCTCCTGTATCAGGGCCAGCACTGCTCTCCCATCCCCTGTATCAGGGCCTGCACTGCTCTCCCATCCCCTGTATCAGTATCTGCCCTGCTCTCCCACCCCCTGTATCTGGGCCTGCACTGCTCTCCCATCCCCTGTATCAGGGCCTGCACTGCTCCCCCACCCCCTGTATCAGGGCCTGCACTGCTCTCCCCATCCCCTGTATCAGGGCCTGCACTGCTCTCCCATCCCCTGTATCAGTATCTGCCCTGCTCTCCCACCCCCTGTATCTGGGCCTGCACTGCTCTCCCATCCCCTGTATCAGGGCCAGCACTGCTCTCCCCAACTCCTGTATCAGGGCCAGCACTGCTCTCCCATCCCCTGTATCAGGGCCTGCCCTGCTCTCCCATCCCCTGTATCAGGGCCTGCACTGCTCTCCCACCCCCTGTATCAGGGCCAGCACTGCTCTCCCCACCTCCTGTATCAGGGCCAGCACTGCTCTCCCATCCCCTGTATCAGGGCCTGCACTGCTCTCCCATCGCCTGTATCAGTATCTGCCCTGCTCTCCCACCCCCTGTATCTGGGCCTGCACTGCTCTCCCATCCCCTGTATCAGGGCCTGCACTGCTCCCCCACCCCCTGTATCAGGGCCTGCACTGCTCTCCCCATCCCCTGTATCAGGGCCTGCACTGCTCTCCCATCCCCTGTATCAGTATCTGCCCTGCTCTCCCACCCCCTGTATCTGGGCCTGCACTGCTCTCCCATCCCCTGTATCAGGGCCTGCACTGCTCCCCCACCCCCTGTATCAGGGCCTGCACTGCTCTCCCCATCCCCTGTATCAGGGCCTGCACTGCTCTCCCATCCCCTGTATCAGTGCCTGCACTGCTCTCCCATCCCCTGTATCAGGGCCTGCACTGCTCTCCCATCCCCTGTATCAGGGCCTGCCCTGCTCTCCCACCCCCTGTATCAGGGCCAGCACTGCTCTCCCCACCTCCTGTATCAGGGCCAGCACTGCTCTCCCATCCCCTGTATCAGGGCCTGCACTGCTCTTCACACTCCCTGTATCAGGGCCTGCACTGCTCTCCCATCCCCTGTATCAGGGCCTGCACTGCTCTCCCATCCCCTGTATCAGGGCCTGCAATGCTCTTCACACTCCCTGTATCAGGGCCTGCACTGCTCTCCCATTCCCTGTATCAGGGCCTGCACTGCTCTCCACACCCCCTGTATCAGGGCCCGCACTGCTCTCCCATCCCCTGTATCAGGGCCCGCACTGCTCTCCCATCCCCTGTATCAGGGCCCGCACTGCTCTCCCATCCCCTGTATCAGGGCCCGCACTGCTCTCCCCATTCCCTGTATCAGGACCTGCCCTGCTCTCCCACCCCCTGTATCAGGGCCTGCACTGCTCTCCCATCCCCTGTATCAGGGCCTGCACTGCTCGTCCCACCCCTTGTATCAGGGCCCGCCCTGCTCTCCCATCCCCTGTATCAGGGCCCGCATTGCTCTCCCCATCCCCTGTATCAGAACCTGCACTGCTCTCCCCACCCCCTGTATCAGGGCCTGCACTGCTCTCCCATCCCCTGTATCAGGGCCTGCACTGCTCTCCCATCCCCTGTATCAGGGCCTGCACTGCTCTTCCCACCCCCTGTATCAGGGCCTGCTCTGCTCTCCCATCCCCTGTATCAGGGCCTGCACTGCTCTCCCCATCCCCTGTATCAGGGCCTGCCCTGCTCTCCCATCCCCTGTATCAAGGCCTGCCCTGCTCTCCCACACCCTGTATCAGGACCTGCACTGCTCTCCCCATCCCCTGTATCAGGGCCTGCACTGCTCTCCCATCCCCTGTATCAGGGCCTGCACTGCTCTCCCATTCCCTGTATCAGGGCCTGCACTGCTCTCCCCACCCCCTGTATCAGGGCCTGCACTGCTCTCCCATCCCCTGTATCAGGGCCTGCACTGCTCTTCCCATCCCCTGTATCAGGGCCTGCACTGCTCTTCCCATCCCCTGTATCAGGGCCTGCACTGCTCTCCCCATCCCCTGTATCAGGGCCTGCCCTGCTCTCCCATCCCTTGTATCAGGGCCTGCCCTGCTCTCCCACACCCTGTATCAGGACCTGCACTGCTCTCCCCATCCACTGTATCAGGGCCTGCACTGCTCTCCCAACCCCTGTATCAGGGCATGCACCTCTCCCATCCCATGTATCAGGGCCTGCCCTGCTCTCCGCACCCCCTGTATCAGGGCCTGCACCTCTCCCCACCCCCTGTATCAGGGCCGGTACCTCTCCCATCCCCTGTATCAGGGCCTGCACCTCTCCCACCCCCTGTATCAGGGCCTGCACCTCTCCCACCCCCTGTATCAGGGCCTGCACTGCTCTCCCACCCCCTGTATCAGGGCCTGCACTGCTCTTCCCACCCCCTGTATCAGGGCCTGCACTGCTCTCCCATCCCCTGTATCAGGGCCTGCACTGCTCTCCCATCCCCTGTATCAGGGCCTGCACTGCTCTTCCATCCCCTGTACCTGGGCCTGCACTGCTCTCCCATCCCCTGTATCAGGGCCTGCACTGCTCTCCCATCCCCTGTATCAGGGCCTGCACTGCTCTCCCATCCCCTGTATCAGGGCCTGCACTGCTCCCCCACCCCCTGTATCAGGGCCTGCACTGCTCTCCCCATCCCCTGTGTCAGGGCCTGCACTGCTCTCCCATCCCCTGTATCAGTATCTGCCCTGCTCTCCCACCCCCTGTATCTGGGCCTGCACTGCTCTCCCATCCCCTGTATCAGGGCCTGCACTGCTCCCCCACCCCCTGTATCAGGGCCTGCACTGCTCTCCCCATCCCCTGTATCAGGGCCTGCACTGCTCTCCCACCCCCTGTATCAGGGCCAGCACTGCTCTCCCCACCTCCTGTATCAGGGCCAGCACTGCTCTCCCATCCCCTGTATCAGGGCCTGCACTGCTCTCCCATCCCCTGTATCAGGGCCTGCACTGCTCTCCCACCCCCTGTATCAGGGCCAGCACTGCTCTCCCCACCTCCTGTATCAGGGCCAGCACTGCTCTCCCATCCCCTGTATCAGGGCCTGCACTGCTCTCCCATCCCCTGTATCAGTATCTGCCCTGCTCTCCCACCCCCTGTATCTGGGCCTGCACTGCTCTCCCATCCCCTGTATCAGGGCCTGCACTGCTCCCCCACCCCCTGTATCAGGGCCTGCACTGCTCTCCCCATCCCCTGTATCAGGGCCTGCACTGCTCTCCCATCCCCTGTATCAGTATCTGCCCTGCTCTCCCACCCCCTGTATCTGGGCCTGCACTGCTCTCCCATCCCCTGTATCAGGGCCAGCACTGCTCTCCCCAACTCCTGTATCAGGGCCAGCACTGCTCTCCCATCCCCTGTATCAGGGCCTGCCCTGCTCTCCCATCCCCTGTATCAGGGCCTGCACTGCTCTCCCACCCCCTGTATCAGGGCCAGCACTGCTCTCCCCACCTCCTGTATCAGGGCCAGCACTGCTCTCCCATCCCCTGTATCAGGGCCTGCACTGCTCTCCCATCGCCTGTATCAGTATCTGCCCTGCTCTCCCACCCCCTGTATCTGGGCCTGCACTGCTCTCCCATCCCCTGTATCAGGGCCTGCACTGCTCCCCCACCCCCTGTATCAGGGCCTGCACTGCTCTCCCCATCCCCTGTATCAGGGCCTGCACTGCTCTCCCATCCCCTGTATCAGTATCTGCCCTGCTCTCCCACCCCCTGTATCTGGGCCTGCACTGCTCTCCCATCCCCTGTATCAGGGCCTGCACTGCTCCCCCACCCCCTGTATCAGGGCCTGCACTGCTCTCCCCATCCCCTGTATCAGGGCCTGCACTGCTCTCCCATCCCCTGTATCAGTGCCTGCACTGCTCTCCCATCCCCTGTATCAGGGCCTGCACTGCTCTCCCATCCCCTGTATCAGGGCCTGCCCTGCTCTCCCGCCCCCTGTATCAGGGCCAGCACTGCTCTCCCCACCTCCTGTATCAGGGCCAGCACTGCTCTCCCATCCCCTGTATCAGGGCCTGCACTGCTCTTCACACTCCCTGTATCAGGGCCTGCACTGCTCTCCCATCCCCTGTATCAGGGCCTGCACTGCTCTCCCATCCCCTGTATCAGGGCCTGCAATGCTCTTCACACTCCCTGTATCAGGGCCTGCACTGCTCTCCCATTCCCTGTATCAGGGCCTGCACTGCTCTCCACACCCCCTGTATCAGGGCCCGCACTGCTCTCCCATCCCCTGTATCAGGGCCCGCACTGCTCTCCCATCCCCTGTATCAGGGCCCGCACTGCTCTCCCATCCCCTGTATCAGGGCCCGCACTGCTCTCCCCATTCCCTGTATCAGGACCTGCCCTGCTCTCCCACCCCCTGTATCAGGGCCTGCACTGCTCTCCCATCCCCTGTATCAGGGCCTGCACTGCTCGTCCCACCCCTTGTATCAGGGCCCGCCCTGCTCTCCCATCCCCTGTATCAGGGCCCGCATTGCTCTCCCCATCCCCTGTATCAGAACCTGCACTGCTCTCCCCACCCCCTGTATCAGGGCCTGCACTGCTCTCCCATCCCCTGTATCAGGGCCTGCACTGCTCTCCCATCCCCTGTATCAGGGCCTGCACTGCTCTTCCCACCCCCTGTATCAGGGCCTGCTCTGCTCTCCCATCCCCTGTATCAGGGCCTGCACTGCTCTCCCCATCCCCTGTATCAGGGCCTGCCCTGCTCTCCCATCCCCTGTATCAAGGCCTGCCCTGCTCTCCCACACCCTGTATCAGGACCTGCACTGCTCTCCCCATCCCCTGTATCAGGGCCTGCACTGCTCTCCCATCCCCTGTATCAGGGCCTGCACTGCTCTCCCATTCCCTGTATCAGGGCCTGCACTGCTCTCCCCACCCCCTGTATCAGGGCCTGCACTGCTCTCCCATCCCCTGTATCAGGGCCTGCACTGCTCTTCCCATCCCCTGTATCAGGGCCTGCACTGCTCTTCCCATCCCCTGTATCAGGGCCTGCACTGCTCTCCCCATCCCCTGTATCAGGGCCTGCCCTGCTCTCCCATCCCTTGTATCAGGGCCTGCCCTGCTCTCCCACACCCTGTATCAGGACCTGCACTGCTCTCCCCATCCACTGTATCAGGGCCTGCACTGCTCTCCCAACCCCTGTATCAGGGCATGCACCTCTCCCATCCCATGTATCAGGGCCTGCCCTGCTCTCCGCACCCCCTGTATCAGGGCCTGCACCTCTCCCCACCCCCTGTATCAGGGCCGGTACCTCTCCCATCCCCTGTATCAGGGCCTGCACCTCTCCCACCCCCTGTATCAGGGCCTGCACCTCTCCCACCCCCTGTATCAGGGCCTGCACTGCTCTCCCACCCCCTGTATCAGGGCCTGCACTGCTCTTCCCACCCCCTGTATCAGGGCCTGCACTGCTCTCCCATCCCCTGTATCAGGGCCTGCACTGCTCTCCCATCCCCTGTATCAGGGCCTGCACCTCTCCCATCCCCTGTATCAGGGCCTGCCCTGCTCTCCCACCCCCTGTATCTGGGCCTGCACTGCTCTCCCATCCCCTGTATCAGGGCCTGCACTGCTCCCCCACCCCCTGTATCAGGGCCTGCACTGCTCTCCCCATCCCCTGTATCAGGGCCTGCACTGCTCTCCCATCCCCTGTATCAGGGCCTGCACTGCTCTCCCATCCCCTGTATCAGGGCCTGCACTGCTCTCCCATCCCCTGTATCAGGGCCTGCCCTGCTCTCCCACCCCCTGTATCAGGGCCAGCACTGCTCTCCCCACCTCCTGTATCAGGGCCAGCACTGCTCTCCCATCCCCTGTATCAGGGCCTGCACTGCTCTTCACACTCCCTGTATCAGGGCCTGCACTGCTCTCCCATCCCCTGTATCAGGGCCTGCACTGCTCTCCCATCCCCTGTATCAGGGCCTGCAATGCTCTTCACACTCCCTGTATCAGGGCCTGCACTGCTCTCCCATTCCCTGTATCAGGGCCTGCACTGCTCTCCACACCCCCTGTATCAGGGCCCGCACTGCTCTCCCATCCCCTGTATCAGGGCCCGCACTGCTCTCCCATCCCCTGTATCAGGGCCCGCACTGCTCTCCCATCCCCTGTATCAGGGCCCGCACTGCTCTCCCCATTCCCTTTATCAGGACCTGCCCTGCTCTCCCACCCCCTGTATCAGGGCCTGCACTGCTCTCCCATCCCCTGTATCAGGGCCTGCACTGCTCGTCCCACCCCTTGTATCAGGGCCCGCCCTGCTCTCCCATCCCCTGTATCAGGGCCCGCATTGCTCTCCCCATCCCCTGTATCAGAACCTGCCCTGCTCTCCCATCCCCTGTATCAGGACCTGCACTGCTCTCCCCACCCCCTGTATCAGGGCCTGCACTGCTCTTCCCACCCCCTGTATCAGGGCCTGCTCTGCTCTCCCATCCCCTGTATCAGGGCCTGCTCTGCTCTCCCATCCCCTGTATCAGGGCCTGCACTGCTCTCCCCATCCCCTGTATCAGGGCCTGCCCTGCTCTCCCATCCCCTGTATCAAGGCCTGCCCTGCTCTCCCACACCCTGTATCAGGACCTGCACTGCTCTCCCCATCCCCTGTATCAGGGCCTGCACTGCTCTCCCATCCCCTGTATCAGGGCCTGCACTGCTCTCCCATTCCCTGTATCAGGGCCTGCACTGCTCTCCCCACCCCCTGTATCAGGGCCTGCACTGCTCTCCCTTCCCCTGTATCAGGGCCTGCACTGCTCTTCCCATCCCCTGTATCAGGGCCTGCACTGCTCTTCCCATCCCCTGTATCAGGGCCTGCACTGCTCTCCCCATCCCCTGTATCAGGGCCTGCCCTGCTCTCCCATCCCTTGTATCAGGGCCTGCCCTGCTCTCCCACACCCTGTATCAGGACCTGCACTGCTCTCCCCATCCACTGTATCAGGGCCTGCACTGCTTTTCCATCCCCTGTCTCAGGGCCTGCACTGCTCTCCCATCCCCTGTATCAGGGCCTGCACTGCTCTCCCATCCCCTGTATCAGGGCCTGCACCTCTCCCATCCCCTGTATCAGGGCCTGCCCTGCTCTCCGCACCCCCTGTATCAGGGCCTGCACCTCTCCCCACCCCCTGTATCAGGGCCGGCACCTCTCCCATCCCCTGTATCAGGGCCTGCACCTCTCCCACCCCCTGTATCAGGGCCTGCACTGCTCTCCCACCCCCTGTATCAGGGCCTGCACTGCTCTTCCCACCCCCTGTATCAGGGCCTGCACTGCTCTCCCATCCCCTGTATCAGGGCCTGCACTGCTCTCCCATTCCCTGTATCAGGGCCAGCACTGCTCTCCCCACCCCCTGTATCAAGGCCTGCACTGCTCTCCCACCCCCTGTATCAGGGCCTGCACTGCTCTCCCACCCCCTGTATCAGGGCCTGCACTGCTCATCCCACTCCCTGTATCAGGGCCTGCACTGCTCTCCCATCCCCTGTATCAGGGCCTGCACTGCTCTCCCATCCCCTGTATCAGGGCCTGCACTGCTCTCCCATTCCCTGTATCAGGCCCGCACTGCTCTCCCCACCCCCTGTATCAGGGCCCGCACTGCTCTCCCATCCCCTGTATCAGGGCCCGCACTGCTCTCCCCACCCCCTGTATCAGGGCCTGCACTGCTCTTCCCACCCCCTGTATCAGGGCCCGCCCTGCTCTCCCATCCCCTGTATCAGGGCCCGCCCTGCTCTCCCATCCCCTGTATCAGGGCCCGCACTGCTCTCCCCATTCCCTGTATCAGGACCTGCCCTGCTCTCTCACCGGGATGCAGTTACAATCCCGGCGGTCGGGATCCCGGCGTTCAGAATCCCGACGCCGGAATCCCGACCGCCGAAATGACGACACTTTCTTCCTCCTGGGGTGTCCACGACACCCCTGGAGGGAGAATAAATTAGTGTGCCGAGCCCGCTGCGTGGCGAGCGCAGCGAGCCCGCAAGGGGGGGCGATCCACGTCCCCCCCTTGTCGGCATTTCGGCTGTCGGGATTCCGGCGTCGGGATTCTGAACGCCGGGATCCCGACCGCCGGGATTCAATACTGAATCCCTCCCACCCCCTGTATCAGGGCCTGCACTGCTCTCCCCATCCCCTGTATCAGAACCTGCCCTGCTCTCCCATCCCCTGTATCAGGGCCTGCACTGCTCTCCCATCCCCTGTATCAGGGCCTGCCCTGCTCTCCCCATCCCCCGTATCAGGGCCTGCCCTGCTCTCCCCATCCCCTGTATCAGAACCTGCCCTGCTCTCCCATCCCCTGTATCAGGGCCTGCCCTGCTCTTCCCACCCCCTGTATCAGGGCCTGCCCTGCTCTCCCACCCCCTGTATCAGGGCCTGCCCTGCTCTCCCACCCCCTGTATCAGGTCCTGCACTGCTCTCCCATCCCCTGTATCAGGGCCTGCCCTGCTCTTCCATCCCCTGTATCAGGGCCTGCACTGCTCTCCCATTCCCTGTATCAGGGCCTGCCCTGCTCTCCCACCCCCTGTATTAGGGCCTGCACTGCTCTCCACCCCCCCTGTATCAGGGCCTGCACTGCTCTCCCATCCCCTGTATCAGGTCCTGCACTGCTCTCCCATCCCCTGTATCAGGTCCTGCACTGCTCTCCCCACCCCCCGTATCAGGGCCTGCACTGCTCTCCCATCCCCTGTATCAGGGCCTGCACTGCTCTCCCCACCCCCTGTATCAGGGCCTGCCCTGCTCTCCCACCCCCTGTATCAGGGCCTGCCCTGCTCTCCCACCCCCTGTATCAGGTCATGCACTGCTCTCCCATCCCCTGTATCAGGGCCTGCACTGCTCTCCCATCCGCTGTATCAGGGCCTGCACTGCTCATCCACAGGCTGGTGCTGATGCTGCAGCAGCTCCCGGTTATTCAGCTGCACTTCTCAGGCTGAAAACTAGAGGGCGGCCATCTCCGCTCAGAGGGCTCATCCCCAATCTCTGCAGCCAGCGACATCACCACAGACCCCACCTCCACCCTCTGCCTATGTGTGACTGGCTGTACGGGTGCCCAGGGACCTCGTCTATTGGCTGCTTGAGACGTCTGTCACCTGACGCGCTGTGAGTGTCCCGGCGCCGGCCTCAGTCACAGACAGGCAGCGGAGGAGGCAGCATCGACCTCCCGGACCCCGCACCGCTCCCCCGGCACCCCCATGGCCGGGCTCCCCTCCGCCGGATGACCATCCCAGCCGCCCACAGCCTATGGTGAGTCGCGACATGTCGCCGGCAATGGGGATAGCGGGTGGGGTGTGGCGGTGTGACCAGAGCCCAGGAGGGTGACATCGAGTGACGTCATTGCGGCCATCAGAGGAGTAGGGAGCAGCCCGGGGGCCCTGACACTGTCATATTATATGTGTATAGTATAGTAATAGTATGTGTATCAGAGGATAATTTTGTGTTGTGTGTGTGTATATATATAATCTCTGTGTGTGGTGTTTATACATCTATATATAGCTGTGTGTGTGTGTGTGTGTGTGTGTGTGTGTGTGTATCACACACTGCTGCAGTAGGGAGCAGCCCAGGGGCCCTGACACTGTCATATGTATGTGTATAGTATAGTAATAGTATGTGTATCAGAGGATAATATTGTGTTGTGTGTGTGTGTGTATATATAATCTCTGTGTGTGGTGTTTATACATCTATATATAGCTGTGTGTGTATGTATGTATGTATGTATGTATGTATGTATGTATGTATGTGTGTGTATATCTATCTATCTATCTATCTATCTATCTATCTATCTATCTATCTATCTATCACACACTGCTGCAGTAGGGAGCACAGGGGCCCTGACACTGTCATATGTATATCTATAGTGTGTTATATAATCACACAGGAAGACAGTGGCAGGGCCCCTCTTCTCCCTACTGCTGCAGTGTGTGATAAAACACACACACACACACACACACACACACACACACACACACACACACACACACACACACACACACACACACACACACACACACACAGTGAGGTTCTCCCCAGCTGCTGGCTGTGTCTGGGAAGCTGCATATGTGTCCCCTGTACTCTGTATGTCATCACCAGAGATGTATTAGGTTTGTATACTCTGTGTATAGCTGCTGTGCCTGGTACAGATCTGTATGCGTGTGCAGAGATGCATGTATGTGCATAGTATGTACCGCCCCTGGTGCAAAGCTGCATGTATGTGCATAGTATGTACCGCTCCTGGTGCATAGCGTGTGACATATGTGCATAGCGTGTGACGTGTGCGCAGAGCTGCATGTATGTGCATAGTATGTACCGCTCCTGGTGCATAGCGTGTGATAATATAGAACATACAGTAATCTGTGAGGTAACTGGGATGGCCATGGCTGTGATATGTCTGTTGTACTCCAGTCTGGTCTCTCCCATTTAACCGCTTCCAGCCCGCCCTCACTGCTAGCCCTGGGGAAGCTGCTCATCCTCTCCGTGCAGTGTGCCTATGGTGCTAGGAGGGTCTCTCTGTGCATGTGATGGCAGGCCAGGTTTTCCTCCCTCAGTGCGCTGTGGTCTCTGACAGGGCGTCAGCTGCTGCTGCTGCACACAGCACGGCCACATCCTATAGATACTGTGATATACTGCATTTTCCTCTACCCCAGGGGGATTCTCCGGAGCCCTCTCCACCCGTCAGTATGGATATCGCTCCTGTATACATGCCTCGTTCCCCCAATCTGTACATTATTTCCCCTCAGCCGACATCTGAGCCCTTCTCTGTCCATGTGTTCCAGGTCCTCCAGGCTGCAGCAGCCATATTAAGTCAGAGCCCAAGATGGCAGTGCTTTGCATTTTGTTGGCCCTGCTGCCTCCCAGCCATTGCTATTAGTAACATCAGTCCCCAGTACTAGTCCCACTGGCTGTCGTATAGCTAATTTGGGCTTCGCTTGCAGGTGCTTCGGGAATAAAGGCCGCATCTCTCTGATGTCATAGATAAATGCAATTAACCCTTACGTAGCCTTGCAGGTATTGCAGGACAGACCTGTGTGACGTAGCTCTGTCTCTGCAGCTGTGAGACCATGTTCTGGGTATATGTGATGGATACATGCACCTGTGATGTATGTATACGTTTGCAGCAGTGATCGCTGCAGCTGCTGTGAGACCATGTTCTGGATATATGTGATGGATACATGCACCTGTGTGGCGTAGCTCTGTCTCTACAGCCGTGATCGCTGCTGTGGGACCATGTTCTGGGTATATGTGATGGATCCATCACCTGTGTGGTGTAGCTCTGTCTCTGCAGCCTTGAGACCATGTTCTGGGTATATGTGATGGATACATGCACCTGTGTGGCGTAGCTCTGTCTCTGCAGCCGTGATCACTGCTGTGGGACCATGTTCTGGGTATATGTGATGGATACATGCACCTGTGTGGCGTAGCTTTGTCTCTGCAGCCTTGAGACCATGTTCTGGGTATATGTGATGGATACATGCACCTGTGTGGGTGTGTGCTCTGTCTCTGCAGCCGTGATCGCTGCTGTGGGACCATGTTCTGGGTATATGTGATGGATCCATCACCTGTGTGGTGTAGCTCTGTCTCTGCAGCCTTGAGACCATGTTCTGGGTATATGTGATGGATACATGCACCTGTGTGGCGTAGCTCTGTCTCTGCAGCCGTGATCACTGCTGTGGGACCATGTTCTGGGTATATGTGATGGATACATGCACCTGTGTGGTGTAGCTCTGTCTCTGCAGCCTTGAGACCATGTTCTGGGTATATGTGATGGATACATGCACCTGTGTGGCGTAGCTCTGTCTCTGCAGCCGTGATCACTGCTGTGGGACCATGTTCTGGGTATATGTGATGGATACATGCACCTGTGTGGTGTAGCTCTGTCTCTGCAGCCTTGAGACCATGTTCTGGGTATATGTGATGGATACATGCACCTGTGTGGCGTAGCTCTGTCTCTGCAGCCGTGATCACTGCTGTGGGACCATGTTCTGGGTATATGTGATGGATACATGCACCTGTGTGGCGTAGCTTTGTCTCTGCAGCCTTGAGACCAAGTTCTGGGTATATGTGATGGATACATGCACCTGTGATGTGTGTATCCTTATCTGCTACATTTTGCTTATCAGCTTTTATACAGTCAGTGTGCCAGTGGTGGGCTACTAACGTTGGCTTTGGGCAAGTCCTCACTAATCTCTATAATGGGGGTTGTGGGTCTTGTATCTGTATTGGTTTTACAAGGATGGATAAAATATTTTGCCTGTGATCTGCTCCTGACTCTATGCAGAAGACTTGGTGCACCACAAGGCCCTTCTGCTAGCCACATAAGCCACCGCAGTACCTGACAATGTATGAGAGCCGGCGCTGACCCTGCTGAGGATTTGTCCATGACGCATGTACTCGTTGCGTCTACCATGACATCACAGGCCAGTGCAGCTGGTTACTATGGAGACGGGATGACGGAGAGGAGAACCTGACGAGCTGATAGAGACAGAAGATCCTCGCACAGACTCATAGCACAAAGTGAAACAAGTCGGTGACGTGGTCTGTGGTCCGGAATCCTCTCCCAGCTGGGAAGCGCATGGGATCTGGAAAGGGCCATTTACTGGCGATACGTCACTTAGAAGAGGCTGCGTCCTGTAAGCCGCTTGTCACCTGTATCTATTTGCATTGGTTTATGTACATGCGGCCTTTGTGGGGAAGCTGCTACGGATTCCATCCTCCAATCAGGTCTTATTGGGATAGTCACCAGTTGGGACGGCCGTCTCCATAGTACAGTAGCAGGTGCCTCACTGTGATTGGCTGTTTAAGCTGGATTTCTGCTGGAAAAACAAAACTCCAATACAAGAAGACAGGGGAGGATCTCTGACAACTGCATCCGTGGAAATCTGGGGTAGGACGTATTTTCCTGGTCTGGATTCCTGAGGTGGTAAAATCATCTGCTAAGGTATAGACTTGTTTTGCTAGTACTGTGTAGTCTGCTTGTGCCTCGTGCCTCAGTGAGGCCGCTAGTACTAAGGGAAAGGAGGATGTGGTGCGCTGCTGCCCGCACCACATCTGCCTGCACCAAGCGTGTAGGTGACAGATGCACTGAGGCAATTGGGGAATCAGTGCTCAGATCCTATATCACTCCGCAGTCTGCCCTAATGATGGGAATCCAACCACTGACCATTTTATAATAATCCTCATACACGTGAATCACATGTGTGAGCTTAATACGCTTCCAGTGATACAGACGGCTCAGTCCCTGCAGTAAATGAGGGTGATATTACTGGCACACCTAACGTTACTAATGGCTCCAGCAGCCCCACCCTCCTGGGCTCAGTCCATATAAACTGACGCTGTAGACTCCGTCCGTCCCTCACGTAGGAGCCGCCATTGATTAGATGCTTTTATTAAATACATAAATAAGTCTCCAAATTCAGAAGAATCCGTCCAGTTCGTGTCTCTAATAGAATCCTATACGACAGATGCTCTGTGACTCCTAGGGCAATATTACCCTCCGACACTGGTGGGCGCCATTCTTCTGGTTGAAGGTGTGTTCCGGACACTACAGCGGTGGCAGTGTATGGGCTGTTAATGCTTCTGCAGCCTTCTAGATGGACCTCAGTTACACTGTATGCTGCTGGCGGGTAACCTATAGAATGAGCGTAGGCTGAATGATCTACACCCCATCAGGGTGCGTGCGGCGCTGCCTCCAATGTCAGCTGTGTCCTGTACATTCCATTGCACGGTGCTGTCACACCACATGTATGTTGCGCTATATTAACATTTGCACATGTGAAATTCCCATCATTCATCACCCAGCAGCTTTCCAGGCATCCTCCCAGGGCCGAGCTGCAGCCTGCGTGTATCCTCTGTGTATCACGTGGCTGTACCATGGCTCTGTTACACAGGCTTCGGAACTGTGCAGGGTGCAGAGCGGCCCTAGCACGGAGGATCGCAGCTGGTAACCGGCACTTTTACATCATTTATAAGTGAGGAACTTTAAATCAAGCGAAAAGTGGCGATTTCCTTTGCGAGGGCTGAGCTGATGCCCTCTGTTAAAACGCAGGTCCATGAAAATGAAGGAGCGCTTTTCGGCATAAATCACCCTTGTTTTGTTTCTGTACTCTAATATATGATTACCATGGCAACTACAGTCACGTAAACTTAGACTCTCTGGAATCCTCCTTCACTCCTCTGTGTCACCAGTATATTTGTGGATTACTGTACTGGTTTACCTTCCAGAGACTTTGAGCATGATATAATGGAGGAAAAGGCATAGACCCCCGGCTTCCGGCTCCGGGCATCGCAGGGACGGGCTCTTTTTGGAGCCCTGTCCCAGCCCCCTGGCCGGTAATACATTGGGGTGAAATGATCGCCCTGGGCGGTAATATTCCGCCCAGATCACATTTTAAATACGATCAATGGAAAATGGGGCCCTTGGAGTGCCGGCCGGGATCAGTGACGTGTGCTATGACACAGCATCCAGCCGGATGGGCCCGCACCATTACAGAGCTGCTTGTTTTCAGAGGCCCCGGATGTGGATGAAAGCACATCCTATATTTATAGGCTTTGGTCTCTTCCTTTGTCAGACAGACGCTGCAGACAAGTGCACACAGGCCGGGGCTGCCAGAGACGGGCGCTGTTTTATTTATATGTGTTTATATGATGTCCTCATGCTGCTGACTTACTGTTCATCTCCAAGGTCCTGACAGCAGCAGGTGGAGCTGTACGTTACTGCTTATAGTGATATAGGTGGGCAGCCTACTCCTGCTTATCTACCCTGATCAACGCCACTTCCCAGCTTCCACTGGGTGGTTATTCTGGATCACATGGCACCTTACCCAACAGAGTGTCTAGGGACTCCGATGTGCTGCACAGAGGCTCCTATATCTGTCTCCGTTCATGTGGGTGCAGCACTCCAGAGATCACTATGTGCTGTGTACTCCGAGCAACGTAAGCATATCTAGCAGACAGCTGGTAGTGGGGTACAGGTGTGATGCAGAGATCACTATGTGCTGTGTACTCCGAGCATCGTAAGCATATCTAGCAGACAGCTGGTAGTGGGGTACAGGTGTGATCCAGAGATCACTATGTGCTGTGTACTCCGAGCATCGTAAGCATATCTAGCAGACAGCTGGTAGTGGGGTACAGGTGTGATCCAGAGATCACTATGTGCTGTGTACTCCGAGCATCGTAAGCATATCTAGCAGACAGCTGGTAGTGGGGTACAGGTGTGATCCAGAGATCACTATGTGCTGTGTACTCCGAGCAACGTAATCATATCTAGCAGACAGCTGGTAGTGGGGTACAGGTGTGATCCAGAGATCACTATGTGCTGTGTACTCCGAGCATCGTAAGCATATCTAGCAGACAGCTGGCAGTGGGGTACAGGTGTGATCCAGAGATCACTATGTGCTGTGTACTCCGAGCATCGTAAGCATATCTAGCAGACAGCTGGTAGTGGGGTACAGGTGTGATCCAGAGATCACTATGTGCTGTGTACTCCGAGCAACGTAATCATATCTAGCAGACAGCTGGTAGTGGGGTACAGGTGTGATCCAGAGATCACTATGTGCTGTGTACTCCGAGCATCGTAAGCATATCTAGCAGACAAATGGTAGTGGGGTACAGGTGTGATCCAGAGATCACTATGTGCTGTGTACTCCGAGCATCGTAAGCATATCTAGCAGACAGCTGGTAGTGGGGTACAGGTGTGATCCAGAGATCACTATGTGCTGTGTACTCCGAGCATCGTAAGCATATCTAGCAGACAAATGGTAGTGGGGTACAGGTGTGATCCAGAGATCACTATGTGCTGTGTACTCCGAGCATCGTAAGCATATCTAGCAGACAGCTGGCAGTGGGGTACAGGTGTGATCCAGAGATCACTATGTGCTGTGAACTCCGAGCAACGTAATCATATCTAGCAGACAGCTGGTAGTGGGTACAGGTGTGATCCAGAGATCACTATGTGCTGTGTACTCCGAGCATCGTAAGCATATCTAGCAGACAGCTGGTAGTGGGGTACAGGTGTGATCCAGAGATCACTATGTGCTGTGTACTCCGAGCATCGTAAGCATATCTAGCAGACAGCTGGTAGTGGGGTACAGGTGTGATCCAGAGATCACTATGTGCTGTGTACTCCGAGCAACGTAATCATATCTAGCAGACAGCTGGTAGTGGGGTACAGGTGTGATCCAGAGATCACTATGTGCTGTGTACTCCGAGCATCGTAAGCATATCTAGCAGACAAATGGTAGTGGGGTACAGGTGTGATATCGCACATAACTATGTATAACACAAGCTCCAGACTTGCACTAAGTCCCAGCTGATGATATAATGGCGTGACAGTGCCCTAGGGTGGGCGTTTACCCTGCTCTATGTATTGCCCAGGAAATGTACTGAGGTCGGCAGTCCTGTGACTCGTGGATACAGTATACAGTGGTTTTCTGCTCTGCCAGGCATAGTACAGACTGGGTATATGGAGATTACCATGGCCAAGTATACACCAATGTAAATAAGGGGGATGCACTAATTAGGTCGACACCATTAGGTCGACATGGGAAAAGGTTGACATGGTTCTAGGTAGAAAGGTCATTAGTTCAACAGTGTCTAGGTCGACATGGTTTTTTTTTACCCGACCTGTTGCCGAGGTGGGAGGATAAAATAATGTGCCGGGATGCGGTGCTCTTTAAACTGTGTCCATGTCGACTGTGTTGACATTCGAGTTAAAAAACTGTAAAAAAACCCATGTCATCCTTTTGACTGTCAACCTAGGCATTGTCGAACTAATGACCTGTTAACCTTTTCCCATGTCGACCTAATGGTGTCGACCTAATGACTGTCGACCATCATGCTGTAGACCAAATGATCCCAACCCAAATAAAGTCTGTTTTGCTATGTTAGTGAGTTGCCTACGGAGGCCGTCCCGGTGTGCACAGAAGTAGCTTGCATGGTCTGATGATGAGTTTTCCCATTTCATCCTCCCCCAATTCTGAGCTGGGAGCAAAGCAAAAAACAAGCAGTAACTGTACACCTGGGTAACACCCTGCTGCGCTGCATGGGGCAGATGTAACATGTGCAGAGTTAGGTGACTGCACAGAGCTTTGACCTTGGCCCTATCAAACACTGTAAATCACTGAATGTGAGCCGGACCTTATCCCCAACATCCGTGTCCGATCTCACTAACGCTCTCGTGGATGAATGGAGCAACATTCGTGTCCGATCTCACTAACGCTCTCGTGGCTGAATGGAGCAACATTCGTGTCCGATCTCACTAACGCTCTCGTGGCTGAATGGCGCAACATCCGTGTCCGATCTCACTAACGCTCTCGTGGCTGAATGGAGCAACATTCGTGTCCGATCTCACTAACGCTCTCGTGGCTGAATGGAGCAACATTCGTGTCCGATCTCACTAACGCTCTCGTGGCTGAATGGCGCAACATCCGTGTCCGATCTCACTAACGCTCCCGTGGCTGAATGGAGCAACATTCGTGTCCGATCTCACTAACGCTCTCGTGGCTGAATGGAGCAACATCCGTGTCCGATCTCACTAACGCTCCCGTGGCTGAATGGAGCAACATTCGTGTCCGATCTCACTAACGCTCTCGTGGCTGAATGGAGCAACATCCGTGTCCGATCTCACTAACGCTCTCGTGGCTGAATGGCGCAACATCCGTGTCCGATCTCACTAACGCTCTCGTGGCTGAATGGAGCAACATCCGTGTCCTTTCTCACTAACGCTCTCGTGGCTGAATGCCGCAACATCCGTGTCCGATCTCCCTAACGCTCTCGTGGCTGAATGCCGCAACATCCGTGCCCGATCTCACTAATGCTCTTGTGGCTGAATGCCGCAACATCCGTGCCCGATCTCCCTAACGCTCTCGTGGCTGAATGCCGCAACATCCCTGTCCGATCTCCCTAACGCTCTCGTGGCTGAATGGAGCAACATCCGTGTCGGATATAACAAACGCTCTTGTGGCTGAATGCCGGTCACTCCCCACCGCCATGGTCCACCATCTCACCACCAGCATGTTGCAATAGTGCAGGATAGGAGCAAAGTGTGGGGACCATGAATTTGGAATAAGATGTCCAGCAAGACCACATGGTTGCGAGGTTCCAGTGTCCACACACATCGGCCATGTGGTCCATCCTCTGCAGTCAGAGACCCCATCGAAGCATGAGGCACCTCCCTGGTGTGCAGAAGTATAAGGATGGGGCTGAGAATGTGCTGCTCTTGCCAGACAGGATGACATCACTCTGCTTTCTTCTATCTGGCTGCTGTCCTTGGGGTGGGGGTTTCCTTTGTCTCCCTGCCCCCTGCAGCCCCTCCTCGCCTGGTTCCTTACACTCCCTAATTACAGGTCAAATTCTTCATATTCCGATGTCAGCGTAAAAGGAAAACAAACAGAAGTATAACTGCAGGGATCACGGTAACCGGTGCGGACTCCTGTGCTGTGTTATTGTGGAGGGACGGCACCTATACGCTTGTCTCAGGCTACGCACTTATCTGGGCAATAAGCCTCTCATCCCAGCATGCACTGCTCAAGGTCATCCAGCACTGACCGTGGCCCCAGATCTCAGCTGTGGAAATGTTCTTGTGACGTAGGGCGCGATTCGTGTTTGTACGCTGCGGCCGATGTTCACAGTAGTAAGTGATTATTGGTAGCATGCGCTTGTACTGCGATGGTGCTGCGTATACATCAGGGAACCACTGCAGTGATGATTCTGAGGTTATGTACCTGCTGCGAGTCTGTGTCCACTAGATGCTAATCAGCAGATTCAAGTTTTGTAACTATCTAGTACGGATGACCAGCAGTCAGAATCCCAGTGGATGGATGCTTGATGGGTTTGGGAAGTATACTTGTCTAAACCTATTCCCCAGCCGCACACTAGTGCTGACCATACTTGCTGTTCGGCATTTTGGCACCGGCACCCCAATTGATGTCGTGGTTCTGCCGCTGATCTTCTGAATTACTGAATCCTAAATCCTATCTGGAGCGGAGCGTGAGGACACCTGTCGGGGGCTCCCTGTACGTGGCCTGCGGTGCGGAGCACCTGTCGGGGGCTCCCTGTGCGCGGCCTGTGGTGCGGAGCACCTGTCGGGGGCTCCCTGTGCGCGGCCTGTGGTGCGGAGCACCTGTCGGGGGGCTCCCTGTGCGCGGCCTGTGGTGCGGAGCACCTGTCGGCGCGGCCTGTGGTGCGGAGCACCTGTCGGGGCGGCCTGTGGTGCGGAGCACCTGTCGGGGCGGCCTGTGGGGCGGAGCACCTGTCGGGGCGGCCTGTGGGGCGGAGCACCTGTCGGGGCGGCCTGTGGGGCGGAGCACCTGTCGGGGCGGCCTGTGGGGCGGAGCACCTGTCGGGGCGGCCTGTGGGGCGGAGCACCTGTCGGGGCGGCCTGTGGGGCGGAGCACCTGTCGGGGCGGCCTGTGGGGCGGAGCACCTGTCGGGGCGGCCTGTGGGGCGGAGCACCTGTGGTGCGGAGCACCTGTCGGGGCGGCCTGTGGTGCGGAGCACCTGTCGGGGCTCCCTGTGCGCGGCCTGTGGTGCGGTGCACCTGTCGGGGCTCCAGGAGTTACCGTCCATCAGTATAAGCTGCTGCTAGGAGTTGGCAGATGTCTTCCTTGCACTGTAGCTATTTATATACTTATAATTCCGAGTGATATTAAGTGGTCAGACTGGGTTTCCGCAGTGTTGGACCATTGCGGCATGAAGTTACCGTGCAGCTGTCCTTGTAACACGCACACAGCGCCAGCGCTATGGGAAATACTGTCTCTGACCGCAGCATAATCACTACATACATCCGTCCTCTGTCCTGAGCCTTCTGTGTGTGTATTGCATGTTCTAGACCTGTGGATCCCAAACTCGCTCCTCAGGGCACCCTAACATCCCAGGCTATAAGGATATCCTTGGCTGAGGACAGTTGGTCCCATTTTAAGTCACCTGTGTTTAAGCATTGTCATCCTGTCAAAACCCTGCACCTTTGCGGTACCATGAGGACAGAGTTTGTGTGGTAGGGAGATCACGGATTTGTCGGTTAGTAATACACATCATCGGCAATAGGCAGCCATGTTCTAGGTAGTTATCGCTATTACCCTCTGTTCAGCAGGACATAAATTAACCCTTCCATACATGCGCAGCGGCCATTTTGTGCGCTGTACCCCTAAACACCCTGTGAAAGGTGATAGGTCCATTGTAAAGCCATACTTTTGTGCAATCTGCCAGCACCAGCTTGGTCAGGTTTCCTATCTTTCTTTCTTCTGACTGCTATTAATGTTTGTATTATGTAACTACCGTGGTAACCACAGTCGCATGATGTGGCGAAGTGAGCAGAGGTTTGCAGTTTCTGTTTGAGCACTGGTTTCACTGTCTCATACTTCACCACCCCCCCTCACCCCTTGACCATCACATAATATGCTTAGAGCTATGAACCTACGTGGAAATACAGGGCTCTCCTGCGGAGAGATTTTGAAAAGGAGATAATGGGTTAGATGATAGTTACGCTGCAATGCAGGTTTATAATCTTCTTTACAATACCAATGGAAGAAAGGCAGCATCTGCGCAGCCCCTGATATATGACTGTACACATGGTGCGACTTGTTGCAGTGTGTACTTGGTTGTGGTGACTTGTTCTCTTTATGTGAATGCAGAGATGTCTGGCTCTGTATATGACGCAGATGCTATGTATAGGGATCCGTGCACTGAGCTACAGACAGAAGATAACTCCTGCTGTGACGTATGAGGATAGCTGGGACAGTGTGCAATGGAAGTGCCCCGCTGTCACTGTTTGCATGAGACAATACAGAGATAAAGGCCTCTGACATGTGCTGTGCGATGTATTGTCCTCTGTGAGGAAGGGAGGGGTCAGACCCTCCATAGATGCTGATTCCCTGGAGAGCGAAGAATGCTATTCCCAGTTATATATGGATTCCTCCCTCGCTGTGCTGGCATCCAGAGCATGCGGACTGGCAATGGTTTCCTCTGTGGCTCCATGTTGTGTGTGTGTGTGTGTGTGTGTGTGCATTCGTAAGCATGACAACAGAAGCATGAGTTTGACTGGAGAGAAGTTCTGAAACCATCTCATCTCCTATTTTACAGGTACATGAATCCCATTTGAACATCTGATGCTTTCATTTAAAGAACAGTCTGCATTGTGAATTGTTTTGTTACTTGGAGCCTGCAACTTCCCCCTTCCACTAATTAGCCTGTTGAGGAATTTGTGCAAACACCAGCCCCTCCCCCTGTACCAGCTGACCCAAACTTTCCTTTAATATTGGAAATGTTTGCAAGCCTGCTTTAAAGGCTTTGCCTGCTCTTAGCCTGCATCGTAAGCATGACAACAGAAGCATGAGTTTGACTGGAGAGAAGTTCTGAAACCATCTCATCTCCTATTTTACAGGTACGTGAATCCCATTTGAACATCTGATGCTTTCATTTAAAGAACAGTCTGCATTGTGAATTGTTTTGTTACTTGGAGCCTGCAACTTCCCCCTTCCACTAATTAGCCTGTTGAGGAATTTGTGCAAACACCAGCCCCTCCCCCTGTACCAGCTGACCCAAACTTTCCTTTAATATTGGAAATGTTTGCAAGCCTGCTTTAAAGGCTTTGCCTGCTCTTAGCCTGCATCGTAAGCATGACAACAGAAGCATGAGTTTGACTGGAGTTTGGACTGGATTTGGACTTACACCCGCACATGGCATAATTTTATTTTTCACCAATTACCATCTCTCTCAGCCTCTAAGCCGATGAAAGCTATGTATTTTCTTTGTTTACTGTCTCTTTACAATGATTTGTACCATGTACCTCCGTAACCACTGTTTGCAAAGCCTGTATGCTGTACCATCACTAGTTGCACACCCGTTGAACAACAAGCTGGCAGGGTGTGCCAGCTTTGGAAGAAAAGTGCTGCATCCGGTTGAACTCATGCTTCCGTTGCCATGAAAATAATATTATTACTGCTGCCTTTGAGCAGCATGATCAAGATGGCGCCGCTGATGGCTGCCTAGGAGCTGTGCAGCTCAGCCAAATATGTTCCATGTGTGATAACTGTACTGTCTCTCTGCTTGTATTGTTACCTACCTGGCTGTTTCTGTGACCAGTGGCGCCGCTGATGGCTGCCTAGGCGCTGTTCAGCTTGGTGGGTATGTGCTCCCTATGTGATAACTGTACTTAATGTTACCTTCCTGGCTGTTGCAGCGACCAGTGGCGCCGCTGATGGCTGCCTAGGCGCTGTGCAGCTCGGTGGGTATGTGCTCCCTATGTGATAACTGTACTTAATGTTACCTTCCTGGCTGTTGGCAGCGACCAGTGGCGCCGCTGATGGCTGCCTAGGCGCTGTGCAGCTCGGAGGGTATGTGCTCCCTATGTGATAACTGTACTTAATGTTACCTTCCTGGCTGTTGCAGCGACCAGTGGCGCCGCTGATGGCTGCCTAGGCGCTGTGCAGCTCGGCGGGTATGTGTTCCCCACATGTAATGTCTTAATGTAATGTATGTAATGCCTTCACCCCCCCACCTTCATCCCTGCTTGATGCTGCACTGTAAATCCACAAAAAATTCCTAGTGTGCGCAAGCATACATGGCCAATAAAGTTGATTCTGATTCTGATTCTGATTCTGGCAAACGTCATGGCACGTATTGCCATATAAACCAAACTGCGGCTGTGGCAGGCCACCGGTAATCTGTACAAAAGAGGCAGCCATTTTATCAGCTGTACCAACGTTAATGAGAACGCAGTCTGTCCATTCACGCAGAGTTCTCTTGCTGGAGACTGTCCTGATTGGCTGTCTTCTCAAGATTGCTTCAGCCATATTGTGCCGTGATGACATCACAGGATCCTGGGGAATGGATTGGCTGCATTGTCATGACTGCTGAGCAAGCTTACATAATGGCTGCCCCTGATGTGTGCCCACAATAGAGGAGTGCCAGTAATGCATACACTTACCTCAGGAAAATGAGCGGCATCAAAATGTAATCATAATCATTTCTTGGGCTGATGGATAAACCATGTAGGCAGGAAATGTGAATGTACCCTGACAGCTTCGGTCTCCTGAGCCTGAGTGATGTGTGTAAAAGTACATCAACGTTTCAACAAAAATGTGTTGTCCTCAGGCCCACCTGGACACGCATGGCGCATGGGAGTGAATGGGTTATTTAAAACCAAAACTCAATTGTCATTTGCTCCCAGTAATTACCATATCTTCATTCCAAGCAGTCTGATTGGCCAGATAAGATAATCTTATAGCGTGCATCCAGCGGGCTCTGGCAGGTGGCGCATAGCAGAGATGCGGCATTTATCTGGCACATGACAAACATGGGGTTTTCTATAGATTCCATTGTGGAATAATGGTATAACTAGGTTCCTTTTACGGCCTGGAGATGTCATTGACCCACTTACTGTAATCTGGTTATTTCCAGCGCGCTAATTGTTATACCGAGGTTTCCGGAACATCTGACTTTAACCCATTATGTTCCATAAGAGGTGACCCCAGTGCATTGTGGGCTGAGCAATAACCAAGCGTTGCCCACCTATCTGTGACCATAAGGCCGGCATTGGACTATATTAGCCCCGTATTTGTATACACACATTGGTTTGTGTAAAACCAGGTTATCAAAAGAAACCCGATTATTGGCTGCAGTCCTGATGATGGTGACTGTAAAACATTTCCGCTGTCTGGCGCTGAGCGCGAGCTGCTATTGTGTTGCTGTTCTATATGCCCGGGACAGCAGTGTCCCAGTTACTGTGGGGGTTATTCTAATTCAATTGGTTCCCCGCGCATTCGCACGAAGGACTGAATTTTAGCGTCTGCACAGATGTCAGCTGCCCGCTTCCCGCACAGGGCGCAATAGAAGCGTCTCAGGTCTGCGAGCGATGGAGAAATCATTAGATGTTGCCAACCATCAAATGGTTCGTCCACCGCACCCAAGGCTGAGAATGGATTATTGTACAAATCATCCACTCGCATCCCTGCGGGGGATCGCGGCGTGCGAGGAGGGGGTGCGGGTGGCCGCGTGAGCGGCGCACAGTGTCTGGAAGCCTTGCAAGTCCGTCAGAATAAGGTCGTGTGTGTAGCAGCCCAGTCCTCACATCTGCCAGTCTGGATGCAGTCACCTGGGTATCGCAGCCCAGTCCTCACATCTGCCAGTCTGGATGCAGTCACCTGGGTATCGCAGCCCAGTCCTCACATCTGCCAGTCTGGATGCAGTCACCTGGGTATCGCAGCCCAGTCCTCACATCTGCCAGTCTGGATGCAGTCACCTGGGTATCGCAGCCCAGTCCTCACATCTGCCAGTCTGGATGCAGTCACCTGGGTATCGCAGCCCAGTCCTCACATCTGCCAGTCTGGATGCAGTCACCTGGGTATCGCAGCCCAGTCCTCACATCTGCCAGTCTGGATGCAGTCACCTGGGTAGGAGGCTGGTAAATATTGCACATATGTGTCTGGACTTTGTGCCTTTATCTCACACGGCTGTATATCTGTGATAAGGAAATGTGTACTATCGAGGCCATTTTCACTATATGATCGTAAGGAAAGGAAACCAAATTCACACCGTGGTAATGGGGTCTGCGATACCAATATGAGGCCTTGTGGGGTCGGGATCATAAGTAACAATACTACGTAGTGGATCGTATAGGGCCAGGCCGCATAATGTATTATTATTACTTACAGGTTCTTATATAGTGCAGCAGATTCCTAGTAACTTAGCCCCTACACACCCGCAGTCCTCTGTCGCCTGCCAGCATCGGCAAGTGTCACTTACCTATGCCGGGGCCTTGCAGCTGAGGGGGTCGCACCGTGTGTATGTCACTTACCGATGCCGTGTCCTCGCAGCTGCGGGGGTCGCACCATGGGGGTTATTCAGGTTGATTCGCAAGGCTGTGAATTCGCAGCCTTGCGAGTCCACCAAACCCCGCCCGGCGAACGCACGTCCCCCCCCCCCCGCCACCCCCAGCAAAGTGCGGCTTCGCCCGCACAGCAGCGAATGGATGTTTTGCATAAACATCCATTCGCTTTGCTGGGGTGTCCGCCCACATCATTCGATGGTCGCTAAGTGCACGCTTATATAAGTGACTTTTGAGTTACTTAGTTTAGCGTGCACGCTGGCGTGATATGGGCGGGCAGCTGACATTCGGTGATGTCAGCTACCCGGCCCACACACCTGCGTCACTACCTCATTACCATGAGAACGCCCAGCGTTCTCATGGAAACGCCCGTGGAACGCTGGGCGTTCCCATATGGTAATGGGGCAGCCCGGCGCTCCCCGCCCATCTCCCCCCCCCCCCCCCCCCGCACTGCCATGGGTGCGTGCACCCGGCGACCCGAAAGGTCGCCATGGGTGCACGCATCATGCGCCTGCGCATGTGCAGAAACACGCCTGCGCAGACGCACAACATCGGTACTGCGTGCGAATGCGCGCAGTACCGATGAAATCTGAATAAGGCCCCATGTGTATGTCACTTACCGATGCCGTGTCCTCGCAGCTGCAGGGGTCGCACCGTGTGTATGCCACATACCTATGCCGTGTCCTCGCAGCTGCGGGGGTCGCACCGTGTGTATGTCACTTACCTAATCCATGTCCTCGCAGCTGCGGGGGTTGCCCCTTGTGTATGTCACTTACCGATGCCGGGTCCTCGCAGCTGTGGGGGTTGCCCCTTGTGTATGTCACTTACCTATGCCGTGTCCTTGCAGCTGCGGGGGTTGCCCCGTGTGTATGTCACTTACCTATGCCGTGTCCTCGCAGCTGCGGGGGTTGCCCCGTGTGTATGTCACTTACCTATGCCGTGTCCTCGCAGCTGCGGGGGTTGCCCCGTGTGTATGTCACTTACCTATGCCGTGTCCTCGCAGCTGCGGGGGTTGCCCCGTGTGTATGTCACTTACCGATGCCGTGTCCTCGCAGCTGCGGGGGTTGCCCCGTGTGTATGTCACTTACTGATGCCGTGTCCTCGCAGCTGTGGGGGTTGCACCGTGTGTATGTCACTTAAGCCTTGGATAAAGTGGACAGAGAAAAGTACCAGCCAATGAGCTCCAAACTGTCATCTTTCAAACACAGCCTGTAACATGGCAGTTGGGGGCTGAGTGGCTGCTACTGTATCTCTCTCCAAGGCTAAGTACGCAGGTCCTTAGTCATGTTTGTAAGTAACTTTGTATCTGAGAGAAACTGCTTCAATGCAAGGGATCATATGCATTTATATTGTTTCTGTGCATTGCAAATACTGTCTGCTTTTGCATGTAGCCCACAAATGCTATACATCTTTATTTTTACACTGCAATATAGAACTTCGTTTGAACCCTCCCAAAAGCCATCTGATCTCTGCATGTTACATCTACCACCCTGCAGCGCAGCATAACTTTGACCCATTTGCTTTCTTTTTTGCTTTACTTGCAAACAAGAATAGGGCACCATTTTTCATGCTGTTTATATGGAACTGTCCCTCGCCCTGTTACACAAGTAACATTTAATGGTCGGCCTATTCTATTGCTCCACAATCTGGTGAAATAAAACCTCTGAGGTCACTTCCGTTCTCATCGCTGCGTCTGGCGCCAGGGGGAGCAGTGGGAGCTTTTCTCATCAGCATGGAGAATGCCGGGACTCGCGGGCAGATTGTAGCAAATACCTGCATTACCTAGCGCGCCTCCTGCGATGCTGCATTACCTAGCGCGCCTCCTGCGATGCTGCATTACCTAGCGTGCCTCCTGCGATGCTGCATTACCTAGCGTGCCTCCTGCGATGCTGCATTACCTAGCGTGCCTCCTGCGATGCTGCATTACCTAGCGTGCCTCCTGCGATGCTGCATTACCTAGCGTGCCTCCTGCGATGCTGCATTACCTAGCGTGCCTCCTGCGATGCTGCATTACCTAGCGTGCCTCCTGCGATGCTGCATTACCTAGCGTGCCTCCTGCGATGCTGCATTACCTAGCGTGCCTCCTGCGATGCTGCATTACCTAGCGTGCCTCCTGCGATGCTGCATTACCTAGCGTGCCTCCTGCGATGCTGCATTACCTAGCGTGCCTCCTGCGATGCTGCATTACCTAGCGTGCCTCCTGCGATGCTGCATTACCTAGCGTGCCTCCTGCGATGCTGCATTACCTAGCGTGCCCCCTGCGATGCTGCATTACCTAGCGTGCCTCCTGCGATGCTGCATTACCTAGCGTGCCCCCTGCGATGCTGCATTACCTAGCGTGCCCCCTGCGATGCTGCATTACCTAGCGTGCCCCCTGCGATGCTGCATTACCTAGCCTGCCCCCTGCGATGCTGCATTACCTAGCGTGCCCCCTGCGATGCTGCATTACCTAGCGTGCCCCCTGCGATGCTGCATTACCTAGCGTGCCCCCTGCGATGCTGCATTACCTAGCGTGCCCCCTGCGATGCTGCATTACCTAGCGTGCCCCCTGCGATGCTGCATTACCTAGCGTGCCCCCTGCGATGCTGCATTACCTAGCGTGCCTCCTGCGATGCTGCATTACCTAGCGTGCCTCCTGCGATGCTGCATTACCTAGCGTGCCTCCTGCGATGCTGCATTACCTAGCGTGCCTCCTGCGATGCTGTTTGCGCTGCGCCGTCCTGATTCCCACTAGGCGGAGTTGGCTAATTAGACGATTCATCAGTAGGATAAGTCCCAGTGAGGACAGGTCGCGCTTCTATGACTTCAGGCCCAGTGCGGTCCGTTTAGTTGGGACGGCTAGCACTTGGGAACAGAAGCTAAGTGTCCATATATCGCCATTCTCTCATTATCCAGCAGCTGAGTGTAATCAGGAGACCGGGCACCTTACTCAGGGGCAGATTTATTAAGCTCAGTGAAGTGATAAAGTGTCTGGTTTTTATCACCGGCCAATCAGCTCCTACCTGTGAAGTTACAGGCTTGGTTTGAAAAATGACAGGTAGGAGCTGATTGGCCGGTGCACTTCACCGAGCTTAATAAATCTGCCCCTCAGTGTTTGAGGTAACGTTCCAGTACATCTTTCTGTGTTACCTGCACAGGTAATCCCCATGTCTCACCTTGGAAGTGGGACGGTAGTTGTGTCCTCCTATCTACTTACCTTGTGCTGTCTTTGTGTTTCCAGAATGCGGAGCTGAGCGGCATCACCCCTCCTAGAATTCAGTTCATTCATCTGTATAATTGGATTACTCCTCCCGCTGACCACCATGTCGGGCGCCTCTGTGAAAGTGGCTGTACGGGTCCGACCCTTTAATTCAAGGGAGCTGGGCAAGGACTCAAAATGCATCATCCAGATGCAAGGCAACTCAACCAGTAAGTGCACCCCCCCCCCTGTATCTCAGTGACTTCATCTAGAGATCGGCCTCCATCTATTGTTCAGCTGCGGGAGCAGAGACCCCTCCTGTGCCAGGGAGTCCTAGCATCAAGTGTCTGTCCCTGCATTGTATATCACTCTGTAGAGCCTCAGTGCTCAGCATGCGGCGCACATACACCGCGCGGTTCTCATGCCCCCTGTGAGTGCCGGCAGACGGGTCACACAGAAGCAGCATAGGGTTACTGAGCACATTCGGGAACGGGCGCCATTATTTATTTAACTCTGTCAATCCTGTCCACCCCCATTGCTAAAGAAATGTATTTCCGCTTTAGAAGTATTTACTATTACTTGGGGTACTATTGCATTCCTCCCTAAAAACAGGGTTAATTCTTCTCATGCTTGCGATCAGGTAGAAGTAGAAAGAGCTGTAGATAATCAGGGCATTATAATGTGTTCAGCAGCACAGAGTATTTGAGCCCGACCCTCTCGTGTGTAATAAGCTTGACTTAGGAGGGGCTAGGCTAATGTCTAACAGGGATGGGGAACCTTCGGCCCTTCAGCTGTTGTTGAACTACACATCCCAAACTGCTTTGCTACAGTTTTAGCATGGCCAAATAGCAAAGCTGTACCACTGCATGCTGGGATGTGTAGTTCAGCAACAGCTGGCGGGCCAAAGGTTTCCCATCCCTGGTCTACACCAATGAGAGCACATATATGTTATATGGGTATGGATCATTAGGTAACCAGCAAGTAGGTGGACACCGCTAGTTCTACTTGCAGAAAGGTCGACAGGGTCATTAGGTCGACATGGGTAAGGTTGACAGTGAAAAAATCGACATGTCTTTTTTTTTTTTTTAGTCAACATAAACACTAAAAGTGGCACTGCGTCCCATCACATGGCTCACTACTCTCGCCATGCGTCGGGCACGGTGTTTCCCTTCTTTGTTTCTTCATAATTTATAATAGCACCATAGCAACCACAGTCACATGACACACAATAAGGCTGAGATATCTTGGAATACTACTTGGTTCTCTCTCTCTCTCTCTCTCTCTCTCTCTCTCTCTCTCTCTCTCTCTCTCTCTCTCTCTCTCTCTCTCTCTCTCTCTCTCTCTCTCTCTCTCTCTCTCTCACACAAAGGAGTTAATTTACTGAAGTGCAAAAAAGAAAAACACTGGTAAAAACATCTACTTGCTAAATAAAACCTTTCATGTGGGATTGTAACATACTAACATACTCTTGAAGGAGGAGCCATGTTGTGAGAGCGTAGTGACATCAGTATGTTCCTCTTTGGTGTCACTGCATTCTCATGAATATTCAGCCCACAGGATGGCCGTGGATTGTGGGATCTAGTGGTCATTCTAGCACCCTGCACCTAACAAAACCTGTGCAATCTGGCCTATCTGACTATATCACTAAGGATTGTGTGTAGGTGCCACGTGCCACATCAGCTGTGTGTTAGTGTCCTGCCTGATATCACTAAGGATTGTGTGTAGGTGCCATGTGCCACATCAGCTGTGTGTTAGGTGGCTGGTGTCCTGCCTGATATCACTAAGGATTGTGTGTAGGTGCCACGTGCCACATCAGCTGTGTGTTAGTGTCCTGCCTGATATCACTAAGGATTGTGTGTAGGTGCCACGTGCCACATCAGCTTTGTGTTAGGTGGCTGGTGTCCTGCCTGATATCACCTAAGGATTGTGTGTAGATGCCACGTGCCACATCAGCTGTGTGTTAGTGTCCTGCCTGATACCACTAAGGATTGTGTGTAGGTGCCACATCAGCTGTGTGTTAGGTGGCTGGTGTCCTGCCTGATATCACTAAGGATTGTGTGTAGGTGCCACGTGCCACGTCAGCTGTGTTAGGTGGCTGGTGTCCTGCCTGATGAGGTCACTAATAAGTGTGTGTAGGTGACACATGCCGCGTCACCCGTGTATTAGGTGACTGATGACATTGCTCACCAATGACATCACTAAATAAGTTTTGTTATTGTTGTAATAAAAAAATTAAAATAATTCTCGTGACTAAAAGTCCATTTGCAGCGTGTCATGCATCCAGTGTACGTGGCATGACCTGTGGCTGGTAATATTCTTTTATATGTGTTTATAGAGGGGCAGAGATGGAGGGGTTCTCTCGCCCCAAGGAACGTGTAATAATTTATTAGTGCCGCCATATGGGGCCAGGTCTGGCATGTGACCTGGGCGCCCAGCAAGCTTTCTAGGTAACCAATGAGCCACTACATGCGCACAGTGAAACGTGTTCTGCAACCTGCGTCTGACATCTCTCTGCTGCAGCTGACGCTTGTTGTCGCCAGCCTCCATTGCTGGTCACAGTGTCCCCAGCACAGCCATTGCCGCGCATGCGTCTGCTATCTCGCCATGTAATGTAATGGACTGAACCAGGGAGCGGCCTCGTGTGGCTGACATGAAATATTGACACAATGGTGTATCACTCCGCACGTGACTCCTATGGTCTCTGGGGCTATTTACAGCTCATAACACAGCCAGGAAGGAATGCCGGAGCTGGCACAGCTATGAGGGGGGTATAAGTCTGCTCTCTGTGTATCACCGGATTAGACCTTTATTACCTCGAAAGTAACATTATGCTAAAATATTAACGGCTGCCACGTTCCCCATATGTATGAAAAGAAGTCCTTTTGTGAGGTGAACGATGGCTGTGTGGATTCGGCCTATCCATTCACTGGGAGTCCGTCACATGACTGAACAGAAATACGTTCCCATTCCTGATTGGCTAGGCTAGAATTACATTGTAATGTAACGTCAGCAATGGTAATAGGCTGTCCGACTGTACTCTCCACACAAGCAAAAAGTCAATTTGAGGTTTTCATGTTTTTTGGGAGGGAGTCGGTGACAGCACCTGACATGAAACCCCAATTAGTGTAGCGCTGACCCTCACGTGGCACTCTCCGCTTGCCACGCTTGCACAATTTACCATTCACGTGTCGCCTGGGACCATCGATACTTCCTCAGGCCCAAACGCTGGCACCTGAGTACTACCTGCTGGAGTACTACACGCTGCTGAAACCCCCCCCGACTGGCGTCCGTTGGTTCCCCACTGGCCACAGACCAGACCTCTGCTTCGGTAGCTGGCAGAGAGGAACTGGGAGGACGCTGGACCCTTGTACCCAGAACAGCCGGAGAACGGAATTATTGCAGTAATTCTGTTGGTCACAAGATGAGAACGGTCGCCTTGAGGCAGAAATATCTCTTCTTCTATCATAGGAGGTACAGCATACAGTGATGTTACAGCATTCACGTCAGGTAGAAGTACAAATACCAGGGCTCACATGCCTTCTTTATATAGACAGAAAACACACTGGCATGGTCAGATCCTCCCCTATACCTTTAGGATTTGCATATCAATCAGACCTCTTACTTCCAGTGCATAATGAATTAAGATTACATACTTAAAAGGATGAGTCCAGTCTCCTTAGAATATATAACTTCCAGGAATGGTGGAGATCATTTGATTTTCTCCTGGACATGTTTGCATAAAGAAACACAAATGTCTGTGCATTACCAACACCTTGCACACAGAATGGCCTGTATTCAGTGACACATCACATACACAAGTGATGTACTACTAACACCTTTACACAGGAACTACAGACACAACGCCTGCTACATGCTGTGCAGTGCCACTCACAGACATTCAGGAGGAAACCAAAATTACCATCTAATTCCCTTATCACAGGGATTCCTTCCTTAAGTAAATTTTCAAAGTGCATTTTCACATTTAAATTACACTTTATACATCGTACGGAGCCTGTGCTCAGTACAGGCTTCCGACACCACATAACACTGCAGCTGCATAACCGTATGCATTTAATCTGCACTGTATAGTCATTGCTGCATTGTAAAGTACAGATCTACGCTGTACATTCATTGCGGCACTGTGTAGTCATTGCGGTACTGTATAGTCATTACTGCGCTGTATTGTCACTGCTGCGCTGTATAGTCATTACTGCGCTGTATAATACAGATCTGCGCTGTATTGTCACTGCTGCACTGTATAGTCATTGCGGCACTGTGTAGTCATTGCTGCACTGACTATTTGGCTATTCGATTTTAGCTGAACGGGAGCGCACGTCAGGATCGAATCGGAATAGATAGCATAAAAACATGTTTGATCTCCATTCGATGTCTATATAGTCAAAATCGAATGGCAAATTGTACGATGTGTACACAGCATTAGAGTAAAGTAACAGGAATGGTATATTTATGTAATGTGAAGTTAAACATCTGCTTTGTGTTCCACGCTGCGCAGTATGTCAGCACCTAACTGCTGATAATCATATCCTGTGCACACAGGAAGCCCCCAGTGTCTCCTCTCTCTGCAGTGTGACCCTCGCCTCCGTCCTGCTGACCCTGTATGTTTCACGTGTGCTGCGAGAACGCCCCGCTGCCGTCGTAGAACTAAAATTCTTATCAGTCCTTTTATCTGTTATGGCGTATCCTCCAAAAGTCACAGATCTATCTATCGTCAACAGTCTGTGACCTTTAAAGTGGATCCCTACACCAGGAATCTCTGATATTACTGAGGTATAAAGTGCCTTATGTATGTGACTAGCTAAAAAATGTTGTTCTCGGCTTTGGCTGGGATGGGTGGTTTTGGGCCCTCCCGGCTGGAGTGTTTGGTTTTGGGCCCCGGCAGGGGTGGGCTTGGCCCTGGCTGTTTTTGGACCCCCAGCCCAGGTTTTCGGCCACTGCCCGGGCTGGGGTGGTTGGTTTGGGGCCCCAGCGGGGGTGGTTTTGCCCCCCCCCCCGGTTGGCGTGTCCTATGAACATACAATACTGCAGCAGGTGTATGCGATTGCTGCGTTAGGTGGATAACCTATTTGCAGGCCCCGTGTACCCATGTGTGTGTGAGCGCTTATTATTCCTAGAACCCGTATCCAGGGTCCGTACACACACAGCCTGTAACCAGATCCCCTGTGACATCCAGGAGGATCACCGTGCGCTGCGGCCGCTCCTGGACTTGTGTTGCCATCGCTTAGGAACAGTAATATTTGTGTGGGGAAGAGTCTGTGCATCAGTCCAGCTGCTGTCACATGAGCCGGCTCCATTAATGGCTGGTATGCTGGCAGTGTGCCGGGGGCAGGCCGCGTATGGAGGGCTGGGAGCACATCGCATGTGTTTGGGATCTGATTGAAGTGGGAGCCAGGACAATGATTAAACACAGCGTTACCAGAGGAGAAGGAATGAATCTGGCAGGTCCTTCATTCCCCAGCTCTCCAAGTGAAGGAGAAAGAACATGTCAGCCCCTCCAGGCTCCCCGAATGTATATATCATGTGTGATTCTGATAGGGAAGAAGTATATACATCTCATGGGGGGAGGTGTATTTGCCATGCACAGCTGACTTCCTGTCCTGCAGCATCCGCACAGCACCGGTATATTGGTCTTGTCTGAGTGCACCCTAAAATCCGATCCATCCCTCTCTAGGTATTAACCCTTTGTTTGTGTTGACCCCATTGGTTGATGGGTTTTATTTTGCACATCCGTGAAAAAATATTTGCATTTCAGCATCGGGCTGAGCCATCAATGTTACTATTACGGATTTTATTATCATCTTCCATTATTTATATGGCCCCACAAGGGATCTGCAGAGTACATGCAGTCATCGATGGTGCAACTACTCACGTCCTGCATAATTATATGTATGTATGGGATGCGGTCATTTGGTCGAATGCATTATGGTCGAATGTCATTACATCGAATCAATTAGGTCGAATTGCTAAAAGGTCGACATGATTCTAGGTCGACATGGGAAAAGGTCGAAATGATTCTAGGTCGAAAGGTCATTAGTTCGACAGGTCATTAGGTCGACATTGTCTAGGTCGACATTCACAAAGTCGACATGGGGTTTTTTGAGCCGACATGTGCTGACAGGCGGTATTTCATGCCCTACCATCCACTAGGGCGTGGTGGGAGAATAAAATAGTGTGCCGAGCGTAGCGAGGCACCGTGCCCGACGCATAGCGAGCGATGCGAGGGGATGCAGTGCACTTTAAACTGTGTCCATGTCGACTGTGTTGACATTCAGGTAAAAAAACAGTGAAAAACCCCATGTCGACTTTGTGAATGTCGACCTAGACAATGTCGATTTAATGACCTTGTCGACCTAATGACCTTTCGACCTAGAATCATTTCGACCTTTTCCCATGTCGACCTAGAATCATGTCGACCTTTTAGCAATTCGACCTAATGGATTCGATGTAATGACATTCGACCATAATGCATTCGACCAACCCGTATGTATATATATATGTGTGTGTGTGTGTGTGTATGTGTATATATATATATATATATGTATGTGTATGTATATATATATATATATATATATATATATATATATATATATATATATATATATATATATATATATATATATATAGTTGACTGGCACTCTCATCACTGGGGTATATGCCAAGGTGCCTTCCTCAAAGGGATCTACAAACAGCAGAGTTGGATTGAGGGACCTGGGGGGACCCCCAAAGAAACAGGCGGCACTCGATTAGCTGGAAGAGTAGAATCCAATTTTTATGTGCAGATAAAAATTGGATTCTACTCTTCCAGTTAATCGAGTGCCGCCTGTTTCTTTGGGGGTCCCCCCAGGTCCCTCAATCCCCTGCTGTATATATGGAGTTGATTTTATATAGTGTAGCGAGCCACCGTGCCCAAAGCGTGGCGAGCGGACGCGGTCTCATAAGAAAAACGGGAGCCCAGATATTACATAGATATATCTATCTATCTATCTATCTATCTATCTATCTATCTACATATCTAATCTATCTAATCTATATATATATATATATATATATATATATATATATATATATATATATATATATATATATATATATATATATATATATATATATAGTACATTCGATTGAAGTAGGCACTCACCACAGGCAATAAGAGCAAGTTGGATCAAAGTTTATTCAGATCATCACAGAATTGGTTGACGTTTCGATCCACCACAGGGACCTTTGTCAAGACAGAGCTGTATCACATCAGTGGACAGGCAGCACCAGGCAGAGTGTCCACTGATGTGATACAGCTCTGTCTTGACAAAGGTCCCTGTGGTGGATCGAAACGTCGACCAATTCTGTGATGATCTGAATAAACTTTGATCCAACTTGCTCTTATTGCCTGTGGTGAGTGCCTACTTCAATCGAATGTACTATTATTGGGATTGAATATCCTCTAAAGTGGAGCACCGCTAAGTTGTCTCATCTGTTTCCAGAGTGCGGTTCCTGAACTCTACTATATATATATATATATATATATATATATATATATATATATATATATATATATATATATATATATATATATACACACACACATACATACGTGTGTAGGATGGCGGCACTCGGACAAAAAAGACACAACACACATGCCTTGTTCACCAACGTTTCAATGCTGGTCGCATTTTCGTCAGGGCAGTAACTGCCTACTTGGGAGCCTACTTGTATGGAGTCCTAAGCCTGGAGGAAGGCACCGGAGTGTACATGTTACTCCAACATGGTCCAAATCCACATAATTTGAAATCAGGGCACTCACCAAGCAGCAATATTTCAAGTGCTTTTTTATTCCATCATGTTCATTTATAGTAAGCCGACGTTTCGGACCTGTTATAGGTCCTTAATCATGGTGTCCTGTGTCCCACATTGCCTTCTATTTGGGACACAGGACTCCATTATTAAGGGCCTATAACAGGTCCGAAACGTCGGCTTACTATAAATGAACATGATGGAATAAAATAGCACTTGAAATATTGCTGCTTGGTGAGTGCCCTGATTCATCCATGTTGAATTTTAAAGGATGAATTAAAGATTGGAAGTTTTAACCGGTTTTTTTTAAGTCTGGTGAGTGCGCTCTGTGGAAATCATTTTTCCTCTCATGGATATGGATTGGCACACATAGGATTCCCTCTGTGAAGCCTGGGCTCATTTGGCACCCCAGTATATATATATATATATATATATATATATATATATATATATATATATATATATATATATATATATATATATATATATATATGCCTTGTGCTTCAGAATTTCTTTGTTTCCCCATTTGGGGAGGACTGATTTATTGGCTGCACACTTACTGTGGGCTCTGGAGATTTGCATTCACCATTTGCCTCTATGTGGAACTGCAGAATGTACACAATGGTGACTCTGGCTCCTTATGTCATGCTGGGCGCTGGTTCAGGAAGTAACAGCCGTAACCCGATATCTATCCCCAGCAACACGCAGTGGCGGATTACCAGGTAGGAAGAGTAGGCACCAGCCTATGGAAAGTCACCCATTCTGGGGTGTATATCCCCAGTCACACGCAGTGCCGGATTACCAGGTAGGAGGCGTAGGCACCGGCCTATGGGAAGTCACCCGTTCTAAGCTGTACAATAAGACTCTCCTCTAGCCTCCAAACTTTCAAGGGTTCCCTGAAAACTCACCTCTCAGACTTATCATATTCCGGAACCCCCATACAACCTCCAGTAGCATTTATATCTAATTGCATCCCATCAGGACTGTCCTGTAATCTGGTGGGACTGCCATGCTATGGAATCCTATGCTTATGTATCCCTCCTATTATCCCAGTAGACTGTAAGCTTGCGAGCAGGGCCCTCCTACCTCCTATATTGGTTTGTACTACACCCTAGGTTACTAAAAGAATTGAATTGTGTCATAGCACTACCATTATATCTGATAATCGAGGAATCAATAAACTTGGGGACGGTACCAAGGGACTGGTGCATAACTAACGTAGTACCAATATGGAAGAAAGGTAGCAAATCTAACCCTGAAAATTATAGACTGGTCAGCCTTAGGGTGCCCATACACTTTTTGCAGATTTCCAATAAATTGACCGATATATCTATCGTTCATTATTTTATTTTTTTTGCCGATATTGGTTGGATGCGAGCTCCCGCGGATCTTTTGCTAAATCTTCTGATCTTACGTGCTGCCTTAAATATCAGAAGATTTAACAAAAGATCCATAGGAATGCACATAGGATCTTTGTTAAAGATTTACGCTTACCTGAAATCTTTTGTCCAGGATGGACAAAAGATTTGAAAGCTAATTTATGCGCACATCTTAAGATCGCAGATCTTTCTTTTTTTTTTTTTTTTTTTTATTGAAGCACCAAATTAAACAAATACAGAAGAAAACACAATCAAATTCAAGAGTAAGAGAGATAATGTGGAATACATTGGACATTTTCCTGCAATTTAAGAATGTGTTGTAGAAGGTCCTATACATTTTCAGAAGATATTAACAATATCTAGCATGCATACTTTTGTCAGCAAAATCATTTGTTAGAAGTGATCGAGTACGATCGCAGATCTTTCTAGTGTGTGGGCACCTTTACATCCTTTGTGGGGTAAATATTAGAAGGAATAATAAAAGATAGCATCCAACATTTCTAAGAACAGGAAAAAGTGATAAGAGGCTCAGCTTAGATTCGTCAAAAATAGATCATGTCAGACTAATTTAATTTGCTTCTATATGGAAGTCAGTAGGGGGCTGGACTTAGGGAAATTTGTTGATGTAAAACTGCTTGATTTCATTAACGCTTTTGACACAGTGGCTCATAAAAGGTTATTAATGAAACTAGGTAATTTGTGGTTAGAAGATAACATTTGTAATTGGATTAAAAACTGGTTGCACAATCGGGGACAGAGTGTTGGTAAATGGCATACATTCCAGCTGGGGTTATGTCCAAAGTGGAGTCCTGCAAGGTTTAATATTGGGACCCACCTTGTTTAATATATTCACTAATGATATAAGAAGTGACATAGTGAGTAAAATTGCAATCTTTGCGGACGACATGAAATTGAGTAAGGAAATTAGTCAGGAGACGATGTGGAAACACTTCAAAGTGACTTAAATAAACTGGAAGTTGGAGAATGCAGTTTAATGTTGATAACTTAGAGTAATTCATTATGGGAACAAAAGTGAACAAGCTACTTATAGGCAAAATTGAGTTGTTATAGGGAATTCTGCTGTAGAGAAGGACTTGGGGGTCATTATAAAATAAAAATTGGGTAATAGTGCACACTGCTTAAATGCAGCAGCAAAAGCAAACCGGACACTGGCATGCATTAAAAGGGGAATAAATTCAAGGGATGCCAATGTGATAGTGCCTCTTTACAAGGCATTGGTGAGACCACACTTGTAATATTGTGTTCAGTTCTGGGCACCGCACCTTTAAAAAGGACATAAATGAATTGGTACAGGTACAGAGAAGGGCGACTAAGCTAGTAACAGGTCTTGAATCACTAGAATACGAAGATAGGATAACCAGGCTGAATATGTTAACACTGGAGAAACGGAGGCTGAGAGGTGATATGATAGTATGTTCACATACAGGATTGGGAATCATATGGAACTGGGAGATGATTGGTCAGTAACAGGCCTACACTTAGGACACGCGGGCATGTACTGAGGCTCGAGGAAAAGAGATTCTGTACTGAATAAAGAGGATTCTTCACCATTAGAGCAGTAACATTCTGGAACTCATTGCCGGTGGGGTGATTACAGCAACTACTGTTACTGACTTTACATCAACACTGGATACATTATCGGCCACTAAGGGAATCCTATAGATATGACTTACTCAAGTCATATGGGTTGAACTTGATGGACTAACGTCTTTTTTTTCAGCCTTAATGACTATGTATGTTACTATGTTAATCCATTTAGTTTTATCACTGTATACAATTGTAAAGTGTAACAGAATATGCTGCACTATATATAAATAAGTAGTGTTCCTTCTAGGAACCAAATGAGGCAGGGCGCTGGAGGGGCGGACCGGGCACGCCGACGTCACTAGAGGGGGCGCGCCCGGTCCACCGATGTCACTACAGGAGGCGTGCCCGGGCCGCCGCCGCGTCACTACAGGAGGCGTGCCCGGGCCGCGTCACTACAGGAGGCGTGCCCAGGCCGCCGCCGCGTCACTACAGGAGGCGTGCCCGGGCCGCCGCCGCGTCACTACAGGAGGCGTGCCCGGGCCGCCGCCGCGTCACTACAGGAGGCGTGCCCGGGCCGCCGCCGCGTCACTACAGGAGGCGTGCCCGGGCCGCCGCCGCGTCACTACAGGAGGCGTGCCCGGGTCGCCGCATCGCTGAAGGTGGCTTGCCCGGCCATGACTACGTCACTGAGCTGCCGGGACGTAGCCATGGCCGGGCAAGCCCCCTTCAGCGATGCGGCGGCCCGGGAACCCCGGCGGGACAGACTGCAGGCTGATTTAGTAGGGCGCTGCTAGAGGGGCAGGGTGCATTTTTCCCTTTAAAAATCGGGCAGGGCGCAGCGCCCCGCTAAAACAGCCTAGCGGGAACACTAAATAATTATATTTGTGCCGGTATAGGAAAGTCACCCGCTCTGGGGTATATAAGCCGTGCGTGCGGCATTGTACGGGTATAGGAAAGTCACTTGCTCCGGGGTATATAAGCTGTGCGTGCGGCGTTGTGCGGGTATAGGAATCCAAATGACTGGGTTAAAAATTTCTACCCGGTTATTTGCCATTCAACAGTGGTCCATTTTCTATATCAAAGGGTTAACCCGGGTTGTAAATCCCAGGAATTTACCATGGTGGAGGACCCGGAATTTTCAACACTGGTTGACCCTTTCACACAGAAGAAATACCAGTGTTAAATTACTGGGTAGGAATTTTTAACCCGTTAATTTGCTTTTCTATGTGAAGGGTGTCGGGCTGGGGCTGGTAAATGACCCGGCACTGAAAATGCTGATTATTATTATTATTACTATTATTATCTGAGGCACTACGCAATATGGAGGCACTATATCAAACTACATAATAACTGCTCACCCTCGGCCCTAGAATCCAGCGGGATGCGGACAATTTACCTACAATCAAAATCCCGACGGTCAAAATACCAACTTGTACATACTTTACCATCCCAGGTAATTCCCCCATGGAGTGTGCCGAAGCATGGGGTTCATGTCGGTCTATGTCAACATACAGACCCCAAAAAATATGAAAATCGTGTCTAATTTTTGACCTGCCTATATTTTAAATGTTGGCATTTTGACCCTTTTCGGTATTTTGACCGTTGGTCAATTGCTGTCGGTATTTTGGTTGTAGGTAAATCATATCGAACCCAATCCAGCAATGGCTTTAACCTCTAACGCTTGTGGCATAAGATCTACAACCTAACTGCTGTGGAACTACATATCCCAGTATGCTCTGCCACAGTTGTAGCATAATGCCACAGCAACACTAGGGCAGGGGATGCTGGAATATGTAGTTCCACAGCTGCTGAGCTCCCACATGTAGCCTACCCATGGAGATTCTTCTAGCTTTCTCTTTAGGTTATTGGGACCAGGGGACAGACGCTAATGATGTGCCCTTCCCAGGCTACAAAATAATTTTGATTAGTAAAATGGAGTCCCGCATCCGTCATATAGGCAGCCATAGCGGAGATGCCAAGGGACCGTTGCCAACAGCAACCTCTGGAGATGTGTGGACCCTACATACGTACGCACAGGCTGACTGTACTTCTCTGTATGTGTCCTCATATGACAGCAGGAAGATTGGTAATCTGATCAGGCATTAGTCTCTGTGCCCCTATCCTCCCTACAGGTCTGTGCCCCATCAATCACTGTCACTCAGGGCGTCAGTGCTGTTCCGGGAAAATGTGCCACAGCATCTCCACACCACAGGATTACCCTATCCGCTATGCTGGAAGATGCTGTGAGGAGTACATATTAATCTTATTCTCTACATTTATCTATTGACTTTCTTTGCTGATTGACTCTGTTTCGTATTGATGACTTAGGCCTCCCCCCAGAGTCACATTACCATTCTGGTTTCATGCTGTGCTTCTCAGCCATGATGTAGTATAATCCTGCATAGGTCGGAGTCCAGACAGCTGTAGCTTTGTGTCATGTCCCCGGTGTGATCACATGACCAGAAAGCACAGTGCACTATATATAAGGAATGGGTACGGAGGAAAGAGCGCAGGACATACAGCCTGGCATGGTTCTTCATGTGTGTTATGAATGCCCAGGCTAAACATGGGGTCATTCTCCATAGGGAGAAATAATCCCTATTCCAAGGGTCAGAGCTTTACAGAACAGCGCAATTGTTCCTAGAGAGAGAGAATAAGGGATTGCAGTCCCTAGGGGGCGCTGTCACACTGGTGGTGTTCTCGGGGCAGTCTGAGCCGTGACACCATGCCAGCCTGCAGCTAGGGAGACAGTGGTCGTCCCTGAGTACCCTAAGGCATGAAGGCACAGGAGAGACCCCCAGTGCGTCCCAGCATCAGCACCTGAGAGTAACGCTCAGCAATCTTGACCTAACCATTTCCTTACCAGCTATAGAAAAGCGCGGTGCCCATCCAAGGACCCTGTGGAAGACCCACCTCACCCAGCCCGAGAGCGCAGGGTAAGGACCTGCAGTCTGGGACTGGTGGGGTTTGATGCGGAGCCAGGGAAATATAGAGAGAACCTTTTCCAGATGTGAGGAGATGTGGAGTCACCGGAGTCAGGGGGCAACAGCTTCCACATTGTGGGGCAAACCAACATTAAGCTTCATCTTTAGGTATAGAAAGCACATTTGTATTTAAATGTAAAGACCCCCTGTTGTGATAATATTGTGCTTACACGCATGACTGACATTGTATAGATGCCATACATTATCGGGCATGACAGAGCAGCGCCATTCATAACCTACTTTCATGTTTTCCTTTTATAAATTCATCTGCGCACTCTGTCTCCTTGCTCTGTGTGTTTGCATTCTGGCAATATGGAAACATAGACTAAGGGCAGTATTCAATGAGAAAAATTCGCTGTGATTTCTGGAGAGTTTGTGCTTTTCACGCGGTGGAGAGAGGTTTTTTTTCTCCAAAGGCGAGCCACCCTATTCAATGTGAAATATTCTCCGTCTTTCTAAGTGATTCTCGCCGTCTCTCTCCGTGTAGAAATTCTCCATCTTTTGATGGAGAGCAGGAATGTGAACTTTTAAACTAAAAGGGTGTTTTTTTTAATTTTGTTGTCAAAAAATCAGTTTTTTTTTTCTGTGAAGGGCCATGTTATTTTTATTCATGTGCCTATAGCACATGAATATATATTTAATTTAAAAAAAAATATTTTTTTACATTTTTTTTTTTTTTTTTTTTTTTTTTTTTTTTTTTTTTTTTACACAGTGCAGCCAGCAGGGGGCCGGAGCGCTCGAGCCGCTCATTAGATATTCATATATTCACTGCACCCGATGCACGTTCGGGTACAGTGAATACTGGGTCCCCCGCTGGCTATAGGGGGGGCAGCCTGTGCTGCCTGGGTCCAGGGGAGCCCTGCTCCCCACCCCATATCCCCTGCAGCAGCCAAGAGAGACTTTAATCTCTCTTGGCTGCTACGTCCCCTGGCTCCCTGACAGCTCCCTGCCGCGGACGCTCGTCCGCTGCAGGGGTTAAGACTCGCCGCGAGTGGCGGCGAGTCTTTAACACGTTGAATAGGGGGAGCAGGAGGCTCCGGAACACGGAGAGTGCATGGCGAGAGAAAAAATCTCTCGCCATGCACGGAGAATATTTTACATTGAATACTGCCCTAATACTACATGTTCCGATTTATACAACATATACTGTAGATTCCATGAGATACTAATATATATCCTGAGAGACTTAGAGTGTATCCCAGACGGGCCATTGGCTTAGGGGACAATGGTTGGCATTACCACCCTCAGGCGCGGCAGCTGGTATGCGTCAACACCTCATTGAGGGTCACCACCCTCCGCAGTCAACAAAAGAATAGAAGTTTAGAACTGGACATACACTAGCAGTAACCACACATATGATCACAAACGTCTGTCCTCTTAACAAAGATGTCCTCCTTGGAGTGATGTCTGGTGTATGATACATTAGTCTCAGCAGGGGGTACAATGCAAATAGAAAGGAGAGCACAATGGTTTAGTATGTACAGACTGGTATCACAATAATTCTGATATGATCCCACAGATAATTGGTTGCGTACCACACTCACATCAGTTTGTAATGCAATAATCTTATAAAGGTTTCTTTAACTGTTAATTGTGCGTACCCCAACTCACAGCAAGGCAGATGAGATTAAACACATAAAGGTATCTTTAAATACTGATGATTCTTGATAAAAACAGGGCAAACTTGTGATGTGTGTGATGAACTCTTATAAGGGTATCTTTCACATGGCCATGATACAATGGTTACCTATACACACTACACAGACTGACGGGAGGGTCAGGTACCTCCATGCTGTCAGATATTGCAGTCCCTGGTATACCAGTAGGACCAGAGGCCGCAGTCAGTGGGAAGCACAGCAGCTGCAGTATATAGTGTGTCATGTGTGCACTGCTGTAGTATTGTCCCACCAGGCCTGCGTGGCTCTTCATATTGTCTGGTGCACATTACACGGTTGTTCTGCACGGCCCAGTCATTGCCACATAGGCCACAGATTGCTGGGTGTGCATGGCGAGCTTGGGATATTACTACTGTTAATGTGTACAAATCGCCTGGAGCGCCCTTCGATGCAGTTTTTGGATGTGATTCCACCGTGCCTATGACCTAAATCTGCTTTTCAGGCATTAGCCTTGTTTTCTGTCACAGAAGTTACACAGCTCCCCTCCCCCCAGATATTCCGTGTCCTGTTATTGCAAGACATCAGTGTGGTTGTGCGAGACCCTCCAACCATCTGCTTAGTACTGTCATGTAATCCACTAAGGGGGCAATGTACTAAGATGTGGACTGAGATTCAGCTTTGCAGCAGTTTTGCTAAAAAAGAAAAACTGCAACTCCTTTTGCCGCATGTGTGGCGCCGCCCAGCACCAACCATCTCTGCGATTTGCAAAATATTATAAATGATATAGCAAAATATTATAAATGATATAATAAAATATTTGCAATTGCATTGTGGGAATATGTGTTCACGTAACTATGGTAGTCCCCGGCCTGCTAAGGCAGGAGCATGGCCGCCATTTCCAGGTGCGCGGTGTATACCTGCAGCGGCTATTAAGGCCATCTGGCTGAAGTGTAGGTACATGCGTAGTTTATTATTATTATTATTATTATTATTATATTTTTATTTATAAGGCGCCACAAGTGGTATAGAACACATTAGTACATAACAGCGACAGAAGAATAAAAAAAGAGCACAATTAACAGCACAAATCTTGGTACACAATACAGCTGAGCTGTAGGGAAGTGAGTGAGAAGAGATGCAGGTATAGATGGTAGGTGAGTAAGAGAGCTGAGCTGTAGGGAAGTGAGGGAGAAGAGATGCAGGTATAGATGGTAGGTGAGTAAGAGAGCTGAGATGTAGGGAAGTGAGTGAGAAGAGATGCGGGTATAGATTGTAGGTGAGTAAGAGAGCTGAGATGTAGGGAAGTGAGGGAGAAGAGATGCGGGTATAGATTGTAGGTGAGTAAGAGAGCTGAGATGTAGGGAAGTGAGTGAGAAGAGATGCGGGTATAGATTGTAGGTGAGTAAGAGAGCTGAGATGTAGGGAAGTGAGGGAGAAGAGATGCAGGTATAGATGGTAGGTGAGTAAGAGAGCTGAGATGTAGGGAAGTGAGTGAGAAGAGATGCGGGTATAGATTGTAGGTGAGTAAGAGAGCTGAGATGTAGGGAAGTGAGTGAGAAGAGATGCGGGTATAGATGGTAGGTGAGTAAGAGAGCTGAGATGTAGGAAGTGAGTGAGAAGAGATGCGGGTATAGATGGCAGGTGAGTAAGAGAGCTGAGATGTAGGGAAGTGAGTGAGAAGAGATGCAGGTACAGATGGTAGGTGAGTAAGAGAGCTGAGATGTAGAGAAGTGAGTGAGAAGAGATGCAGGTATAGATGGTAGGTGAGTAAGAGAGCTGAGATATAGGGAAGTGAGTGAGAAGAGATGTGGGTATAGATTGTAGGTGAGTAAGAGAGCTTAGATATAGGGAAGTGAGTGAGAAGAGATGCGGGTATAGATGGTAGGTAAGCAAGAGAGCTGAGATGTAGGGAGGTGAGTGAGAAGAGATGCAGGTATAGATGGTAGGTGAGTAAGAGAGCTGAGATGTAGGGAAGTGAGTGAGAAGAGATGCAGGTATAGATGGTAGGTGAGTAAGAGAGCTGAGATGTAGGGAAGTGAGTGAGAAGAGATGCGGGTATAGATGGTAGGTGAGTAAGAGAGCTGAGATGTTGGGAAGAGAGTGAGAAGAGATGCGGGTATAGATGGTAGGTGAGTAAGAGAGCTGAGATGTAGGGAAGCGAGTGAGAAGAGATGCAGGTATAGATGGTAGGTGAGTGTGAGCTGAGATATAGGGAAGTGAGTGAGAAGAGATGCAGGTATAGATGGTAGGTGAGTAAGAGAGCTGAGATGTAGGGAAGCGAGTGAGAAGAGATGCAGGTATAGATTGTAGGTGAGTAAGAGAGCTGAGATATAGGGAAGTGAGTGAGAAGAGATGCAGGTATAGATGGCAGGTGAGTAAGAGAGCTGAGATATAGGGAAGTGAGTGAGAAGAGATGCAGGTATAGATGGTAGGTGAGTGTGAGCTGAGATATAGGGAAGTGAGTGAGAAGAGATGCTGGTATAGATGGTAGGTGAGTGTGAGCTGAGATATAGGGAAGTGAGTGAGAAGAGATGCAGGTATAGATGGTAGGTGAGTAAGAGCTGAGATGTAGGGAAGCGAGTGAGAAGAGATGCAGGTATAGATGGTAGGTGAGTAAGAGAGCTGAGATATAGGGAAGTGAGTGAGAAGAGATGCAGGTATAGATGGTAGGTGAGTAAGAGAGCTGAGATATAGGGAAGTGAGTGAGAAGAGATGCAGGTATAGATGGTAGGTGAGTAAGAGAGCTGAGATATAGGGAAGTGAGTGAGAAGAGATGCAGGTATAGATGGTAGGTGAGTGTGAGCTGAGATATAGGGAAGTGAGTGAGAAGAGATGCTGGTATAGATGGTAGGTGAGTGTGAGCTGAGATATAGGGAAGTGAGTGAGAAGAGATGCAGGTATAGATGGTAGGTGAGTAAGAGCTGAGATGTAGGGAAGCGAGTGAGAAGAGATGCAGGTATAGATGGTAGGTGAGTAAGAGAGCTGAGATATAGGGAAGTGAGTGAGAAGAGATGCAGGTATAGATGGTAGGTGAGTAAGAGAGCTGAGATGTAGGGAGGTGAGTGAGAAGAGATGCAGGTATAGATTGTAGGTGAGTAAGAGAGCTGAGATATAGGGAAGTGAGTGAGAAGAGATGCGGGTATAGATGGTAGGTGAGTAAGAGAGCTGAGATGTAGGGAGGTGAGTGAGAATAGATGTGGGTATAGATGGTAGGTGAGTAAGAGAGCTGAGATATAGGGAAGTGAGTGAGAAGAGATGCAGGTATAGATGGTAGGTGAGTAAGAGAGCTGAGATGTAGGGAGGTGAGTGAGAAGAGATGCAGGTATAGATGGTAGGTGAGTAAGAGAGCTGAGATATAGGGAAGTGAGTGAGAAGAGATGCGGGTATAGATGGTAGGTGAGTAAGAGAGCTGAGATGTAGGGAAGTGAGTGAGAAGAGATGCGGGTATAGATGGTAGGTGAGTAAGAGCTGAGATGTAGGGAAGTGAGTGAGAAGAGATGCGGGTATAGATTGTAGGTGAGTAAGAGAGCGGAGATATAGGGAAGTGAGTGAGAAGAGATGCAGGTATAGATGGTAGGTGAGTAAGAGAGCTGAGATGTAGGGAAGTGAGTGAGAAGAGATGCAGGTATAGATGGTAGGTGAGTAAGAGAGCTGAGATGTAGGGAAGTGAGTGAGAAGAGATGCGGGTATAGATGGTAGGTGAGTAAGAGAGCTGAGATGTAGGGAAGTGAGTGAGAAGAGATGCGGGTATAGATGGTAGGTGAGTAAGAGAGCTGAGATGTAGGGAAGCGAGTGAGAAGAGATGCGGGTATAGATGGTAGGTGAGTAAGAGAGCTGAGATGTAGGGAAGCGAGTGAGAAGAGATGCGGGTATAGATGGTAGGTGAGTAAGAGAGCTGAGATGTAGGGAAGTGAGTGAGAAGAGATGCTGGTATAGATGGTAGGTGAGTAAGAGAGCTGAGATGTAGGGAAGTGAGTGAGAAGAGATGCGGGTATAGATGGTAGGTGAGTAAGAGAGCTGAGATGTAGGGAAGTGAGTGAGAAGAGATGCAGGTATAGATGGTAGGTGAGTAAGAGAGCTGAGATGTAGGGAAGTGAGTGAGAAGAGATGCAGGTATAGATGGTAGGTGAGTAAGAGAGATGAGATGTAGGGAAGTGAGTGAGAAGAGATGCGGGTATAGATGGTAGGTGAGTAAGAGAGCTGAGATGTAGGGAAGTGAGTGAGAAGAGATGCAGGTATAGATGGTAGGTGAGTAAGAGAGCTGAGATGTAGGGAAGTGAGTGAGAAGAGATGCAGGTATAGATGGTAGGTGAGTAAGAGAGCTGAGATGTAGGGAAGTGAGTGAGAAGAGATGCAGGTATAGATGGTAGGTGAGTAAGAGAGCTGAGATGTAGGGAAGTGAGTGAGAAGAGATGCGGGTATAGATGGTAGGTGAGTAAGAGAGCTGAGATGTAGGGAAGTGAGTGAGAAGAGATGCAGGTATAGATAGTAGGGGAGTAAGAGAGCTGAGATATAGGGAAGTGAGTGAGAAGAGATGCAGGTATAGATGGTAGGTGAGTAAGAGAGCTGAGATGTAGGGAAGCGAGTGAGAAGAGATGCGGGTATAGATGGTGGGTGAGTGTGAGCTGAGATATAGGGAAGTTAGTGAGAAGAGATGCGGGTATAGATGGTAGGTGAGTAAGAGAGCTGTAATTAAAATGCAAGAAAGGTGCTGTGAGAACCGGAGGGCAGAGGGCCCTGCTCTAAGGAGCTTACAATGTAGAAGGAAGGGGACACAGACAGGTGACATGAGGTGCAGGTAATAAGACCTGAGGCAAGAAGTGAGCATGGCAGGGAGGGTCAGGACATGAGGCAGCAGGTAGAGAGTACTCCTCTCCCCCCTCCACCTGCACCATTGACCCTTAACAGCCCTGCACTGTGGCCCATGCCACAACACACCCAGTGGGCATAAAGCATGCAGAGTGAATAGGTATAGCACAGGATTGAGGAACCATGGCTCTAGTACAATGTATAATATGCGCAGCATATCCCTGCGGCAGCTAGCAGCGCCATCTGGCTGTAGTGTGGGTACCTGCACAGTGTAACCCTGCAGAGGCTAGCAGCGCCATCTGTCTGTAGTGTGGGTATATGCGCGGTGTATTCCTGTGGCGACTAGCAGCGCCATCTGGCTGTAGTGTGGGTATATGCATGGTAGATTCCTGCAGCGGCGAGCAGCACCATCTGGCTGCGGTGTATCCCTGCTGTGGCTAGTAGCGCCATCTGGCTGTCGTGTGGGTATACCTGCGGCGGCTAGCAGCGCCATCTGGCTGTAGCGTGGGTTTATGTGCGGTGGATTCCTGCAATGGCTAGCAGCGCCATCTGGCTGTAACGTGGGTTTATGTGCGGTGGATTCCTGCAATGGCTAGCAGTGCCATCTGGCTGTAGCGTGGGTTTATGTGCGGTGGATTCCTGCAATGGCTAGCAGCGCCATATGGCTGTCGTGTGGGTATATGCGCGGTGTATACCTGCAGCGGCTAGCGCCATCTGGCTGTCGTGTGGGTATATGCGCGGTGTAGAATTGCAGCGGCTAGCAGCTCCATCTGGCTGCCATGTGGGTATATGCGCGGTGTAGAATTGCAGCAGCTAGCAGCGCCATCTGGCTGTAGCATGGGTATATGTGCGGTGTATTCCTGCAATGGCTAGCAGCGCCATCTGGCTGTAGTGTGGGTATATGCGTAGTGGATTCCTGCAGTGGCTAGCAGTACCATTTGGCTATAGTGTGGGTACTGTATATGCGCGGTGTAGAATTGCAGCGGCTAGCAGCGCGATCTGGCTGTCGTGTGGGTATATGCGTGGTGTAGAATTGCAGCGGCTAGCAGCGCCATCTGGCCGTAGCGTGGGTATATGTGCGGTGTATTCCTGCAATGGCTAGCAGCGCCACCTGGCTGTAGTGTGGGTATATGCATAGTGGATTCCTGCAGTGGCTAGCAGCACCATCTGGCTGTAGTGTGGGTATATGCTTAGTGGATTCCTGCAGTGGCTAGCAGCACCATCTGGCTGTCATGTGGGTATATGCGCGGTGTAGAATTGCAGCGGCTAGCAGCGCCATCTGGCTGTAGCGGGGTATATGTGCGGTGTATTCCTGCAATGGCTAGCAGCGCCATCTGGCTGTAGAGGATTCCTGCAGTGGCTAGCAGCACCATCTGGCTGTAGAGGATTCCTGCAGTGGCTAGCAGCACCCTCTGACTGTAGTGTGGGTACATTTATTTATTGAATTTATTTATTTACAGTTTCTTATATAGCGCAACAGATTCCGTTGCGCTTTACAATAGTAGACAGTCATTAACTCGATGTTGGGATACTGACTGTTAAAACACTGACGGACGGGTTCCCGACGGCCGTCGGCTATTTTCCCTCGTGGGGGGTCCGTGCCCGCAAGGGGCTATTTTGCGCTGGCCACGCTGTTTGAGACCAGGCAGTCGGGATAATGACTGTCGGGATCCCGACTGTCGGTGAATCATACCACACCCAAGCAGAGGTAGGCGGCATAGTACACACTGCGCGGTATTACACTGAGGTAGACAGACTTGGAGGTAGGAGGGCCCTGCTGCAAGCTTACAATCTATAGGGACGTAGGAGGGAAACACAAGGACAGGCACCAGTAATAGCATAGCAGTCCCACCAAGTTACAAGTCCAGAAGGGGAGCTATATAATACATAGGTGCCTCAGAGGGTTATGTGTGTGGTATATAAATATGATAGGCTTGCCTGAAGAGGTGAGTTTTCAGGGAACGTTTGGAGACTAGTGGAGATTATTGTGCGTGGAAGGACATTCCATAGGGTGGGAGCAGCCATGCGCAGTATTATACTATCAGTGCCAGTGTCCGGCTGTTATATGCAGGCTGTGTAGAGTTGTGTTTTGCACAGATTTATTTCCCTGCTGATTCCATCCTCAGAGACCTGAAGCCGTGCGCGGTGTCAGGGTTCACCATTAATCTCCTGTCAGTGCATTATACTAGTCTTCTTAGTGGATGAGTCATGTTACTATGGTGATAATGGAACACTGTCATTGCTTTCCGATTATAACCAATGACATCACCACTCACATTATATAAGGTATATTGTATGACCATATTGTAGAGATTTACATACCACTAAAGAATATATACAGGATAAGGAGAACATCTATCTATACATATGTATTATGGCGTGTGTGTGGTGTCCTTTTCCTGTATATAGTACACTGTTAGTGGTATGTAAATCTCTACAATACTGTCATACATTATACCAGGCATGTCCAACGTTGGCCCTCCAGATGTTGTGAAACTACACATCCCAGCATGCTTTGCCACAGTTTTGCTATTAGAGAATGCTAAAACTATTACAAAGCATCCTGGGATGTGTAGTTTCACAACATCTGGAGGGCCAACGTTGGACATGCCTGCATTATACCTTATATAATTTGTGAGCGGTGATGTCATTGGTTGTAATCGGCCTCTCCAGCGTCCTGTTATAATAGAATTAGATTATCCTCCTTCTAGGAACACACTAGCCGATGTACCGTCACTGAGACATGAAGTACCTCAGTGACACCTTAGTTCACAAAATGGCTGCTTCCTCTGTGCTGCAGTGAGGTATAGATTACGTCACAGATTAAAATCGTGTTCCTATAGTTACAACCACTGGAATGTTCAAAAACAAATGCTTTCCTGGTGGTGATCTGGTGCGCCTCAGTCTCTGTCGCCGACATTTGGGCACAGAGACATTCCTGGTATGGACGTATCATATAGAACAGGAAACGTCTCCTCAGACTGTACATAAATGGCGGCTTTCAGTATGGCCGTCCCCTTGTTGGGTATATCGCGCCTAATGCTGACCGATCTGTACCTGTAAAGGAGAAATGTCAGAGCGTCTTCCGCCTTCCTCCAGCAGAGGTGACCTATAGGAAAACCAATCGACCCGTCTCTTGCTGATTTGTGCAGCTCTTATTTCCCACAGAGCGGTATTGGCAGGTCACAGCGCCCGAGCATGTCTGCAGGAATCCGGCCTCCATCATGGCTGACGCAACTTCCTCAGAGCAACCCACCCCGGTTACCGAACAATGCTGGATCTGATCTCTCACCATGCCTTGGCACCAGCTCTGAGAGGGTTAACGGGCGGTCTGCGGGAGGGAATCAGGCCATTAATAAATGCGTCTGGAGTTGGTGGCTTCCGTACGGCCCTCCTCTCCGCTGCTGAGCGTTTGATTACAGCTGAGGTGGCAGATAGAAGACAGTCGCAGGCTTTAGTTTCCAAACAAAGCTTTTAATTATAGCTCAACAAATGAGGAATCTGCTGGAGCGGACACCGGCGGATGCAACCTCCTTCCACATCCCCGTTTTCATCCTGGCACCGTGCCACGGGGTAGATAAATATACCGGCGCTGTTGTCCTTGGTAACAAGTGCTGCCGGCAGCTAATCATGGCATACAAGAAAGACTTATTCTCGTTGATAAAACTGGCGCATAAAGGGTTAGATTAATGTAAGTTCTGTGTTTTTTATAGCAGCAATCCCATGGAGAGCAGATGTGAGCGCAGCCGACTAATAGAAGAATGCTTTATATTTCTTCAGGCTGCTATGATTGCATTATGTGTCTGAACTACCACGGCAACCACAGGTACATGACACGGATGTGGATTACCTGACAGACAATGTCTAAGTAGACTGTCAATAGGTCGACATTGACGACCGTTTGTCATGCACTAGGTCAACACGTGAAAAGACTAACAGGTGCCACACTCATGTCAACATTTTTCTTGTGTCATTGACAACCTAAAGCCTGTGGTACACCACTCTGAGCTGTCTGTACTGTGACGTTTCCCAGCTCTCCCGCCGTCACATGACAGGGCTGTGCGGGTACAGACTGGTCTGGCAGCCTAGTTTATTTGCCCTCCAGAGACTTTGAAAGGAGATAGTGATTTGGGGAAATGATCTGTTTTATGCACGCTTAAATGAAGGATTATCTGGATATTTATATATAACAAAAATAAAATAAAGTCTGCTTTTTATACCTAGAACATATGTTTCCATGTATTTACGTGTGGCCATGCCCTGTGCACAGTTGAGGCTGCCATTTTGTAGTCTGAACCATTACCGTGGGAACTTGTGACATCACTGAGGCAGAGTGAAGGCCGCCATATCTATGTAGCTGCAGACTGTTAATCCCTAAATGGCTAATGACATCATTGAGGCATATACTTAAGTAACGGTCTCTGGGTCTGATTCAGAGATGTATGTGATGCCTATATTTGAGCATTTCATTACTGGCAACCTGCATAATCTCGGTTTCACCACGCACGTACCAAGGTGCCTTTGCTGAGTCCCTTACAGTGTGTTTCAGCGTAAATATGCGATCCATGCGGAAAACATGGATGTTACCATAGCCCCGACGATGGAGGCCATGTGTGAGAACTAGCCGCCATGTCCGCGATTGCAGATATGTTTTAATGCTTACTGTGGGTGCATGGGGTGCCGGAAGGCTCCCCGACAGTCGGGATTCCGACAGTCATTACTCCGACGTCGGATTCCCGACTGCTCCCTCGTGGGGGTCCACGACCCCCATAGAGGGAGAATAAAATAGGTGGCGAGCGCAGCGTGGTGAGTGCATCGTGGTGAGCACAGCGAGCCCGCAAGGGGCTTCATTGCACTCCCCACGCTGTGCAGTCGGGATTCCGACGTCTGACTAATGACTGTCGGAATCCCGACTGTCGGGCAAATGTAGCACACCCGGTGCATGTTGCCCCTGCTGGTTTCTATCCGTCATTGTTCATTAATATTCTCCATAGTGGCTCATAGCACTTCAGTGAATAAGTCTGCGTATGTAGACCCGGCAGCCAGTGAGTCGGCCATTATCCTGCGGAGTCACTGATGTTGTGAATGAGTCACTGGAAAGCGTAAGGCAGTGTGTCCGCGTCTCTCCTAGAAACACAATGTTCCCTCTGAGTCACCGTTATCCATAATCTCCTCTATCCCTGGCTTTGCAGCTGCCGCCATCTCCCCTCAGGGAGGGGGATGTTGCCTGGATACTGTGTGGCTGGGTTGTGCCTCTATACAGAGGCCTGGGGTCTATTTTTACCCATGCAATTCACCATATTTACCTACGTCGGGGGTCATTTTGGCCTACTTATCTGTAGGTCACTGCATACAGTTGTCACGGTAAGTATAAGGTAGGTTGCAATCACTACTTAGTACTTCATTACATAATGAGTCTGTTGCTGCTGGTGCCTGTGCCCGCATACACTGTGCACATGTCATCGGACTATTGCCGGCTTTTGTTCTATTTTAGGAACCACATAGGCTGAAGGGGATACAGTCACTTGGTCTACAAGAACTAGGTCGAGATGCAACAAGGTCGACAAGGTTTTAGGTCGACACAAGCATTATGTCGACATGGGCAATGTCGACGTGAGTTTTTTCACTGTTATTTGAGCCGACATGTGCCGACGGGCGGTATTTCATGCCCTACCATCCACTCGGGCATGGTGGGAGAATAAAATAGTGTGCCGAGCGCAGCAAGCGAGGGGATGCGGTGCACTTCAAACTGTGTCCATGTAGACAGTGTCGACATTCGGGTAAAAAAAACTGTGAAAAACCCCATGTCGACATTTTGACTGTCGACCTTGTCCAGGTCGACCTAATTCTTGTGTCGACCTAATGACCCCGTCGACCTAACCCATGTCTACCTTGCTGCATGTCAACCTAGTGGTGTCGACCCAATGCTTGTCGACCTAGTTGTTGTAGACCAAATGATCCACACCCGGCTGAAGCCTTAATCTCTGCTCTTTATGTACCAGAGCCTACGGCCTGCTCTGCGTATGGCAGTATAATGTGGTGACAGGGACTGTGCGGAGCCGATACATCAGTAATCTGTGATGTACAGCGCGGCTCCCGGGCCAGTCCATAGCGTACAGCGCGGCTCCCGGGCCATTCCATAGCGTACAGCGCGGCTCCCGGGCCAGTCCATAGCGTACAGCGCGGCTCCCGGGCCAGTCCATAGCGTACAGCGCGGCTCCCGGGCCAGTCCATAGCGTACAGCGCGGCTCCCGGGCCAGTCCATAGCGTACAGCGCGGCTCCCGGGCCAGCCCATAGCGTACAGCGCGGCTCCCGGGCCAGCCCATAGCGCAAAGCGCGGCTCCCGGGCCACTCCATAGCGTACAGCGCGGCTCCCGGGCCAGTCCATAGCGTACAGCGCGGCTCCTGGGCCAGTCCATAGCGCAAAGCGCGGCTCCCGGGCCAGTCCATAGCGCAAAGCGCGGCTCCCGGGCCAGTCCATAGCGTACAGCGCGGCTCCCGGGCCAGTCCATAGCATACAGCGCGGCTCCCGGGCCAGTCCATAGCGTACAGCGCGGCTCCCGGGCCAGTCCATAGCGTACAGCGCGGCTCCCGGGCCAGTCCATAGCGTACAGCGCGGCTCACGGGCCAGTCCATAGCGCAATGCGCGGCTCCCGGGCCAGTCCATAGCGTACAGCGCGGCTCCCGGGCCAGTCCATAGCGTACAGCGCGGCTCCCGGGCCAGTCCATAGCGTACAGCGCGGCTCCCGGGCCAGTCCATAGCGTACAGCGCGGCTCCCGGCCCAGTCCATAGCGTACAGCGCGGCTCCCGGGCCAGTCCATAGCGTACAGCGCGGCTCCCGGCCCAGTCCATAGCGCACAGCGCGGCTCCCGGCCCAGTCCATAGCGCACAGCGCGGCTCCCGGGCCAGTCCATAGCGCACAGCGCGGCTCCCGGGCCAGTCCATAGCGTACAGCGCGGCTCCCGGGCCAGCCCATAGCGTACAGCGCGGCTCCCGGGCCAGCCCATAGCGTACAGCGCGGCTCCCGGGCCAGCCCATAGCGTACAGCGCGGCTCCCGGGCCAGCCCATAGCGTACAGCGCGGCTCCCGGGCCAGCCCATAGCGTACAGCGCGGCTCCCGGGCCAGCCCATAGCGTACAGCGCGGCTCCCGGGCCAGCCCATAGCGTACAGCGCGGCTCCCGGGCCAGCCCATAGCGTACAGCGCGGCTCCCGGGCCAGCCCATAGCGTACAGCGCGGCTCCCGGGCCAGCCCATAGCGTACAGCGCGGCTCCCGGGCCAGCCCATAGCGTACAGCGCGGCTCCCGGGCCAGCCCATAGCGTACAGCGCGGCTCCCGGGCCAGTCCATAGCGTACAGCGCGGCTCCCGGGCCAGCCCATAGCGTACAGCGCGGCTCCCGGGCCAGCCCATAGCGTACAGCGCGGCTCCCGGGCCAGCCCATAGCCTCTCAGCTCAGTGCCGCATTTACATTCATTATTAATAAGGGGAATGAGGACTACACACAAACCACTGCAGATCTGCAGCTAAAGATTGTGGCAGTGTTGTTGACCAATCAGATGATAGCTCTGTATTATTATTATTATTATTATGTTAGAAAGTGATACCGATTATTCGGTTGTTATTCAGCGCTGGATTACGGTTTGTGGGGAACTGACCTGTGGGGGTCTCAAATAAAGATGTTAAACTATTCTATATGAATACACCCAGCACCGCAAATGGCTGTGGCATTGTAGGTGGGGCCTAGGTGATCACCTGGCCTGTTGCTATAGGCAACACCGTTTGGAAGGTCCCGTTCCTTGTGGAAGCCAGGACGTCGGCACCGCTTAATGCTTATAAAGCATTTCCATCTCATCACACCCAGCGGCACTTTCCTGTAACTTAAAATTAATCCACCACGAATATGTTTGCGCCAGACATATAATCCCCCCTTTACAGGACTCATTGATTTAAGTTGGTGCTGTCATTAGTGTAACTACACTGGACTTCATACAACGGATCCCACGCTGTGATCTTTGTTTCTTATATCATAGTTGAGACTCATTGATGTTCTATAGTTAACTGTATATAAAGCTGGTAACCAGAAGTGTTGGCTCCTTGTGTGCAGTAAGCTGGCGGGAACAGGAAAACGGAGATTACATTGTCATTATCCTCTCGTATTATGCAGTGCTACACAGTCAGGCATAGCCATTCCCTCAACAGCAGAGCTAACACTTTAACGTACATTTGAAACCATTATAAACGTGCTTGGTTTTTATGAGCGGAGTGGGCGTGTATGTGTATTATATAACCTCTGTCATCATAGTCACCCTTGATACAAAAGGGTTAATTAGTGTACCTTATCTGTTTTTTAGTTTTCTTTCCTTGCTCTGTTGTATGCTGCACAGTACCATTATCAGTGTAATGTAGTGATTGACAAACTATGGCCTCTCCAATGCCATACAGTCACCTCCTCCCCGGTGTACAGCCTCTCCAATGCCATATGTTCACCTCCTCCCCTGTGTCCAGCCTCTCCAATGCCATACAGTCACCTCCTCCCCTGTGTACAGCCTCTACAATGCCATACAGTCACCTCCTCCCCTGTGTCCAGCCTCTCCAATGCCATATGTTCACCTCCTCCCCTGTGTACAGCACCTCTAATGCCATAAAATCACCTACTCCCCTGTGTACAGCGCCTCTAATGCCATACAATCACCTCCTCCCCTGTGTCCAGCGCCTCTAATGCCATACAATCACCTCCTCCCCTGTGTCCAGCGCCTCTAATGCCATACAATCACCTCCTCCCCTGTGTACAGCACCTCTAATGCCATAAAATCACCTCCTCCCCTGTGTCCAGCCTCTCTAATACCATATGTTCACCTCCTCCCTGTGTCCAGCCTCTCTAATGCCATACAATCACCTCCTCTCCTGTGTCCAGCCTCTCTAATGCCATACAATCACCTCCTCCCTGTGTCCAGCCTCTCTAATGCCATACAATCATCTCCTCCCCTGTGGACAGCCTCTCTAATGCCATACGTTCACCTCCTCCCTTGTGTCCAGCCTCTCTAATGCCTTATGTTCATCTCCTCCCTTGTTTCTGGCCTCTCTAATGCCATCGGTTCACCTCCTCCCTTGTTCTCGGCCTCTCTAATGCTGTACATTCACCTCCTCCCCTGTTCCCGGCCTCTCTTTTGCCATACAATCACCTACTCCCCTTTGTCCGGCATTTCTAATGACATATTATCACCTTTTCCTTTGTTCCTGGCCTCTCTAATGCCAACCGGTCACCTCCACCCCTGTTCCCGGCCTCTCTAATGCCATACGTTCACCACCTCCGCTGTTCCCGGCCTCTTTAATGCCATAAGGTCACCACCTCCCCTGTGTCCAGCCTCTCTAATGACATACGTTCACCTCCTCCCCTGTGCTCAGCCTCTCTAATGCCATACGGTTACCTCCACCCCTGTGCTCAGCCTCTCTAATGCCATACAATCACTTCCTCCCTGTGTCCAGCCTCTCTAATGCCTTACAGTCACCTCCTCCACTGTGTCCATCTGTAAGAGTCTGTAGATTACCCCATCATGCTTTTTGCAGTGGTAGTCAGGCCACAGACCCAGTGTAATTCAGCGTTTGAGTTGTATTACAGGGTTAATCTGGCATCCCTTAGTGGGTGTCCGCATTATAAATGCCGCTGGTATAATCCAGTACGGAGTCTGTCTGAGGCTTGCATCTCATTTTGTGGCTTCTTAGAACTGAATTGGCTGCATATGTTATAACGGAACAATGTCACCTATAAAGCCATGGAGATCTCGGTGACTGCGGTGACCGGCAGCCCACGGCACTGTGCCGGTCAGTGTCCACCAGTGCTTTATAGTGGATTTAGGAATACATTAAGGAATCCAATAAGATACAAATAATAAATCTTTAATAGAACATTTTATTCCAATCTTGTATTGATACCGACATTAAACGCTTTTCTCGTGTCCGGGGTCTCAGAGAATGTCACTGTCAGCGTTCCTATAATACCGTACTTCTGCTTTATGTTCTGTCACCCACGGGAAACGTAAAAGGGCAGAGTCTGAAATAGTGCTGCAGGTCCGGCTATTTCTGGTGGAACGGAGACTCACAAGGACACTACATCTGCTAGGAAGCTTAGCACTGCTGGAGGGTGCGGGCTGACTGTCCGCCTGATCCCAGCCTTACCTGTCCTGCCTTCCTCCTCTCCCTGTGACAGACACGGAACATAAGCCTTACGTACATGCGGTATACTTCTACCTCTGTAGGGATCACAGACGACCTCTCACTGTACAGGGTGACTGGTTCCTCTGTAGGGATCACAGGCGTCCGTCCCGCTGTACAGGGTGATTGGTTCCTACTGTATGTAGGGATCACAGACGCCTCTCTCACTGTACAAGGTGACTGGTTCCACTGTAGGGATCACAGGCACCCCTCCCGCTGTACAAGCTGACTGGTTCCTATGTAGGGATCACAGACGCTCCTCCCGCTGTACAGGCTGACTGGTTCCTCTGTAGGATCACAGACACCTCTCTCACTGTACAAGGTGACTGGTTCCACTGTAGGGATCACAGGCGCCCCTCCCGCTGTGCAGGCTGACTGGTTCCACTGTAGGGATCACATACGCCCCTCCTCCCACTGTACAGGGTGACTGGTTCCTCTGTAGGGATCACAGACGCCTCTCTCACTGTACAGGGGGACTGGTTCCTCTGTAGGGATCACAGACGCCTCTCTCACTGTACAGGGGGACTGGTTCCTCTGTAGGGATCACAGACGCCTCTCTCACTGTACAGGGTGACTGGTTCCTACTGTATGTAGGAATCACAGACGCCCCTCCTACTGTACAGGGTGACTGGTTCCTCTGTAGGGATCACAGACGCCCCTCCCGCTGTACAGGCTGACTGGTTCCACTGTAGGGATCACTGATGCCCCTCCCACTGTACAGGGCGACTGGTTCCTCTGTAGGGATCAGACGCCCCTCCTCCCACTGTACAGGGTGACTGGTTCCTCTGTAGGGATCACAGACGCCTCTCTCACTGTACAGGCTGACTGGTTCCTATGTAGGGATCACTGATGCCCCTCCCGCTGTACAGGGGTTGGTACCGTGAAGATGATCCCCCTGATGTTTGCTGTATTTTACCCTCATTACAGTAACGCTTGTAGTAAAGTCCTGGCATCCTCCCAGTATGTGTGAGCTGTGCATAGGACAACCCGAAACCTAATTACTTGTTAGTAATTACAATGGCCGGCAGGGACGGTTGTTCTACTTCTAATGACACCTTCTCCTCTTCTTCTAGGTATTCTCAATCCAAAAAATCCCAAGGAACCAGCTAAAAGCTTCAGCTTTGACTACTCGTACTGGTCCCACACCTCGGTAAGTGCCCAATAGCTGCCAGTGTGCTGTGTATCGGTAGTGTCAGTGTAAGACCGCTACGTGTAGCATTACCTTCCAACAAGTCACAGTATTCCAGATAGGCAAGTATTGCACCCAGAGTATACTGCACCTCGTGGACAAGAGCTCTTCTATAATCTGCCGAAAAGCCGTGTCTGGTTAATAATATCCCAAGGGAGACTCCGCAATGTAATTGTTACTCTTCAAAGGAGCTTTTGGCAATAAAAGGAGGTTTTTACCCAAGTCAGGGTAAAAGAATTGGTTAAAGAATCTGTACACACATATTGGTAAAGTAATTTTGCTTCTGACCAGGGTTGGCTGCTTAGTACACAATATGGGGATCATTCCACGCTCTTGTTGCTTGTGGTCTTCATTTGAGTGCAGTAGATCCACACACAACAGTGATATAAAGAGGGGGGATTTGATCAGAGCGCTATGAAATCTGCCTAATATCTGCTAACTTCGCCCCTAACAATCCTATTGGACAGGAGAAAACCACAACTAACATTCTCAATCCTAAGAGACAATACACACAGACAACACAGGTTCCGTCTCCTTCATGTGTATTTCATTTCATAGTCCGATATCATAAGAATAATATGTTTTAATCAAAGATGTAAAACAAATTGCATCAAAGCCGAATAACTCTGGTAATGTTAGAGAGTAGAAACCATGTTTGATCGGGGCTTCTAGTACATAGCGATGTGTCACAGTATCAATATAAGAAGCCGGATTCTAGTATAAACCATGTTTGATCAGGGCTTCTAGTACATAGCGATGTGTCACAGTATCACTATAGGAAGCAGGATTCCAGTATAAACCATGTTTGATCGGGGCTTCTAGTACATAGCGATGTGTCACAGTATCACTATAGGAAGCAGGATTCCAGTATAAAACATGTTTGATCCGGCTTCTAGTACATAGCGATGCGTCACAGTATCAATATAGGAAGCAGGATTCCAGTATAAACCATGTTTGATCGGGGCTTCTAGTACATAGCGATGTGTCACAGTATCACTATAGGAAGCAGGATTCCAGTATAAAACATGTTTGATCCGGCTTCTAGTACATAGCGATGCGTCACAGTATCAATATAGGAAGCAGGATTCCAGTATAAACCATGTTTGATTGGGGCTTCTAGTACATAGCGATGCGTCACAGTATCAATATAGGAAGCAGGATTCCAGTATAAACCATGTTTGATCGGGGCTTCTAGTACATAGCGATGCGTCACAGTATCAATATAGGAAGCAGGATTCCAGTATAAACCATGTTTGATCGGGGCTTCTAGTACATAGCGATGCGTCACAGTATCAATATAGGAAGCAGGATTCCAGTATAAACCATGTTTGATCGGGGCTTCTAGTACATAGCGATGCGTCACAGTATCAATATAAGAAGCCGGATTCCAGTATAAACCATGTTTGATCCGGCTTCTAATACATAGCGATGCGTCACAGTATCAATATAAGAAGCAGGATTCCAGTAGAAACCATGTTTGATCAGGGCTTCTAGCACATAGCGATGCGTCACAGTATCAATATAAGAAGCAGGATTTCAGTATAAACCATGTTTGATCGGGGCTTCTAGCACATAGCGATGCGTCACAGTATCAATATAAGAAGCAGGATTCCAGTATAAACCATGTTTGATCGGGGCTTCTAGTACATAGCGATGTGTCACAGTATCAATATAGGAAGCAGGATTCCAGTATAAACCATGTTTGATCGGGGCTTCTAGTACATAGCGATGCGTCACAGTATCAATATAAGAAGCCGGATTCCAGTATAAACCATGTTTGATTGGGGCTTCTAGTACATAGCGATGCGTCACAGTATCAATATAAGAAGCCGGATTCCAGTATAAACCATGTTTGATCGGGGCTTCTAGTACATAGCGATGTGTCACAGTATCAATATAAGAAGCAGGGTTCCAGTATAAACCATGTTTGATCGGGGCTTCTAGTACATAGCGATGCGTCACAGTATCTATATAAGAAGCCGGATTCCAGTATAAACCATGTTTGATCGGGGCTTCTAGTACATAGCGATGCGTCACAGTATCAATATAAGAAGCCGGATTCCAGTATAAACCATGTTTGATTGGGGCTTCTAGTACATAGCGATGCGTCACAGTATCCATATATGAAGCCGGATTCCAGTATAAACCATGTTTGATCAGGGCTTTTAATACATAGCGATGCGTCACAGTATCAATATAAGAAGCCGGATTCCAGTATAAACCATGTTTGATCGGGGCTTCTAGTACATAGCAATGTGTCACAGTATCAATATAAGAAGCAGGGTTCCAGTATAAACCATGTTTGATCGGGGCTTCTAGTACATAGCGATGCGTCACAGTATCCATATATGAAGCCGGATTCCAGTATAAACCATGTTTGATCGGGGCTTTTAATACATAGCGATGCGTCACAGTATCAATATAAGAAGCCGGATTCCAGTATAAACCATGTTTGATCGGGGCTTCTAGTACATAGCAATGTGTCACAGTATCAATATAAGAAGCAGGGTTCCAGTATAAACCATGTTTGATCGGGGCTTCTAGTACATAGCGATGCGTCACAGTATCAATATAAGAAGCCGGATTCTAGTATAAACCATGAATGAAAAAATTGGTTTAAACAGAATAAGCTGCTTTTTTTTTTTTTATAAATAAAAATAGTTTTTTCCCAACGCTGCTTCTGACCGTTTCCATGTTTGCTGGTTACATACATGATCTGCCTTCCTGTGTTCTGCAGCCAGACGATCCCTCCTTCGCATCCCAGAACCGCGTGTACAATGACATCGGGAAGGAGATGCTGGAACATGCCTTCGAGGGCTACAACGTTTGTATCTTCGCCTACGGGCAGACGGGAGCAGGCAAGTCCTATACTATGATGGGTAAACAAGAAGAGACGCAGGCCGGCATCATCCCGCAGGTATGTTATCTTCCAGCTCATTCACACGTGCCTACCAATTTCCATGACCTTGTGGCCTAATGTGGCATCACTAGGGTACGACATGGTTGCCTCTCCTTGTACACATGCATCTACTGTATAATATAACAATGTAAGCCGCCTCCGTGTGACTCTTTCCCAGAGTTAGACATACATGTTATTGTATACAACGTTCCGAAAAACCACTTTTCCTCATATGAATAATGTGCGTAACCAGCTGCAGGTTGGTGTAATGGCGACCCCTGTGCCAGCTACCCACCTACTTATCTCTGAGCTCTTCTCATTGTCTCCCCAGCTGTGCGAGGACCTGTTCGAGAAGATTAATTACAATCACAATGAAGACGTCTCATTCTCTGTAGAGGTGAGTGCTGAGTGTCTCGTCTATTCTGTCATCTCTCCGGGGACAAAGCTGACGCTTCCTAGCTGCTTGCAGTAATGGTTATATCGTGTCATGGTATAGAGGGCAGAGAGCCTGTAACATTACCGGCATAGAGGGCAGAGAGCCTGTAACATTACCGCTATAGAGGGCGGAGAGCCTGTAACATTACCGCTATAGAGGGCATAGAGCCTGTAACATTACCGCTATAGAGGGCATAGAGCCTGTAACATTACCGCTATAGAGGGCATAGAGCCTGTAACATTACCGCTGTAGAGGGCGGAGAGCCTGTAACATTACCGCTGTAGAGGGCGGAGAGCCTGTAACATTACCGCTGTAGAGGGCGGAGAGCCTGTAACATTACCGCTGTAGAGGGCGGAGAGCCTGTAACATTACCGCTGTAGAGGGCGGAGAGCCTGTAACATTACCGCTGTAGAGGGCGGAGAGCCTGTAACATTACCGCTGTAGAGGGCGGAGAGCCTGTAACATTACCGCTGTAGAGGGCGGAGAGCCTGTAACATTACCGCTGTAGAGGGCGGAGAGCCTGTAACATTACCGCTGTAGAGGGCGGAGAGCCTGTAACATTACCGCTGTAGAGGGCGGAGAGCCTGTAACATTACCGCTGTAGAGGGCGGAGAGCCTGTAACATTACCGCTGTAGAGGGCGGAGAGCCTGTAACATTACCGCTGTAGAGGGCAGCCTGTAACATTACCGCTGTAGAGGGCGGAGAGCCTGTAACATTACCGCTGTAGAGGGCGGAGAGCCTGTAACATTACCGCTGTAGAGGGCGGAGAGCCTGTAACATTACCGCTGTAGAGGGCGGAGAGCCTGTAACATTACCGCTGTAGAGGGCGGAGAGCCTGTAACATTACCGCTGTAGAGGGCGGAGAGCCGTTAACATTACCGCTGTAGAGGGCGGAGAGCCTGTAACATTACCGCTGTAGAGGGCGGAGAGCCTGTAACATTACCGGCGTAGCGGGGGCGGAGAGCCTGTAACATTAGCGGCGTAGAGGGGGCGGAGAGCATGTAACATTACCGGCGTAGCGGGGGCGGAGAGCCTGTAACATTAGCGGCGTAGAGGGGGCGGAGAGCCTGTAACATTACCGGCGTAGAGGGCAGAGAGCATGTAACATTACCGGCGGAGAGCCTGTAACATTACCGACGTAGAGGGGGCGGAGAGCCTGTAACATTACCGGCGTAGAGGGGGCGGAGAGCCTGTAACATTACCGGCGTAGAGGGGGCGGAGAGCCTGTAACATTAGCGGCGTAGAGGGGGCGGAGAGCCTGTAACATTAGCGGCGTAGAGGGGGCGGAGAGCCTGTAACATTAGCGGCGTAGAGGGGGCGGAGAGCCTGTATCATTAGCGGCGTAGAGGGGGCGGAGAGCCTGTAACATTACCGGCGGAGAGCCTGTAACATCGCCGTCTTTGGATTGATTTGGCTTGTAGCCGTTTATATATCATGTAGTTATATATGACTCGGGGTCACGTCTGACGCAGTGCTCATCTACAGTCCGTCTTATTAGTGTGTGTGAAATCCTATAACCGTCAATCGTGAGTCATTAATAGGCAGGAATACAGGTTCAATGCAGACCTCCTCTCCCAGGGGAAGAAGAGCAGTAATAATGGTGGATTGATTTTGCTGGTAATCCGCACACGTAGCTGAATATGCCAGGGTATATTCAATGCCGGGGGCGAGCGGTGACACCTCGCCCTGTCAGTATTCAGCTAACCCCCACCCTGCATATGCCGATTCCCCGGAGTATGCGGCCGCAGAAACAGCAAGGCTTGCGGCTAAATGCAGCGGGCTCCCTGTCCTGTGACAGCGAAGCTTCCCCCGGAATGTAGAATAGGGTAAGCAGTCAGCGAGGGGTTAAACAGCGAGGGTCGCTTGTTTTCTGCGATCCCCGCCATTTAACCCCCTCGCCGGCCGCATTGAATACGGGCCTCAGTCTGCAGATTTATTCCAACACTCACTGTTACTATGTGCTGTGTAGGGATCCTCATGTTTATTGAGCGTTTTTTAAACATTTGAATTCAAAGATGTCAGCTTTCAGCTTCCCCTAATTGCAGTATTAGTAGCTGCCATCACCACCACCAAATACAGTGTAACACTGAACCTCCCATCTAGCACACCATATGTGACACTGATGTCATCACTGAACCTCACATCCAGCACACCATATGTGACGCTGATGTCATCACTGAACCTCCCATCTAGCACACCATATGTGACTCTGATGTCATCACTGAACCTCCCATCTAGCACACCATATGTGACACTGATGTCATCACTGAACCTCCCATCTAGCACACCATATGTGACACTGATGTCATCACTGAACCTCCCATCCAGCGCACCATATGTGACACTGATGTCATCACTGAACCTCCCATCCAGCACACCATATGTGACGCTGATGTCATCACTGAACCTCACATCCAGCACACCATATGTGACGCTGATGTCATCACTGAACCTCCCATCCAGCGCACCATATGTGACACTGATGTCATCACTGAACCTCCCATCCAGCAGACCATACGTGACTCTGATGTCATCACTGAACCTCCCATCCAGCACACCATATGTGACTCTGATGTCCTCTCTGAACCTCACATCCAGCACACCATATGTGACTCTGATATCATCACTGAACCTCCCATCCAGCACACCATATGCGACTCTGATGCCAGGTGATCGGATTCTTGACACTAATCGTATAGGGCATGGGTCGTCAACCTGTGGCCCTCCAGATGTTGTGGAACTACATGTCCCAGCATGCCCTGACAGTTTTGCCATGCTCTTATAGGAGAAAATGTGGCAATGCATGCTGGGACATGTGGTTTCACAACATCTGAAGGGCCACAGGTTGAAGACCCATGGTATAGGGGGTGGTTATACTCCCTGAATAACCTCATTGGGATTACTTCACCACTCCTAGGGATACCCTCTCACTGTCTGTAACCACCCATTACTGACTCCTCCCACTTTGTAGTGGGCTGTTAAATTGCTGCCACCTTCTACTTCTGGGTATGTGCAACACCTCCACTGGTCTCTCGGCATGGACCAGTCTGCCTGCAATAGCTGGCTTGAGGGTTATGCCTGGCAGACACTGGACTCACTCCAGAACAGCTGGAGAACAGAGTAGCGTTTGGCACTATGGCAAGTCACCGTTACAGCAGGTGCAGGTGTCGGGCAAGATTTATCAGGCCCTTGCTATAGGTGCTTTGGACAATCCCAGCATACAGATGTCACAGAGGTGTAGTAGGGATGGTGTTATGGTTAGTATTGCTGCCTCCCAGCACTGAGGTCATGGGTTCCGTTCCCTCCATGGCCGTAACTGTGTGGAGTATATTCTCTCCATACCTGGTTTCCAGCCAAGTGTGGCCACTGGTTGTGTTATATGGTTCCATTGCTCTCATAATTGTGCAGCCATTAGCTTAGATTCCCCAGTCGCAACTGGAGGCTAAACATCATTACAATTACATGGGGCATAGGTCATATGAACAAGGCACTGTAGCAGAATGGATTAACTCACTCAGTGCCATAGCCAATATTTCTCCCTCGGCCAGCAGGGGACACTGCAGTCATAACGTGTGGGGATAGCATGGTGTACTGGAGGAGTCGGCACTTTAAGAAAATTTGAATGTGGCTGGCTCCTCCCCCCTTCTATCCCCCCCCAGACCTCAGTCTTAAAAAAGTGCCCGGAGGAGTCGGTCTCCTGGGCAGTAGTCTCCTTTGGGAGATTAGGTTTTTTATTTAATTTTGTTTATTTTCTACTATTTTTATTAATAGAGACAGGCAGACAGGACGGTCTGCCTGCAACGAAGAATCCTGGAAGGGAGCAGTCGACACTGCACGCAGTGTTTCCTCTGCTTCCCAAGCCACCGGAGCTTCGCTCCGGGGACCCGCCGCAGCTGCATGCGGCGTGCGTCCGGGTCCAAGGCTACGTTCCCCCGGCTTCCAGGACACAAAAAAAAAAAGGGGGCCAGCCAGAAGCGCACTGGCTGGGGAGAGTGTCAGTCGGCCGCAGCCATTGATGGTTGCCGGCAGCGCTGACGCGGCTGGCTTCAGGTTCCCGCCCAGCAGATCGGCGCGGGAAGCGTACGCGTCAGGAGGGCGGTGCTTCCCTCGTGCTTCTCCTGAACAGACGACGCCATTACACGGAGCGCAGCATCTCTCCGCTACTGTAAAGCAGCATCAACCCTGCAGTCCCGGTGTACCGGCTCCTGTTTGGGCTTCAGCGCATCCCCAGGGACCTCAGCAGTACTGTGAGTCAGGGGAATATCCCCAGTTCAACACAATCGGGGGGAAGGCTTGGCTCCTCTCTCCCTGTTCTCTCTCAGGCCTCTGCCTTACCTGTGCTTAGAGCGCCTGTGACTGTGTGTGTGTGTGTGTTGATTAACAGGGGTAGTTGCTCTGGGGGTCTTCTGTACTACAAATATGGCAGGAAGGGCTACCTCCTCTAAGGCTGCACAAAAAGTGTACACTTGCAAGGACTGCAAGCAGCAGTACACGCAGCACATTAAGGGTGTCTCCCTTTGTGGCCCTTGCTATACACGTATACAGACCGCTGCAAGGGTACAGGTTGCTGTTACTCCTAGTTCCCCTGGGCCTCAGGATACCACCCAGAACTCTGGGGATGTGTTACAGACCCTCCTTTCTAACTTCACAGCTGAAATGGAGGCTTCCAGAAAGGACAGGGAAGTTTTTCACTCTCACCTGTCGCAGCTTGCTACTACTGAGCCACTATGGGCTTCATCCCTTATTCAGTCGGTTGACTCCCTAAAACAGTCTGTATCTTCCTACTCCCAAACTAGACCCTCTTCACCTCCAGTGAAGAGAAGAGCAGTGCCGGCTATAGTCCTAGCAGACGACACTGATAACTGTATCCCCTTAGAGGAGGGGGAATTTCCTCCAGATCTGGCTCAGGATCCTATTGGGGATGACCTTCCAGAAGATGAGGTGCAGGGAGTGGAAGGCCTGATCAGAGAAATCCGGGACACTTTTCAGATTGCTGATACCTCAGCACCACCTCAGGTATCTATTTTTGGTAGGGTTCAAAAACACCCCCTAACCTTCCCAGACTCAGAGGAGTTAGATGACCCTCTTTTAAAAGTCTGGAAATCTCCTGACAGAAAATTTCAAATGTCAAGGAGATTAAAGGTCCTTTACCCCTTCTCAGATAGCTCAAGAGAAAAATGGGAGACCCCTCCCACTCCGGATGTGTCTCTATCCCGCCTATCCAAGAAAACCACACTCCCTATACCTGGGGCAGTGTCCCTAAAAGAATCTCAGGATAGACGCTTGGATAGTTCCCTTAAGAACATTTATTCGAATGTAGGAGTTCTGCTCCGCCCTGCTCTGGCATCTGCTTGGGTAGCCAGAGCAATGGAAAAATGGGCCTCTGACCTTGTCACTGGTTTAGAACAAAACACTCCGCGGGATGAACTACTTCCCTTGGCAGAGTGCATCAGGGACGCCTCTTCATACATAGGCGAAGCGGCTTCTGATATTTCAGTTTTAGGAGCTAAGGCCTCGGCCTCCGCAGTGGTGGCCAGACGCTCTGTTTGGCTGCGTTCATGGCAGGCCGAACCAGAGATCAAAAAGGCTGTGGAAGGCCTTCCTTTCACGGGTGACATGCTTTTTGGTCCAGATCTAGATAGGCTGATCTCACAGGCAACGGGGGGAAAATCGCCTTTCCTTCCTTCTTCTGCTCCGGCTGCAAAAAGGCCATTTGTGTCTCCTACTTTTCGGTCCTTTCGAGGTAACGCAGGGTTTAGAGGTAGGTCCAGGGGAGGTTTCTCATCCTACAGAGGCCGCCGAGGACGTGGTGCTAGAACAGCACAACCCTCAGCCACTTCCTCCCTTAGAGACCAGAAGGCCACTGAAAAACCGGTGGCATGACGGTCTCCCTGCTCACCTGGGGGATCCCGAGGTGGGCGCCAGGCTGTTGTTGTTTGCAGACACTTGGAAGTCCCACTGCAAAGACGCCTGGGTACTCCAGATAGTGACTCAGGGTTACAAACTGGAGTTCACGGCCCCACCTCCAACCTTATTCTTTCCAATAGGCCTTCCATCTTGTGTGGAAACAGCCTCAGCTCTCTGCGGCTCCATCCAGTCTCTCATTCTCTCAAAAGTAATCATCCCGGTTCCACCTCATCAACGGGGAACCGGGTATTACTCAAGCATCTTCGTCGTGCCAAAACCAGACGGCTCCGTCCGTCCTATTCTCAACTTAAAGAACCTAAACGAATTTGTGTTTTATCACAAGTTCAAAATGGAGTCAATTCGTTCAGTAGTGACATCTTTGGAAAAAGGGGAATATCTTCTTTCCCTGGATATAAAAGACGCATACTTACATATCCCCATTTGGGAACCACATCAGAGATTCCTCAGGTTCGCCATCCAAGACAGTCACTACCAGTTCAGAGGTTTACCCTTTGGCCTCTCATCCGCCCCGCGGGTTTTTACAAAGGTGCTGGCCTGTATGGTCACCGCTCTTCGTCTACAGGGAGTGACCATCATACCTTACTTAGACGATCTCCTCTTAAAGTCGCCATGTCAACAGAAGTTAGAGGCAGATGCCCTTCTGACCTGCAATTTCCTAACACAAAACGGGTGGATAGTAAACTTCAGAAAGTCACAACTAAACCCGTCTCAAAGACTTCAGTTCCTAGGTCTGATACTGGACACAGTCCAGGAAAGGGTATTCCTTCCAAGGGACGAAATCAGGACCCTTCAGTCGAGAGTACGTCAGATCCTGCTTCTACGCAGAGTCTCTGCACATCTTTGTACTCGCCTGTTGGGGTTGATGGTGGCCTCCTTCGAGGCTCTCCCATACGGCCGCTTCCACTCACGGGAGTTCCAAGGGAATTTGTTATCCCAGTGGTCGGGATCACACCTTCAGATCCACAAGAGAATCACCCTGTCACAAAAAGCCCGCACCTCTCTTCGGTGGTGGCTCCATACCCCGAATCTGTTGCAGGGCCGCAGTTTCAGACCCTGTACGTGGACCATAGTGACGACGGATGCCAGCCTCCGAGGCTGGGGAGCAGTGGCCCTGAACCACAGGTTTCAGGGAAGATGGTCACTCCAAGAATCCAAACTCCCCATAAACATCCTGGAGTTGCGAGCCATCAGACTCACCCTGTTGCAGGGACACGACCTGCTCAGGGGACGTTCAATAAGGATTCAGTCCGACAACATGACAGCAGTGGCCTATGTAAATCGGCAAGGGGGCACAAGGAGCCGTGCCGCCATGAGAGAGGTTCGACCCATTTTAGAATGGGCAGAGGCTCATTCCACAGATTTCTCGGCAGTTTTCATCCCAGGGGTGGAAAATTGGCAGGCGGACTATCTCAGTCGACAAGATTTCCACCCAGGGGAGTGGGCCCTCCATCCGGAGGTGTTTCATCAGATCACCCTCCGGTGGGGGACTCCGCAGATAGATCTGATGGCCTCCAGACTGAACCATCAGCTGCCTCTCTATTGCGCCAGGTCACTGGATCCAGCGGCGGTGGCAGTAGACGCCTTGTCCATTCGGTGGCCATACAGACTTGTCTACATTTTCCCTCCGTTTCCTCTTCTGCCAAGAGTCCTCAAAAAGATAAAGAGGGAGGACACAACCGTCATCTTAGTGGCACCGGATTGGCCGAGGAGATCGTGGTACTCCGACCTCAAGCTCCTGTCAGTAGACGCTTGGCGCCTCCCAATGCGTCCAGACCTACTTCAACAAGGACCATTCGGTTACCAAAACTTAGGTCATCTGCATTTAACGGCCTGGCTATTGAGGCCAATCTGCTAAAAAGGAGGGGAATCCCATCTTCGGTTATTCCCACCATGTTAAAGGCCAGGAAGGGGGTCACATCGGCCCACTATCATAGGATATGGCGGGCCTATATCCGTTGGTGTGAGTCCATGAAGTTTCCAAGGGCTGTATTTCATTTGTCCAGACTACTACAATTCTTACAGGTGGGTTTAAACTCCGGTCTCCGGTTGGGCTCGTTAAAGGTACAGGTCTCTGCCCTTTCTATCTTTTTCCATCGAAGGTTAGCCCTCATCCCGGAGGTGCAAACATTCCTAAAAGGAGTACTGAGAATACAACCACCGTTTGTATCACCTACAGAGCCATGGGAACTCCCACTGGTACTGAACTTCCTTAAGTCAGACCTGTTTGAACCTCTTTCCTCGGTAGACATTAAATATCTCACATGGAAGACGGTCATGTTACTGGCTTTAGCTTCGGCGCGCCGAGTATCAGAGCTTGGGGCTCTTTCTTGCCGAGCTCCTTTCTTAATCTTCCACAAAGACAGAGCAGAGCTAAGGACCCGAAAGGATTTTTTGCCAAAGGTAGTTTCGGCATTTCATGTAAATGAACCCATCGTGATTCCAGTCTTATCTGGAGAATCTAAGTTGCTGGATGTAGTTCGGGCCTTACGAATTTATCTGAAACGTACGGCAGATGTACGAAAATCTGATAATCTTTTCATTCTGTATGGAGCCGAAAAGAGAGGATGGCCAGCCTCGAAACAAACGCTGGCCCGCTGGCTTTGCCTGACCATAAAGGAAGCCTATGTGCAGGCTCAAAGACAGGCACCGGCTACCATATCAGCCCACTCCACCAGGTCGGTAAGTACGTCCTGGGCCCTGGCTAGGGGGGTTTCCCTTGCACAAGTGTGTAGGGCGGCCACTTGGGCTGGTACAAATACCTTCGCTCGGTTTTACAGGTTCGACACCTTTGCCACTTCTGAGGCATCTTTTGGAAGGGCGGTGTTGCAGGAATCCCAGGGCTCTCCCACCCGGGAGTAGTGCTTGGGTATTATTCCCACACGTTATGACTGCAGTGTCCCCTGCTGGCCGAGGGAGAAATAAGGAATTTGGTACTCACCGATAATTCCCTTTCTCCAAGGCAGCAGGGGACACTGCACGCCCACCCAGCGCTAGTCTTCCTGCCATACAGAAATTGTACTTACCTTTAACATAAAAGGTGAACATGCAATTGTATGTTTGTTAAAAGTTCTTCTTTTCTATGTTTCTATATGTACAAGTGTGTCTGTTGATACATATTTGCTGTTTTTTCAATGTGTGTTGGCCTAATCTCTGTTTTCTCTGAGTGACAGTATCCTCCTCCTGTCGGTTGCTTGCCCTATCATCTCCTCTCGCGGACACAGTTTTTTAAGACTGAGGTCTGGGGGGGGATAGAAGGGGGGAGGAGCCAGCCACATTCAAATTTTCTTAAAGTGCCGACTCCTCCAGTACACCATGCTATCCCCACACGTTATGACTGCAGTGTCCCCTGCTGCCTTGGAGAAAGGGAATTATCGGTGAGTACCAAATTCCTTATTTTAACCACGTGGGCTGATCCTCTGGACGCACTTCTGTTACCTGGGCCGGGCCCTCTGGACGCACTTCCGTTACCTGGGCCGGGCCCTCTGGACGCACTTCCGTTACCTGGGCCGGGCCCTCTGGACGCACTTCCGTTACCTGGGCCGGGCCCTCTGGACGCACTTCCGTTACCTGGGCCGGGCCCTCTGGACGCACTTCCGTTACCTGGGCCGGGCCCTCTGGACGCACTTCCGTTACCTGGGCCGGGCCTCTGTAGTGCGGAGGGAGCGATAGGAGGCCGTCCTGTGATCTCTGTGCTCCCTGTATTAGGACAGCTGTAGTGCAGAGGAGGCCGTCCTGTGATCTCTGAGCTCCCTGTTTTAGGGAAGCTGTAGTGCGGAGGGAGCGATATGAGGCTGCCCTGTGATGTCTGAGCAACCTGTGTTAAGACAGCTGTAGTGCGGGGCAAGAGGAGGCCGTCCTGTGATCTTTGAGCACCCTGTGTTAGGACAGCTGTAGTGCGCAGCGAGAGGAGGCTGTCCTGTGATCACGAGCACCCTGTGCTATGACAGCTGTAGTGTGGAGGGTGCGATATGAGGCTGTCCTGTGATCTGAGCACCCTGTGGTAGGGCAGCTGTAGTGCAGAGGTAGCCAGAGGAGACCGTCCTGTGACCTCTGAGCACCCTGTGGTAGGGCAGCTGTAGTGCAGAGGGAGCCAGAGGAGACCGTCCTGTGATCTCCGAGCACCCTGTGGTAGGGCAGCTGTAGTGCAGAGGGAGCCAGAGGAGACCGTCCTGTGATCTCCGAGCACCCTGTGGTAGGGCAGCTGTAGTGCAGAGGGAGCCAGAGGAGACCGTCCTGTGATCTCTGAGCACCCTGTGGTAGGGCAGCTGTAGTGCAGAGGGAGCCAGAGGAGACCGTCCTGTGATCTCCGAGCACCCTGTGGTAGGGCAGCTGTAGTGCAGAGGGAGCCAGAGGAGACCGTCCTGTGATCTCCGAGCACCCTGTGGTAGGGCAGCTGTAGTGCAGAGGGAGCCAGAGGAGACCGTCCTGTGATCTCTGAGCACCCTGTGGTAGAGCAGCTGTAGTGCAGAGGGAGCCAGAGGAGACCGTCCTGTGATCTCCGAGCACCCTGTGGTAGGGCAGCTGTAGTGCAGAGGGAGCGATAGGAGACCGTCCTGTGATCTCCGAGCACCCTGTGGTAGGGCAGCTGTAGTGCAGAGGGAGCCAGAGGAGACCGTCCTGTGATCTCCGAGCACCCTGTGGTAGGGCAGCTGTAGTGCAGAGGGAGCCAGAGGAGACCGTCCTGTGATCTCCGAGCACCCTGTGGTAGGGCAGCTGTAGTGCAGAGGGAGCGATAGGAGGCCGTCCTGTGATGTCCCCACTTCCAGGTGACCAGCCCTGCTCCACTGACTGCACAGCTGCCTGATTCCTGGGGGTCACTAAGCGACTGATATCATTTTATGTCCATAAATTGTTTGCTTTTGCAGCAGTCTCCCGGATGCCGGTAATACTCGATGGAAGACTCCACTATAGCCGAAGCATTAATAATAAGGGAACAGCATTGTTTTATATGTGTCAGGAGACTGGGACGATTATTTCACGTTGCCTTAGAGTAATGTTCTGTGGACATTATCCACCAGATAACAGGATACAGGGCTTACCGGCAGTCATTATACGAAGGCTCCCACGCTCTAGATTCACCGTGAATTATTCATTGCTTCCTTTTATAAATGTAATGGCTACTGTACATTTCTAATGGTTTTACTTCAGGAACATAAAAATAAAAAGATCTATTAATTCCCAGACTCCTTTCAGTTCTGCTAAACCCCCAGGCTTTGTAATGAGGGTGTTTTCTTGTATTAGTGCAGGTTGTTAGCGCTGGTTTTGCTTGTAGCTAATGGCGGCTGCTCTCAGGGTAACATATGCCAGCTGGGCGTTACTGGCACATTGTGGTGTTGTACAGTGTTCTAGACCAGCAGACAATGCCAAGGGGTGGTGGGGTAAGCACTCCGCGATAAGCCCACAAGGATCCCACCTTTGTCTCACTTCTTCTGTATTCTCTCCTTTGCAGGTTAGTTACATGGAAATTTACTGTGAGCGGGTCCGGGATCTACTGAACCCCAAAAACAAAGGGAACCTGCGAGTCAGAGAGCACCCACTGCTGGGACCCTATGTTGAAGACCTGTCCAAATTGGCCGTAACATCATACACAGATATAGCGGACCTGATGGACGCAGGAAATAAGGCCAGGTGGGTACGGTACCTGAACAGAAGTATATTGTAGGTGTTCCGCAGTCTGTGTCCAATGTTCCTGGTGTAGGTGAGCGGTCAGGGCGAGTAGTTTGAACCATTGGGAACACACACTACAATGTCACTATGGTGCGGCGGGCACGGACTGTGCATGGCTTGCTTAATGTGTAGGACTGTTACAAGCTGTCTCTGTTGTTCTTCTCCAGGACGGTGGCCGCCACAAACATGAACGAGACCAGCAGCCGCTCCCATGCAGTCTTCACCATTGTCTTTACCCAGCGGAGGCTCGACGTGGAAACCAACCTCTCCACAGAGAAGGTGATTGGTGGGAGATGTAACAGAAATACGCTTCAGTTTCTTGTATGCTTGTCCCATGTTCTGAGCTTGGGAGCAGCTTCCTCACTCCCTCCCTCCATGGACTCTGGGTCTGGGAGCATCCTCCCTCCTGGGGCTCTGGGCCTGGGAGCAGCACCATCACTCGCTCCCTCCCTCCCGGGGCTCCGGGCCTGGGAGCAGCACCATCACTCCCTCCCTCCTGGGGCTCCAGGCCTGGGAGCAGCACCATCACTCCCTCCCTCCTGGGGCTCCGGGCCTGGGAGAAGCACCGTCACTCCCTCCCTCCTGGGGCTCCGGGCCTGGGAGAAGCACCGTCACTCCCTCCCTCCTGGGGCTCCGGGCCTGGGAGCAGCACCGTCACTCCCTCCCTCCTGGGGCTCCAGGCCTGGGAGCAGCACCGTCACTCGCTCCCTCCTGGGGCTCCGGGCCTGGGAGCAGCACCGTCACTCCCTCCCTCCTGGGGCTCTGGGCCTGGGAGCAGCACCGTCACTCCCTCCCTCTTGGGGCTCTGGGCCTGGGAGCAGCACCGTCACTCCCTCCCTCCTGGGGCTCCAGGCCTGGGAGCAGCACCATCACTCCCTCCCTCCTGGGGCTCCAGGCCTGGGAGCAGCACCATCACTCCCTCCCTCCCTCCTGGGGCTCCGGGCCTGGGAGCAGCACCGTCACTCCCTCCCTCCTGGGGCTCTGGGCCTGGGAGCAGCACTATCACTCCCTCCCTCCTGGGGCTCCGGGCCTGGGAGCAGCACCATCACTCCCTCCCTCCTGGGGCTCCAGGCCTGGGAGCAGCACCATCACTCCCTCCCTCCTGGGGCTCCGGGCCTTGGAGCAGCACCATCACTCCCTCCCTCCTGGGGCTCTGGGCCTGGGAGCAGCACCGTCACTCCCTCCCTCCTGGAGCTCTGGGCCTGGGAGCAGCACCGTCACTCCCTCCCTCCTGGTGCTCTAGGCCTGGGAGCAGCACCATCACTCCCTCCCTCCCTCCTGGGGCTCTGGGCCTGGGAGCAGCATCCTCCCTCCTGGGGCTCCGGGCCTGGGAGCAGCATCTTCCCTCCTGGGGCTTCAGGCCTGGGAGCAGCACCATCACTCCCTCCCTCCCGGGACTCCGGGCCTCGGAGCAGCATCTGCCCTCCCTCCTGTGGCTCTGGGCCCAGGAGCAGCGTTCTTCCTCCCTCCCGGGGCTCTGGGTCTGGGAGTGTGAGTAACCTGCTTCTGCGGTTATGTCAGATAGTGGATATATAGATGCAGAGACACAACGTTCCATCTCTGGTGCTGACGCACATTGTGTTGCAGAGTTATCTGATACTTTGCATTCTTTACCCTTGGTTACACAGTGTAAGTTCTGTCTGTGATAGTAATTGTGCTTTTATTCTCAGGTCAGCAAAATTAGCCTGGTAGATTTGGCCGGGAGCGAGAGAGCTGACTCCACAGGCGCCAAAGGAACACGACTAAAAGTAAGTGTGCGTCATTGTATGAGCCGGAACCACAGCTCAGGGAAGCTGCCCCATAGTGTGCGCACACCAGATAACAGTGATCAGCTTTGTAATCAATACAATCATTCAATTCCAAGCTTATAACCCGCTCTCAGGTTTGTGTCTTTTCCCACCAATAGTTTGAGGGGCCCATTTATCAAGCATTATTTGCGGTTAAATCCCCCGAAAACATCAGTTTTCGGGGGTTAACCGCAAATATTAAGTAGCACTGAAATGTATTAAGGGGGACTGCAGCAGGAATCTCCGATCCCTGCTGCGATACCCCCCTGCAGCGCCGCCGGCCGCATCCCCCATAGGTTTCTATGGGGGATGCGAAGCTGCCCGATGTATCAACATCGGGCATCCCGGCATCGCAGCCCTGGGCTATCGCCATTCTGATATGGCGATAGCCCATTGTAGCCTATGGCTACACATCGCACTGCGCGAGCGGCATGATGATGATACATAGTGTATATACAGTATATACAGCCTCCTGGGCAGTGCCGGGTATATATACTGTAACCTGGATGTTAGTAATGATGATACATAGTGTATATACAGTATATACAGCCTCCTGGGCAGTGCCGGGTATATATACTGTAACCTGGATGTTAGTAATGATGATACATAGTGTATATACAGTATATACAGCCTCCTGGGCAGTGCCGGGTATATATACTGTAACCTGGATGTTAGTAATGATACACAGTATATACACAGCCTCCTGGGCAGTGCCGGGTATATATACTGTAACCTGGATGTTAGTAATGATGATACATAGTGTATATACAGCCTCCTGGGCAGTGCCGGGTATATATACTGTAACCTGGATGTTAGTAATGATACACAGTATATACACAGCCTCCTGGGCAGTGCCGGGTATATATACTGTAACCTGGATGTTAGTAATGATGATACATAGTGTATATACAGTATATACAGCCTCCTGGGCAGTGCCGGGTATATATACTGTAACCTGGATGTTAGTAATGATACACAGTATATACACAGCCTCCTGGGCAGTGCCGGGTATATATACTGTAACCTGGATGTTAGTAATGATGATACATAGTGTATATACAGTATATACAGCCTCCTGGGCAGTGCCGGGTATATATACTGTAACCTGGATGTTAGTAATGATACACAGTATATACACAGCCTCCTGGGCAGTGCCGGGTATATATACTGTAACCTGGATGTTAGTAATGATGATACATAGTGTATATACAGTATATACAGCCTCCTGGGCAGTGCCGGGTATATATACTGTAACCTGGATGTTAGTAATGATGATACATAGTGTATATACAGTATATACAGCCTCCTGGGCAGTGCCGGGTATATATACTGTAACCTGGATGTTAGTAATGATACATAGTGTATATACAGTATATACAGCCTCCTGGGCAGTGCCGGGTATATATACTGTAACCTGGATGTTAGTAATGATGATACATAGTGTATATACAGTATATACAGCCTCCTGGGCAGTGCCGGGTATATATACTGTAACCTGGATGTTAGTAATGATGATACATAGTGTATATACAGTATATACAGCCTTCTGGGCAGTGCCGGGTATATATACTGTAACCTGGATGTTAGTAATGATGATACATAGTGTATATACAGTATATACAGCCTCCTGGGCAGTGCCGTGTGTGTAATAATTTCTCTGTTTGCAGGAAGGTGCAAATATCAACAAATCGCTGACCACACTGGGGAAAGTCATCTCTGCTCTCGCTGAGGTGGTAAGTGCCCGCTCCCCTCCTGATGCTGTGTTAGTGTAGCGCTGTGCACACTATGTCATTATTGTATAATCCCCTCCTGATGCTGTGTTAGTGTAGCGCTGTGCACACTATGTCATTATTGTATAATCCCCTCCTGATGCTGTGTTAGTGTAGCGCTGTGCAAACTATGTCATTATTGTATAATCCCCTCCTGATGCTGTGTTAGTGTAGCGCTGTGCACACTATGTCATTATTGTATAATCCCCTCCTGATGCTGTGTTAGTGTAGCGCTGTGAACACTGTCATTATTGTATAATCCCCTGATAATGCTGTGTTAGTGTAGCACTGTGCACACTGTCATTATTGTATAATCCCCTCCTGATGCTGTGTTAGTGTAGCACTGTGCACACTATGTCATTATTGTATAATCCCCTGATGATGTGTCATCGGCAAATCAGGGCACAGCATTGCTTTGGGATCCCCTGGAATCTGCGTATTTGGGTGACCATGGATTTGCTGAATTCCTAGTTTTCAAAGATCGGTGCCTTAATGCAGCATCACAGCGGTGACTGCAAATCAGTCTGATACATGTGGGCTTCTATGGAATGCACACGTCCCCAGACCTGTCCATCCTGGCTCTGACCTACCTGCCTGTGTGCCTGATCTGAGCCACGCCCCCAGGTCAGCCCACCTCCGGCAGCGCTGAGTGAGGCCACGCCTCTTCTGTCACCGGAATATAGCGGCTGCTGGGGATCACTGCTCAGATAAGGGGCGCATGGCATGTAATGAATGGCTGTTACTAAGGCATTACTGTGCGGATGGGACATGGCCGGCAGCAATTCCAGCCTTGTCCTCAGTCCGTTACTATTACAGCTTGGAATGGGCATATTCTTATTCTTCTTCTTATTATTATTATTATTATGCTCTGAGCAAGAGCCTTAAATCCAGTAATGGTGACTGAAGCGCCCATTGTGTGCGGTATACTCTGCAGTGTTAGCATGTGGTCAGGTGGCGTGAAGCGGGCGTGTGCGTGTGTGCGGCTACATGTGATGTTACTCTCTCCTTCCTCCATGCTGTCTTGCCAGGATAACTGTCCCAGCAAGGTAGGTTTACCTGGTGATATACGTTTATGTTCCGTGTTCTGTGTCTGTGCCCCCCACACAATACATAACCTACATTCCACATACCATAGATTATACGTCCCAACCGCAGGGCTGCCACCATACCCGCTCCTTCATATCGCCCTGCATATCCCACCCTCTCCTGTGACCGCCACTCTTCCACCAATCCGAACCTGCAGGTGCACTGACCCCTCCTTCAGATCACCCTGCATATCCCGCCCTACCCTGTGACCGCCACTCTTCCACCAATCCGAACCTGCAGGTGCACTGACCCCTCCTTCAGATCGCCCTGCATATCCTGCCCTCCCCTGTGACCGCCACTCTTCCACCAATCCGAACCTGCAGGTGCACTGACCCCTCCTTCAGATCGCCCTGCATATCCCGCCCTCCCCTGTGACCACCAATCCGAACCTGCAGGTGCACTGACCCCTCCTTCAGATCGCCCTGCATATCCCGCCCTCCCCTGTGACCGCCACTCTTCCACCAATCCGAACCTGCAGGTGCACTGACCCCTCCTTCAGATCGCCCTGCATATCCCGCCCTCCCCTGTGACCGCCACTCTTCCACCAATCCGTATTTGCAGGTGCACTGACCCCTCCTTCAGATCACCCTGCATATCCCGCCCTCCCCTGTGACTTCCACCAATCCGAACCTGCAGGTGCACTAACCCCTTTCTTCAGATCGCCCTGCATATCCTGCCCTCCCCTGTGACCGCCACTCTTCCACCAATCCGAACCTGCAGGTGCACTGACCCCTCCTTCAGATCGCCCTGCATATCCCGCCCTCCCCTGTGACCGCCACTCTTCCACCAATCCGAACCTGCAGGTGCACTGACCCCCTTCCCCAGCTGGGTGTAAGCGAGGGGATTTATGAAATGCCCACAGAGACCCCCCTGTGATTGTTAGGGTGCAGGGTTTTGTTATGTAGAGGCTGCTTCCCCCACCATGCTGATGCTCTATAGCCCATCTGGTCCCCCCACCGCTGTGCAGTCTCATGTAGTATAGTGACAGGGATTGGTGCATTAATAGCCAGAATAAACAGTGGGATCATTTTATTCCGCACTTTGAGAAGAACTAGACAATGTTGTATCACAGTCATATAATAATTCTGTTCTACTTTGCAGAGTAAAAAGAAGAAAAAGACAGATTTCATTCCTTATCGAGATTCTGTACTCACCTGGCTGCTACGTGAGAATTTAGGTATGTACTCTGCGCTTACCCTGCAGCGGTCTGGTACTGCCGCTGTGCTCGCCAACTTATAATTACAGCCTAACCCAGTGGTTCCCAAACTGTGTGCCGTGGCTCCCTGGGGTGCCTCGGGACACATGCAGGGGTGCCCTGGGTTGGTGGTCCAGGACCAATTCAAATTATTAATGGTTAATTATTTATGAGCATAACCGGTGCTGGTGGCTGTCAATCATAAAATGTGTACAAACAGAAGCAAATCCTGCCCTTTACCACATAACTGACCCTAAGAATCACATATAAACTCAATCTAATTATTTATTTGGGGGCCGTGAAAAAAATTCTGATACTCTAGGGTGCCGTGAATCAAAAAAGATTGGGAATCTCTGGCCTAACCATTGGCTAGGAACGAAGGACTTACCTGCTTGGCAGTAGGACCTTGTGCATTGATAGGCTGCATTCTCAGTGATGTCACTGGCTCCTAGTGATTAGGGCCCCCATTTATCATTGATCGCATTTACAATACGATCTGGGCGGAATATTACCTCATTTCGCCCCCATGTATCATCTTCCAGGGCGCAGGGACAGGGCTCCGAAAGGAGCCTGTCCCTGCGAAGCCCTGACCCGGAAGCCAGGGGGTCTGCGCGGTTATGCGCTGACCCCCCGCGACCCCGCTGACCTCGGGCAGTGCGATATGTAGCCATAGGCTACAACGGGCTATCGCCACATTAGAATGGCGATAGCCCAGGGCTGGGATGCCGGGCTGCCCGATGTTGATACATTATAGGTTTCTATGGGGGGATGCGAAGCTGCCCGATGTATCAACATCGGGCAGCCCGGCATCGCACCCCTGGGCTATCGCCATTCTGATATGGCGATAGCCCATTGTAGCCTATGGGTGCACATCGCACTGCCCGAGCAGGGCAGTGCGGTAAGAGGGGTCGGAGGGGGTCAGCGCATAATCGCGCATGCGCAGACCCCCTGGCTTCCGGCTTAGCACTTCGCAGGGATGGGCTCCTTTCGGAGCCCTGACCCTGCAGTGCCAGGGATGATACATGTGGTTGGTAGTGTCCTGCATTATCAGCGATATGGCTGGTAGTGTCCTGCATTGTCAGCGATGTGGCTGGTAGTGTCCTGCATTATCAGCGATGTGGCTGGTAGTGTCCTGCATTGTCAGCGATGTGGCTGGTAGTGTCCTGCATTATCAGCGATATGGCTGGTAGTGTCCTGCATTGTCAGCGATGTGGCTGGTAGTGTCCTGCATTGTCAGCGATGTGGCTGGTAGTGTCCTGCATTGTCAGCGATATGGCTGGTAGTGTCCTGCATTGTCAGCGATATGGCTGGTAGTGTCCTGCATTGTCAGCGATATGGCTGGTAGTGTCCTGCATTATCAGCGATATGGCTGGTAGTGTCCTGCATTGTCAGCGATGTGGCTGGTAGTGTCCTGCATTGTCAGCGATGTGGCTGGTAGTGTCCTGCATTGTCAGCGATATGGCTGGTAGTGTCCTGCATTGTCAGCGATATGGCTGGTAGTGTCCTGCATTATCAGCGATGTGGCTGGTAGTGTCCTCCGTCTCTGCATTGTCAGCGATGTGGCTTGTATTGTCCTGCATTGTCAGCGATGTGGCTGGTAGTGTCCTGCATTGTCAGCGATGTGGCTGGTAGTGTCCTGCATTGTCAGCGATGTGGCTGGTAGTGTCCTGCATTGTCAGCGATGTGGCTGGTAGTGTCCTCCGTGGCTGCATTGTCAGCGATGTGGCTGGTAGTGTCCTGCATTGTCAGCGATGTGGCTGGTAGTGTCCTCCGTGGCTGCATTGTCCTGACACAGCACACAATATGCCTCTTCCTGTCTGAGTAGGAGATTGATGCACTTCCTGAGGCTGAACATCATTGCACTCTTTCAGGTGGGAACTCTCGCACTGCCATGGTTGCAGCTCTGAGCCCGGCTGACATAAATTATGATGAAACTCTGAGTACACTAAGGTGAGAAACTGTAAACCCCCACACCTATATTGTATCATGTATTAAAATAACCAGTTAGTAGGGTTAATTTTAAAAGTCACAGTCGCCACTTAATGTGCACATTCAAAGTGGTTTAATACTTAAGCTAGATTCCAGAGGTGTCACAAACGGTGGGGTCCGGCTTGCGGCCACCAACGAACTTCCTCGACCTCTGGTGCATTCCTATTAAACCAGGGCTGGGCAATTGCGGCCCTCCAGATGTTAAGGAACTACACAACCCAGCATGCCTTGCATCAGTTTCAGCATGGCCACATAGCAAAACTAATTCAAAGCATCCTGGGATGTGTAGTTCCTCTACATCTGGAGGGCCGCAATTGCCCAGCCCTGTATTAAACAGTCATATTTGTCAGGGACATTTTGTGGAATTCCTATAAATCTTAAGTTATGCCTACGATCTCTATTTTCGGTATCGTCAATTTTGTCTGTTTTGCCATTGAACTTGCTTCAGATTTATTTGTTCTTGATTATATGATTCCAAAGCTTGGTCTTTTAGATCGCTCACCCTCTGCTCCAATTCCATTATTCTAGCAGTGTTTTCCCTAATTTTAACTAACTAAGGCAGAGTCTGGGTTCAGGTAATTCCCCCTTTTGGTACAGCTGCAGTGCAGAATAATTCAGTCAGCGCTCAATATCAAGCGGTCTCACATGTGGGTTTGGGGCGAACGATGTGTATGAATCTGACCGCTGTCTGTTCTGTCTTATCGGGGGATTTTTTCTTTTACTAGATATGCGGATCGTGCTAAGCAGATCAAATGTAACGCTATTATTAATGAAGATCCGAACGCCAAACTGGTGCGCGAGCTTAAAGATGAAGTCACGCGTCTGAAAGATCTGCTGAGGGCGCAGGGACTGGGCGATATCATTGACAGTAAGTACAGATTGCCAGCTACACCAGAATGCATGCATCCATTCATCTAGAGACTGACCAATGGCCTTCCAGCTGGCCCCAGGAAAGTGTGACTATCTCTGCAGCCCCCGCCGTATACTTTTCTCTGCGGCCTCCGCCTTATACTGTTATCTGCTGTTAATGTCTCTGCGGCCTCCGCCGTATACTGTTCTCTGCTGTTATTGTCTCTGCGGAACGTAATGTGATAGACACCTAGGTACAGGTCAGGGAGAGTCCGCGGCTACTAAACCTTACTTCTGTCTTCTCCCTGCCTTCCGTCAGTTGATTCTATTGAAGACAATTTCCTCGGAATGAAATGTGTGTATGACTATAATCTTCTTCTCTCCCCATGGGCCTCGCTTCTCAGCCAAGCCGCTTAATTCTGCATGTCCGCCCCGACTGCCAGGAAATCTCAGACACTGGAAATGTAGACGCAGGAGATTAGCGATGTCCCAGATTACAGCGTGCGCCTGTTGCTGTCCTCCAATGTAGGGGAGATTACCTGTCTGTCCTGCAAGGCGGCTTCATGTCTTTATATTTACACTTTACTGGCTCATAGTGCCAGCGGAACTGAGGGGGCGGAGCATATAAAGCAGCCATTGTTGTAGTCTATACTTAGTAAGGGGTGCTTGGGGACAGATGACCGAAATATAAACAGAATGGGTAATGAAGAGCTGGTTGGCTGGAACTTTATCTCTCTCCACAGCTAGGCCCATAGACCCCAGTGTTCCCTACTTTTGGGTTCCATTTTCATTATGGGTGAGCGAGGTGCAGAGTGAGAACTCGCCCCGTGACTGCATTCTCCAGAGCTGCGTGGTAGTAGCCAGTTCTGTGCTATATCTGAGATTTCCCAGCCACCGAGAGAGGGTGGCGCCAGCTGAATTGGCGCGTATGCTGGAGGCGATGGCGGCACTGCATGATGAGGTCTGGCATTCGCTATATGCATTGAGCAGCTCCGCTGATTCCGGGATCGGTGAACCGGCCGCTTTATCCTCGGCTGCACGTTTTTCTGCCATGAATTATTATTTCCCCTGCTGTGCCAGCTATATAACAGCTACTCTTCCCTGCGCTCCTTCCTGTACGGTATATTGCGTTATACCCCTACTAATCGCCTGGCTACTGGGTAATGTGACTGTGAGCGTGCTGTTCTCCAACCCCTTATCCACTTCTCACCACCCTCTACCTATCTTTACGCGCTAAAAATGGTTGCTTTACCCCTTTATATGTATGTATGATGTTTGTTGTCCTCCTCTTACACTCTGCTCCATATTTTCCTGCCTCTTTCCTGCACCTGACTGACCCTCGTAGCCGCCATCTTGCAGAAGCCTCTGTCCGTCTCTCACTGTGGTTTTCCCCCCTCTCTCTCCTTGTTCCTCTCCCCCCGGCTTCCCCTCTTGTCTTGTATTTAGCTCTTCCTTCTGTTGGGTGCCTTCCTTTCTCAGACGTCAATGATAACCAGAACCTTAAGAATAAGTACTTGCTAGCCAATGAGAATCAACGGCCTGGCCATTTCTCCACAGCCTCCATGAGCTCGCTGGCATCTTCCCCATCTTCCTGTTCTCTCAGTAGTCAGGTGGGGCTGACCTCGGTTACCAGTATCCAGGAAAGGATCATGTCCACGCCAGGCGGAGAGGAGGCCATAGAGCGGCTAAAGGTAATGTAGTTACTGTTCTGCTCCTCTGCATAGCATTGCCCTGTTCAGTCAGCAGTCATATATAAGCTACGTAGATAAAACTTCTCTCCTGTTGCTACGCGCATTGTCAGGCATGGTCCACACTGATCCTTTTGTCTGCGGCCAGATCACTGTTCAGCAGTGGCGACAAAAATCTATTGATCTTGGTGCTTCCCACAGACAGAGAACTCTGAATCAGTGGCCGTCAGGTAACTACTGTACTCACTGTACTGAGACTAGGCCCCAAAGTATGGAGACCATCTGTAATGGGCTGATGGCACACTGTCTGGTGTACAGTACTTATTACAGCGTTCCGAGGTCTGCACTACATACACTATACACTGCGTGCGGTTACTGCACCACTGACTGGGAATGTGGCAGTGACTGGATCTCACAGGCTGTTACATAGACCCCAATGTATGGACACCATCTGTAATGGGCTGATGGCACACTGTCTGGGGGACACTACTTATTACAGTGTTCCGAGGTCTGCACTACATACACTATGCACTGTGTGCGGTTACTGCACCACTGACTGGGAATGTGGCAGTGACTGGATCTCACAGGCTGTTACATAGACCCCAATGTATGGACACCATCTGTAATGGGCTGATGGCACACTGTCTGGGGGACAGTACTTATTACAGCGTTCCTAGGTCTGCACTACATACACTATGCACTGCGTGCGGTTACTGCATCACTGACTGGGAATGTGGCAGTGACTGTATCTCACAGGCTGTTACATAGACCCCAATGTATGGACACCATCTGTAATGGGATGATAGCACACTGTCTGGGGGACAGTACTTATTACAGTGTTCCTAGGTCTGCACTACATACACTATGCACTGCGTGCGGTTACTGCACCACTGACTGGGAATGTGGCAGTGACTGTATCTCACAGGCTGTTACATAGACCCCAATGTATGGACACCATCTGTAATGGGCTGATGGCACACTGTCTGGGGGACAGTACTTATTACAGCGTTCCTAGGTCTGCACTACATACACTATGCACTGCGTGCGGTTACTGCACCACTGACTGGGAATGTGGCAGTGACTGTATCTCACAGGCTGTTACATAGACCCCAATGTATGGACACCATCTGTAATGGGCTGATGGCACACTGTTTGGTGTACAGTACTTATTACAGCGTTCCTAGGTCTGCACTACATACACTATGCACTGCGTGCCGTTACTGCACCACTGACTGGGAATGCTGCAGTGACTTTATCTCACAGGCTGTTACATAGACCCCAATGTATGGACACCATCTGTAATGGGCTGATGGCACACTGTCTGGTGGACAGTACTTATTACAGTGTTCCTAGGTCTGCACTACATACACTATGCACTGCGTGCGGTTACTGCACCACTGACTGGGAATGTGGCAGTGACTGTATCTCACAGGCTGTTACATATTTATTATTTATTAACAGTTTCTTATATATGGCACACATATTCCGCAGCGCTTTACAGAGAATATTTTAACAATCACATCAGTCCCGGCCCCAGTGAAGCTTACACTCTATATTCCCTACCACATGTACATGCACATGCAGACATTCTAGGGTTAATTTTTGTTGGAAGCCAATTAACCTATCTGTATATTTTTGGATTGTGGGAGGAAACCGGAGTACCCAGAGGAAACCCACGCAAGTACGGGGAGAATATACAAACTCCGCACATTTAGAGCCATGGTGGGGATCGAACCCATGACCTCAGTGCTGTGAGGCAGTAATGCTAACCATTACACCATCCGTGCTGCCCCGTAGACCCCAATGTATGGACGCCATCTGTAATGGGCTGATAGCACACTGTCTGGGGGCAGTACTTATTGCAGAGTTCCTAGGTCTGCACTACATACACTATGCACTGCGTGCGGTTACTGCACCACTGACTGGGAATGTTGCCGTGTGTTCTCGCCTGTCATGGCTTCCACTTGAAGCAGTGGTGCGCTGTAATGTGCGTAGCTATGATGGAAGACTTGTGCCCAACTAGCACTTGTCTAGAGGAGATGTGGCCCCCTCCCCCACACAGCTGGTCTCTGCCGTGGTACAAGACATAGACGGCACAGTCTTTATGGGTGAACAGTTGTGCTATTGTGTCCACTCTATAAGTGGACCCGGTTGTCACATATTTATATGCAGAAGACAAAGAGCGGGTCAGTTCTAGTGCAGGAGATCTGCAGTAACCGGAACATGAGCACCAACTTCTGTGCTTTATCGGACAGATTCAGGCAGGTCCCAATAAGTGACGTCAGGCCAGTCTGTGCATACACCGACCCCCAACCCCGCCCAGCACCTTCCATCTGATGGTGTGCATATACTACCCCCAGCCCGCCCAGCACCTTCCATCCGATGGCGTGCATATACTACCCCCAGCCCGCCCAGCACCTTCCATTCAATGGTGTGCATATACTACCCCTAGCCCGCCCAGCACCTTCCATCCGATGGCGTGCATATACTACCCCCAGCCCGCCCAGCACCTTCCATCCAATGGTGTGCATATACTACCCCTAGCCCGCCCAGCACCTTCCATCCGATGGCGTGCATATACTACCCCCAGCCCGCCCAGCACCTTCCATCCAATGGTGTGCATATACTGAACCCCAGCCCGCCCAGCACCTTCCATCTGATGGTGTGCATATACTACCCCCAGCCCGCCCAGCACCTTCCATCCGATGGCGTGCATATACTACCCCCAGCCCGCCCAGCACCTTCCATCCGATGGTGTTCATATACTACCCCCAGCCCCGCCCAGCACCTTCCATCCGATGGTGTGCATATACTGAACCCCAGCCCGCCCAGCACCTTCCATCCGATGGTGTGCATATACTACCCCCAGCCCGCCCAGCACCTTCCATCTGATGGTGTGCATATACTGACCTCCAGCCCGCCCAGCACCTTCCATCCGATGGTGTGCATATACCGACCCCCAGCACCTTCCATCCAATGGTGTGCATATACTACCCCAGCCCTGCCCAGCACCTTCCATCCGATGGTGTGCATATACTACCCCAGCCCTGCCCAGCACCTTCCATCCGATGGTGTGCATATACTACCCCCAGCCCTGCCCAGCACCTTCCATCCGATGGTGTGCATATACTACCCCCAGCCCGCCCCGGAACACCTTCCATCCGATGGTGTGCATATACTGACCCCCAGCCCGCCCAGCACCTTCCATCCGATGGTGTGCATATACTGACCCCCAGCACCTGCCATCCGATGGTGTGCATATACTGACCCCCAGCACCTGCCATCCGATGGTGTGCATATACTGACCCCCAGCACCTTCCATCCGATGGTGTGCTTATACTGACCCCAGCACCTTCCATCCGATGGTGTGCATATACCGACCCCCAACCCCACCCAGCACCTTCCATCCGATGGTGTGCATATACTACCCCAGCCCTGCCCAGCACCTTCCATCCGATGGTGTGCATATACTACCCCAGCCCTGCCCAGCACCTTCCATCCGATGGTGTGCAAATACTACCCCCAGCCCTGCCCAGCACCTTCCATCCGATGGTGTGCATATACTACCCCCAGCCCGCCCCGGAACACCTTCCATCCGATGGTGTGCATATACTGACCTCCAGCCCTGCCCAGCACCTTCCATTCGATGGTGTGCATATACTGACCCCCAGCCCGTCCAGCACCTTCCATCCGATGGTGTGCATATATTGACCTCCAGCCCGTCCAGCACCTTCCATCCGATGGTGTGCATATACTGACCCCCAGCCCTGCCCAGCACCTTCCATCCGATGGTGTGCATATACTGACCCCCAGCCCGTCCAGCACCTTCCATCCGATGGTGTGCATATACTACCCCCAGCCCTGCCCAGTACCTTCCATCCGATGGTGTGCATATACTGACCCCCAGCACCTGCCATCCGATGGTGTGCATATACTGACCCCCAGCACCTTCCATCCGATGGTGTGCTTATACTGACCCCAGCACCTTCCATCCGATGGTGTGAGTATACCGACCCCCAACCCCACCCAGCACCTTCCATCCGATGGTGTGCATATACTACCCCCAGCCCGCCCAGCACCTTCCATCTGATGGTGTGCATATACCGACCCCCAACCCCACCCAGCACCTTCCATCCGATGGTGTGCATATACTACCCCCAGCCCGCCCAGCACCTTCCATCCGATGGTGTGCATATACCGACCCCCAACCCCACCCAGCACCTTCCATCCGATGGTGTGCATATACTGACCCCCAGCCCGCCCAGCACCTTCCATCCGATGGTGTGCATATACTGACCCCCAGCACCTGCCATCCGATGGTGTGCGTATACTGACCCCCAGCACCTTCCATCCGATGGTGTGCTTATACTGACCCCAGCACCTTCCATCCGATGGTGTGCATATACCGACCCCCAACCCCACCCAGCACCTTCCATCCGATGGTGTGCATATACTACCCCCAGCCCGCCCAGCACCTTCAATCTGATGGTGTGCATATACCGACCCCCAACCCCACCCAGCACCTTCCATCCGATGGTGTGCATATACTGACCCCCAGCCCGCCCAGCACCTTCCATCCGATGGTGTGCATATACTGACCCCCAGCACCTGCCATCCGATGGTGTGCGTATACTGACCCCCAGCACCTTCCATCCGATGGTGTGCTTATACTGACCCCAGCACCTTCCATCCGATGGTGTGCATATACCGACCCCCAACCCCACCCAGCACCTTCCATCCGATGGTGTGCATATACTACCCCCAGCCTGCCCAGCACCTTCCATCCGATGGTGTGCATATACTGACCCCCAGCACCTGCCATCCGATGGTGTGCATATACTGACCCCCAGCCCGCCCAGCACCTTCCATCCGATGGTGTGCATATACTGACCTCCAGCCCGCCCAGCACCTGCCATCCGATGGTGTGCATATACTGACCCCCAGCACCTGCCATCCGATGGTGTGCATATACTGACCCCCAGCACCTGCCATCCGATGGTGTGCATATACTGACCCCCAGCCCGCCCAGCACCTTCCATCTGATGGTATGCATCCCCAAAAATTCCCTGCTCTGACGTCCCCGTATCCATGCACTGACAGGTGCACCAATATGCAAAATGAATACAACTGCTTTGTGCCTCGTACCTCGATGATGTCACTATTTACTAGTGTACTGGTAGGCTGCGTCCTTTTGTATATTAGTTTAGACTAACTGCCACTATTGTCCTTGTAGCGAGTAACTCTGGTCTCCATGGATACACACTTGTGTAACTGCTCTGTGTTAGTAACAGATGTATCACCAGCCATATATCCCCTACGCTCCAGATTATATAGAAATAAGAGGCCACGCACCGGCATCCTAACCTGGGGTCACTGTACCGGGATTCGGGGCCTCCCTTTCTATATCCTGACCATATCATGATTATACAAGTTCATTTCTCCACCAGGAATCAGAGAAAATTATTGCGGAGCTCAATGAGACATGGGAAGAAAAGCTTAGAAAAACAGAAGCTATCCGCATGGAGAGGTAACATACCCTAATGTTATGTCCTCATTTATTCTTAATGTATTGCCCTCAGGAAGTAGCATTTATCCTCCGTAACTCCCTGTACACCCAGCGTGGTGGAGTAGGGGGGATATGGTGTGGGCATGACTGAGGTTCCTGGGATCCAGACCCCACCAGCGCTGTATCAGACGATACAACATGGCTGATTACCCGGAGAACTGGACCCACGTCAGAGGGTGCTCAATACTATCTCCTATCTGCCTTCTCCCTGCTGCCAGCCTGGTGTGTCTCTAACAGGCCTCTCTAGTATGGCGGATCACTGGCTGCTACCACCCACCCTGTGACATGTGCAATCCCCCTACATTATTATTACTATTATTATTATATTTGTATTTATAAGGCACCACAAGTGATACGCAGCGACGTACATATAGAACACATTAGAACAGTACAGGGTACACAGAACTAGACATAACAGCAACAGAAGAATAAAAACAGAGCACAAGTAACAGCACAAATCTTAGTACACAATACAGCTGAGATGTAGGGAAGTGAGTGAGAAGAGATGCGGGTATAGATGGTAGGTGAGTAAGAGAGCTGAGATGTAGGGAAGTGAGTGAGAAGAGATGCGGGTATAGATGGTAGGTGAGTAAGAGAGCTGAGATGTAGGGAAGTGAGTGAGAAGAGATGCAGGTATAGATGGTAGGTGAGTAAGAGAGCTGAGATGTAGGGAGGTGAGTGAGAAGAGATGCTGGTATAGATGGTAGGTGAGTGAGAGCTGAGATGTAGGGAAGTGAGTGAGAAGAGATGCTGGTATAGATGGTAGGTGAGTAAGAGAGCTGAGATGTAGGGAGGTGAGTGAGAAGAGATGCAGGTATAGATGGTAGGTGAGTAAGAGAGCTGAGATGTAGGGAAGTGAGTGAGAAGAGATGCAGGTATAGATGGTAGGTGAGTAAGAGCTGAGATATAGGGAAGTGAGTGAGAAGAGATGCTGGTATAGATGGTAGGTGAGTAAGAGAGCTGAGATGTAGGGAGGTGAGTGAGAAGAGATGCAGGTATAGATGGTAGGTGAGTAAGAGAGCTGAGATGTAGGGAGGTGAGTGAGAAGAGATGCAGGTATAGATGGTAGGTGAGTGAGAGCTGAGATGTAGGGAAGTGAGTGAGAAGAGATGCGGGTATAGATGGTAGGTGAGTAAGAGAGCTGAGATGTAGGGAGGTGAGTGAGAAGAGATGCGGGTATAGATGGTAGGTGAGTAAGAGAGCTGAGATGTAGGGAGGTGAGTGAGAAGAGATGCGGGTATAGATGGTGGGTGAGTAAGGGAGCTGAGATGTAGGGAAGTGAGTGAGAAGAGATGCAGGTATAGATAGTAGGTGAGTAAGAGCTGAGATGTAGGGAAGTGAGTGAGAAGAGATGCAGGTATAGATAGTAGGTGAGTAAGAGAGGTGAGATGTAGGGAAGTGAGTGAGAAGAGATGCAGGTATAGATAGTAGGTGAGTAAGAGAGCTGAGATGTAGGGAAGCGAGTGAGAAGAGATGCGGGTATAGATGGTAGGTGAGTAAGAGAGCTGAGATATAGGGAAGTGAGTGAGAAGAGATGCGGGTATAGATGGTAGGTGAGTAAGAGAGGTGAGATGTAGGGAAGAGAGTGAGAAGAGATGCAGGTATAGATGGTAGGTGAGTAAGAGAGCTGAGATGTAGGGAAGTGAGTGAGAAGAGATGCGGGTATAGATGGTAGGTGAGTAAGAGAGCTGAGATGTAGGGAAGTGAGTGGAAGGGAAGCTGTAATTGAAATGCAAGAAGGGTGCTGTGAGAACCGGAGGGCAGAGGGCCCTACTCTAAGGAGCTTACAATCTAGAAGGAAGGGGACACAGACAGGTGACATGAGGTGCAGGTAATAAGACCTGAGGCAAGAAGTGAGCATGGCAGTGATGGTCAGGACATGAGGCAGCAGGTAGAGAGAATGGACAAAGTAGTCCTCTCCCTACTCCTATACTCCTCTCCTCCCTCCACCGGCACCGTTGACCCCCTAACAGCCCTGCACTGTGGCCCAAGCCACAACACACCATACTAGCAAGCAGAAAGCATGCAGAGTGAATAGGTGTAGCATAGGATTGAGGAACCATGGCTCTAGTACAACAGTGTAGTTCAGAAATTGAAGATAGTGTCAGAATAGAGAAAAGAAAAATAAATACAGTTAGGGTAAGTAGTGTGAGAAGCAGGTGTAGAGGGATCTATACAGTGCAGAGTGTAGAGGGACGTATGCAGTGCAGAGTGTAGAGGGACGTATTCAGTGCAGAGTGTAGAGGGACGTATGCAGTGCAGAGTGTAGAGGGACGTATGCAGTGCAGAGTGTAGAGGGACGTATGCAGTGCAGAGTGTAGAGGGACGTATGCAGTGCAGAGTGTAGAGGGACGTATGCAGTGCAGAGTGTAGAGGGACGTATGCAGTGCAGAGTGTAGAGGGACGTATGCAGTGCAGAGTGTAGAGGGACGTATGCAGTGCAGAGTGTAGAGGGACGTATGCAGTGCAGAGTGTAGAGGGACGTATGCAGTGTAGAGGGACGTATGCAGTGCAGAGAGAGAGAGAAGCGCGTGTAGCGGGACATATACAGCGCAGAGAGGCAGGTGTAGAGGGACATATACAGTGCAGAGAAGCAGGTGCAGAGGGACATATACAGTGCAGAGAGAGAAGCGGGTGTAGAGGGACATATACAGTGCAGAGAGAGAGAAGCGGGTGTAGAGGGACATATACAGTGCAGAGAAGCGGGTGTAGAGGGACATATACAGTGCAGAGAAGCAGGTGTAGAGGGACATATACAGTGCAGAGAAGCAGGTGTAGAGGGACATATACAGTGCAGAGAAGCAGGTGTAGAGGGGCATATACAGTGCAGAGAGAGAAGCAGGTGTAGAGGGACGTATACAGTGCAGAGAAGCTGGTGTAGAGGGACGTATACAGTGCAGAGAAGCAGGTGTAGAGGGACGTATGCAGTGCAGAGTGTAGAGGGACGTATGCAGTGTAGAGGGACGTATGCAGTGCAGAGTGTAGAGGGACGTATGCAGTGTAGAGGGACGTATGCAGTGCAGAGAGAGAGAGAAGCGCGTGTAGCGGGACATATACAGTGCAGAGAAGCAGGTGCAGAGGGACATATACAGTGCAGAGAGAGAAGCGGGTGTAGAGGGACATATACAGTGCAGAGAGAGAAGCGGGTGTAGAGGGACATATACAGTGCAGAGAAGCAGGTGTAGAGGGACATATACAGTGCAGAGAAGCAGGTGTAGAGGGACATATACAGTGCAGAGAAGCAGGTGTAGAGGGGCATATACAGTGCAGAGAGAGAAGCAGGTGTAGAGGGACGTATACAGTGCAGAGAAGCAGGTGTAGAGGGACGTATACAGTGCAGAGAAGCAGGTGTAGAGGGACGTATACAGTGCAGAGAAGCAGGTGTAGAGGGACGTATACAGTGCAGAGAAGCAGGTTTAGAGGGACGTATACAGTGCAGAGAAGCAGGTTTAGAGGGACGTATACAGTGCAGAGAAGCAGGTGTAGAGGGACGTATACAGTGCAGAGAAGCAGGTGTAGAGGGCCGTATGCAGTGCAGAGAAGCAGGTGTAGAGGGCCGTATACAGTGCAGAGAAGCAGGTGCAGAGGGACGTATACAGTGCAGAGAACCAGGTGTAGAGGGACGTATACAGTGCAGAGAAGCAGGTGTAGAGGGACGTATACAGTGCAGAGAAGCAGGTGTAGAGGGATGTATACAGTGCAGAGAGAGAGAGAAGCAGGTGTAGAGGGACGTATACAGTGCAGAGAGAGAAGCGGGTGTAGAGGGACATATACAGTGCAGAGAGAAAGAAGCGGGTGTAGAGGGACATATACAGTGCAGAGAAGCAGGTGTAGAGGGACATATACAGTGCAGAGAAGCAGGTGTAGAGAGACATATACAGTGCAGAGAGAGAGAAGCAGGTGTAGAGGGACATGTACAGTGCAGAGAGAGAGAGAGAAGCAGGTGTAGAGGGACATGTACAGTGCAGAGAAGCGGGTGTAGAGGGACATATACAGTGCAGAGAGAGAGAAGCGGTGTAGAGGGACATATACAGTGCAGAGAAGCGGGTGTAGAGGGACATATACAGTGCAGAGAAGCAGGTGTAGAGGGACATATACAGTGCAGAGAAGCAGGTGTAGAGGGGCATATACAGTGCAGAGAAGCAGGTGTAGAGGGACGTATACAGTGCAGAGAAGCAGGTGTAGAGGGACGTATGCAGTGCAGAGTGTAGAGGGACGTATGCAGTGCAGAGTGTAGAGGGACGTATGCAGTGCAGAGTGTAGAGGGACGCATGCAGTGTAGAGGGACGTATGCAGTGCAGAGAGAGAGAGAAGCGCGTGTAGCGGGACATATACAGTGCAGAGAAGCAGGTGTAGAGGGACATATACAGTGCAGAGAAGCAGGTGCAGAGGGACATATACAGTGCAGAGAGAGAAGCGGGTGTAGAGGGACATATACAGTGCAGAGAGAGAGAAGCGGGTGTAGAGGGACATATACAGTGCAGAGAAGCAGGTGTAGAGGGACATATACAGTGCAGAGAAGCAGGTGTAGAGGGACATATACAGTGCAGAGAAGCAGGTGTAGAGGGGCATATACAGTGCAGAGAGAGAAGCAGGTGTAGAGGGACGTATACAGTGCAGAGAAGCAGGTGTAGAGGGACGTATACAGTGCAGAGAAGCAGGTGTAGAGGGACGTATACAGTGCAGAGAAGCAGGTGTAGCGGGACGTATGCAGTGCAGAGTGTAGAGGGACGTATGCAGTGTAGGGGGACGTATGCAGTGCAGAGAGAGAGAGAAGCGCGTGTAGCGGGACATATACAGTGCAGAGAAGCAGGTGTAGAGGGACATATACAGTGCAGAGAAGCAGGTGCAGAGGGACATATACAGTGCAGAGAGAGAAGCGGGTGTAGAGGGACATATACAGTGCAGAGAGAGAAGCGGGTGTAGAGGGACATATACAGTGCAGAGAAGCAGGTGTAGAGGGACATATACAGTGCAGAGAAGCAGGTGTAGAGGGACATATACAGTGCAGAGAAGCAGGTGTAGAGGGGCATATACAGTGCAGAGAGAGAAGCAGGTGTAGAGGGACGTATACAGTGCAGAGAAGCAGGTGTAGAGGGACGTATACAGTGCAGTGAAGCAGGTGTAGAGGGACGTATACAGTGCAGAGAAGCAGGTGTAGAGGGACGTATACAGTGCAGAGAAGCAGGTGTAGAGGGACGTATACAGTGCAGAGAAGCAGGTGTAGAGGGACATATACAGTGCAGAGAGAGAAGCGGGTGTAGAGGGACATATACAGTGCAGAGAGAGAAGCGGGTGTAGAGGGACATATACAGTGCAGAGAAGCAGGTGTAGAGGGACATATACAGTGCAGAGAAGCAGGTGTAGAGGGACATATACAGTGCAGAGAAGCAGGTGTAGAGGGGCATATACAGTGCAGAGAGAGAAGCAGGTGTAGAGGGACGTATACAGTGCAGAGAAGCAGGTGTAGAGGGACGTATACAGTGCAGAGAAGCAGGTGTAGAGGGACGTATACAGTGCAGAGAAGCAGGTGTAGAGGGCCGTATGCAGTTCAGAGAAGCAGGTGTAGAGGGACGTATACAGTGCAGAGAAGCAGGTGTAGAGGGATGTATACAGTGCAGAGAGAGAGAGAAGCAGGTGTAGAGGGACGTATACAGTGCAGAGAGAGAAGCGGGTGTAGAGGGACATATACAGTGCAGAGAAGCAGGTGTATAGAGACATATACAGTGCAGAGAGAGAGAAGCAGGTGTAGAGGGACATGTACAGTGCAGAGAGAGAGAGAAGCAGGTGTAGAGGGACATGTACAGTGCAGAGAGAGAGAGAAGCAGGTGTAGAGGGACATGTACAGTGCAGAGAAGCAGGTGTAGAGGGACATATATAGTGCAGAGAAGCAGGTGTACAGGGACATCTACAGTGCAGAGAGAGAGAGAGAAGCAGGTGTAGAGGGACGTATACAGTGCAGAGAGAGAAGCAGGTGCAGAGGGACGTATACAGTGCAGAGAGAGAAGCAGGTGTAGAGGGACATATACAGTGCAGAGAGAGAAGCAGGTGTAGAGGGACGTATACAGTGCAGAGGGACATATACAGTGCAGAGAGAGAAGCAAGTGTAGAGGGACATACTGTATACAGTGCAGAGAAGCAGGTGTAGAGGGACATATACAGTGCAGGGAGAGAAGCAGGTGTAGAGGGACATACTGTATACAATTCAGAGGAGCAGGTGTAGAGGTACATACTGTACTGTATACAATTCAGAGAAGCAGGTGTAGAGGGACATATACACTGCAGAGATGGCTGATGTGGAATCTGGTACACTGAAATGGTTACAGAGAAACTACATGCGGTGTCACCATTGCTGACACACTCCGATCTAGGCTTTCCTGTATGGAATTGTATATAGCTACATGCACAAATATTACACAGACACCATTTCATATCAGGATAAACCACTGTGCGCACAGCTGAGATGTTACATAAAATCACTGTTTGCACTTTTTTCTTTATAGGGAAGCGTTACTGGCCGAGATGGGGGTGGCCATTCGAGAAGATGGTGGAACATTGGGTGTCTTCTCTCCTAAAAAGGTACAGCAGCCTCTTATGGTGTCAGGCAGAGCCGGCCCTAGCCTAAATGATGCCCTAGGCAAGATTTTGACTGTTGCCCCCTAGCACCGCCACTAGTTCCATCTCTGACCCTGCTCCCCTTTCCCAGCACCATCAACCCTCATCATAGCAGTCATCATTTTGGTGTCCCTACCCGCAATATTTTAAATAGAACCAGCGCACCCATTCGGTGCCTTTTTAGCTGAAAATTCATCTTATTTGCAATGTTATGACCAGCACACACAAGGAGCTTCTGATGAATAAAATGATATGCAGCATACCTATATTCTGTGTGCGACTGTGGCTGTACCTGCATACGGAATGCTATGTTACAGTAATTTCCATGAATACACTATTTCATATGCAGATACAGCCTCACTCACACACAGAATATAGGCATGCTGCATATCATTTTAATCAGCAGAAGCTGCTGATGCCCCTAGGCATTCCAAATGCCCTAGGCCAGGGGTTCCCAAAGTTTTTGAATCATGGCACCCCAAAGCATCAGAAATGTTTTTGCGGCACCCCCTAGGCTAAAGGTTTTTTATTGGGAAAGTCAGAAACAAATATTAAGTTAAATAAATTGTGTTTATATCTCATCCTTAGGGTCAGTTATGTGGTAATGGACAGGATGCACTTCTGTTTGTTCACAATATGACTATTATAATGGACATAAAAAACTTGAATTGGTCCTGGACCAACAACCCAGGGAACCCCTGCAAGTCCCCCAAGGCACACCAGGGTGCCACGGCACACAGTTTGGGAACCACTGCCCTAGGCAATTGCCTAGTTGGCCTATGCCTAAGGCCGGCTCTGGTGTCAGGGAACTAGGAATAGTCCCTTTGGGTCTGAAATCTCAGAGGAAGACAGAACAGATCATGTTGGATTTGTATCCCATCTGCATCTATCCATATATCAGTCTGTGTGTGTTTGTGTGTCTACTTCTGATGATATCAGATGCCATTCCTGGTCACACCGCAGCCTCTCCTATCCCCCCGCTGGTACATTTCCTCATCTCCTGCCCTCCCTGTCCCTGGTCACACCACAGCCTCTCCTATCCCCCCACTGGTACATTTCCTCTCATCTCCTGCCCTCCATGTCCCTGGTCACACCGCAGCCTCTCCTATCCCCCCGCTGGTACATTTCCTCATCTCCTGCCCTCCCTGTCCCTGGTCACATCGCAGCCTCTCCTATCCCCCCACTGGTACATTTCCTCATCTCCTGCCCTCCGTGTCCCTGGTCACACCGCAGCCTCTCCTATCCCCCCACTGGTACATTTCCTCATCTCCTGCCCTCCGTGTCCCTGGTCACACCGCAGCCTCTCCTATCCCCCCCACTGGTACATTTCCTCATCTCCTGCCCTCCGTGTCCCTGGTCACACCGCAGCCTCTCCTATCCCCCCACTGGTACATTTCCTCATCTCCTGCCCTCCCTGTCCCTGGTCACACCGCAGCCTCTCCTATCCCCCCACTGGTACATTTCCTCATCTCCTGCCCTCCCTGTCCCTGGTCACATCGCAGCCTCTCCTATCCCCCCACTGGTACATTTCCTCATCTCCTGTCCTCCCTGTCCCTGGTCACATCGCAGCCTCTCCTATCCACCCACTGGTACATTTCCTCATCTCCTGCCCTCCCTGTCCCTGGTCACACCGCAGCCTCTCCTATCCCCCCACTGGTACATTTCCTCATCTCCTGCCCTCCCTGTCCCTGGTCACACCGCAGCCTCTCCTATCCCCCCACTGGTACATTTCCTCATCTCCTGCCCTCCCTGTCCCTGGTCACACCGCAGCCTCTCCTATCCACCCACTGGTACATTTCCTCATCTCCTGCCCTCCGTGTCCCTGGTCACACCGCAGCCTCTCCTATCCCCCCACTGGTACATTTCCTCATCTCCTGCCCTCCGTGTCCCTGGTCACACCGCAGCCTCTCCTATCCCCCCACTGGTACATTTCCTCATCTCCTGCCCTCCGTGTCCCTGGTCACACCGCAGCCTCTCCTATCCCCCCACTGGTACATTTCCTCATCTCCTGCCCTCCGTGTCCCTGGTCACACCGCAGCCTCTCCTATCCCCCCCACTGGTACATTTCCTCATCTCCTGCCCTCCGTGTCCCTGGTCACACCGCAGCCTCTCCTATCCCCCCCACTGGTACATTTCCTCATCTCCTGCCCTCCGTGTCCCTGGTCACACCGCAGCCTCTCCTATCCACCCACTGGTACATTTCTTCCACAATTCATCGGACAATTTCACTTCTCTCCCAGATTCCATCCATGACTTTTGATGAATATTTTGACTCCCTATCTGCAGATCAGGTCGGTTTTCAACAGCAGAATTCATGAGCCAGGAATAATCGCTAATCTCCTTCCATGGCGTTTATTCCAGGGATTGTTCAGTGGTTAATGCATCTCCATCAGAATGCAATGCCATGTAATTATGGGGCGGATTAACCAGGAAACAATTGTGGTTCATTAATTCATCGTTGTTAGTAGATCAGTGATAATAATAGATGTAGTTATATATTTTAGTACAACATATACACCCCAAATAGTTATTGTATATGTACCACCTGTGCCAGGTCCCCGTTATTATGCTGTGGCGCTGCATCTCCCTATAGTTATTGTATATGTGCCACCTGTGCCAGGTCCCCGTTATTAGGCTGTGGTGCTGCATCTCCCTATAGTTATTGTATATGTGCCACCTGTGCCAGGTCCCCGTTATTAGGCTGTGGTGCTGCATCTCCCTATAGTTATTGTATATGTACCACCTGTGCCAGGTCCCTGGTATTAGGCTGTGGCGCTGCATCTCCCTATAGTTATTGTATATGTGCCACCTGTGCCAGGTCCCCGTTATTAGGCTGTGGTGCTGCATCTCCCTATAGTTATTGTATATGTGCCACCTGTGCCAGGTCCCCGTTATTAGGCTGTGGTGCTGCATCTCCCTATAGTTATTGTATATGTGCCACCTGTGCCAGGTCCCCGTTATTAGGCTGTGGTGCTGCATCTCCACATAGTTATTGTATATGTACCACCTGTGCCAGGTCCCGTTATTAGGCTGTGGTGCTGCATCTCCCGATAGTTATTGTATATGTACCACCTGTGCCAGGTCACTGTTATTAGGCTGTGGCGCTGCATCTCCCTATAGTTATTGTATATGTGCCACCTGTGCCAGGTCCCCGTTATTAGGCTGTGGTGCTGCATCTCCCTATAGTTATTGTATATGTGCCACCTGTGCCAGGTCTCCGGTATTAGGCTGTGGCGCTGCATCTCCCTATAGTTATTGTATATGTGCCACCTGTGCCAGGTCCCCGTTATTAGGCTGTGGTGCTGCATCTCCCTATAGTTATTGTATATGTGCCACCTGTGCCAGGTCACTGTTATTAGGCTGTGGCGCTGCATCTCCCTATAGTTATTGTATATGTGCCACCTGTGCCAGGTCCCCGTTATTAGGCTGTGGTGCTGCATCTCCCTATAGTTATTATATATGTGCCACCTGTGCTAGGTCCCCGTTATTAGGCTGTGGCGCTGCATCTTCCCATAGTTATTGTATATGTGCCACCTGTGCCAGGTCCCTGTTATTAGACTGTGACTCTGCATCTCCTGATAGTTATTGTATGTGTGCCACCTGTGCCAGGTCCCCGTTATTAGGCTGTGGTGCTGCATCTCCCTATAGTTATTGTATATGTGCCACCTGTGCCAGGTCCCTGTTATTAGGCTGTGACATCTCCCGCCAGGCAGCAGCTGGTAGTAGCTTGGTGCCATAGAGAAGCATACGGTCACTGCTGTCATTTCACCTGTCTTCCATGTGTCACTTTCTACTCTGCTGATCCCTCATTTCCTCCAGATCTTAACACCCAGCCCATGTGATCTCTTGGCTGACTCTAGTGGGGTCTTCTCCCCCCGAAAGGTTTGTTGTGTGGATCTGCTGCCCCACGTAGCATAGCTGAGAGTAGAAAGCCCGGGGGTGGGTGGGTTAGTAAATGTGCTTTGTGGACTCACCTTAGTGTCACTATTGCCCCCGCCGTGGGTAATGTCACATGTAGTGCAGTGACAATGATGTACAGGGAATTCCCGGCAGGTTTGGGGTCTCTGGCGGCACATTACCGCTAGTCTGTGCACTGTTCCGCTGAGCTCTTGGTATTTTCATTGCAGACTCCGCATCTCGTCAATCTGAATGAAGATCCTCTCATGTCTGAGTGCCTTTTGTATTATATTAAGGATGGTATAACCAGGTGAGCTGGCTTTCTGTATGGATATTCAGTGCTGTTCTGTAATAATTACGGGCGTTGACCTGTCGCTCCTGCCTCTCCAGGGTGGGCCAGACGGATGCGGAGAGACGCCAGGACATTGTGCTCAGCGGTGCCCACATAAGGGAGGAGCACTGTCTGTTCCGCAGTGAGAGGAAGCCCAATGGAGAAGGTGAGTGATGCGTTTACATTACAGAGTAGACGGGGAGGTCCCATCTCGCTCTGCACAGCAATGGGGACCCCTGCTGGCTGTACTTGGCTACTACACTCCATAAACTAGTAGCCACAGATCTCCGCATAAGGTTTGCATCTGCCTTCTGCAGCTTAGAAATAAATTCCAACAAACAAATGTGATTTCAACATTTTTTATTATGTTTTTCCAAATATTACATTTGTATTTTATTTGCTCGTATCTTGTCATGTCCTTCAGGTTTGCTACATTAACGTAACTTGTACAACCCATCAGTTTTAAGGTTTAGCCATTACCCAGCCATCTATCTGATTGGCACACGGACTGACCGATATGCCACCGCTGTAGTGGATGAGGGGGGCTGGCATGAATGGGTTATCTTCACAGAACAAAAAAAGACTACAGCCAATGGTTATAAATGCTCTTGTTTCTTCCCAGTGATTGTGACGCTGGAGCCGTGCGAGAGGTCAGAGACATACGTGAACGGGAAGCGGGTGGTTCTCACGGTGCAGTTGCGTTCTGGTGAGCATTGTCTAGATCATTGCCCCCTTACAGATTCCCAGAGTTGGAAAAAAAACAGGTTTAAAAAAAAAAAAAATTTGCAGTAATGTTTTGATGTAAAAAATGTTTTATCCTGGTATAGTAATACTGTGAAATGTTGCTTTGTATTAGAAACCTTAAGCAACCGTGTTTTAATGCTTCCAAAGTTATTAGGCTCTCTAGTATTATTCCACATTCTTGTTGCTTGTGATCTTCACCTACGTAAGCTGAACCAATGTTGTAAATCACACACCGAACCAAGATATAGGAAAGTGAATCAGATGAGTGGTGCTAAATCTTCCTAGCATCAAGCTTTGATTAATGTGATGGTGGTGTTCTAGGCTGGGTACACACCTATAGAATCTTGGCCAGTTCTCTCGATATCGGGTAATTGACTGTTGGATTGTATAGATGTGGATGCAATGCTGATGCAGGAGCGTCAGTGGCTTATAATGCTCCTGCATCGGTCGGGACCAGGAGGTCGCATCTTATGTGCTGCACATGTGACCTCCTGGTGGTTTAAACCAGCCAGCCCTGCAGATTCCTCATGGTTATATTCAGCACATGTCTGTTTACAGAGAAGCCTCTACTACATTTTATGGAGACCTGTCCTTGCTTTATTTGGGGACACAGTCGTGATGGGGAGAGAGGATGTTTTACCCAATCAGATCCTAGATGCTTTATCTGTTTAATGTAAAGGTCTTTGGATACATGAACTACTGGAAAATGGCTGCCAGTATTCCTTTCAGACGACAGGGTCACGTTAAGTCCCGGTTTCTGTCTTCCCCCCCAGGTAATCGTATAATTATGGGAAAGAACCATGTTTTCCGCTTCAACCACCCTGAACAGGCTCGGGCAGAGAGAGAGAAGACTCCCTCAGCGGAGACCCCCTCGGAGCCGGTAGACTGGACCTTTGCACAGCGAGAACTGCTGGAGAAGCAGGGTATAGACATGAAGCAAGAGATGGAGAAAAGGTAAGAGACGGAACGTAGCGAGCGTTCGTCCTTCTGTCGGGGCGATATGTGGGTGCGTTCGTCCTTCTGTCGGGGTGATATGTGGGAGCGTTCGTCCTTCTGTCGGGGTGATATGTGGGAGCGTTCATCCTTCTGTCGGGGCGATATGTGGGAGCGTTCGTCCTTCTGTCGGGGCGATATGTGGGTGCGTTCGTCCTTCTGTCGGGGTGATATGTGGGAGCGTTCATCCTTCTGTCGGGGCGATATGTGGGAGCGTTCGTCCTTCTGTCGGGGCGATATGTGGGAGCGTTCATCCTTCTGTCAGGGCGATATGTGGGAGCATTCATCCTTCTGTCGGGGCGATTTGTGGGTGCGTTCATCCTTCTGTCGGGGTGATATGTGGGTGTGTTCATCCTTCTGTCGGGGCGATATGTGGGAGCGTTCATCCTTCTGTCGGGGCGATATGTGGGTGCGTTCATCTGTCTGTCGGGGCGATATGTGGGTGCGTTCATCCTTCTGTCGGGGTGATATGTGGGTGTGTTCATCCTTCTGTCGGGGCGATATGTGGGAGCGTTCGTCCTTCTGTCGGGGCGATATGTGGGTGCGTTCATCCTTCTGTCGGGGCGATATGTGGGTGCGTTCATCCTTCTGTCGGGGCGATATGTGGGTGCGTTCATCCTTCTGTCGGGGCGATATGTGGGTGCGTTCATCCTTCTGTCGGGGCGATATGTGGGTGCGTTCATCCTTCTGTCGGGGCGATATGTGGGTGCGTTCATCCTTCTGTCGGGGCGATATGTGGGTGCGTTCATCCTTCTGTCGGGGCGATATGTGGGTGCGTTCATCCTTCTGTCGGGGCGATATGTAGGTGCGTTCGTCCTTCTGTCTGGGCGATATGTAGGTGCGTTCATCCGTCTGTCGGGGCGATATGTGGGTGCGTTCATCCGTCTGTCGGGGCGATATGTAGGTGCGTTCATCCGTCTGTCGGGGCGATATGTGGGTGCGTTCATCCGTCTGTCGGGGCGATATGTGGGTGCGTTCATCCGTCTGTCGGGGCGATATGTGGGTGCGTTCATCCGTCTGTCGGGCCGATATGTGGGTGCGTTCATCCGTCTGTCGGGCCGATATGTGGGTGCGTTCATCCGTCTGTCGGGGCGATATGTGGGTGCGTTCATCCGTCTGTCGGGGCGATATGTGGGTGCATTCATCCATCTGTCGGGGTGATATGTGGGTGCGTTCATCATTCTGTCGGGGCGATATGTGGGTGTGTTGATCCTTCTGTCGGGGCGATATGTGGGTGCGTTCATCCTTCTGTCGGGGTGATATGTGGGTGCGTTCGTCCGTCTGTCGGGGTGATATGTGGGTGCGTTCGTCCGTCTGTCGGGGCGATATGTGGGTGCGTTCGTCCGTCTGTCGGGGCGATATGTGGGTACGTTCGTCCGTCTGTCGGGGCGATATGTGAGTGCGTTCATCTGTCTGTCGGGGCGATATGTGGGTGCAGCCCCCCCCCCCCCCCCAGTGATGCTCTCAGTGAAGTATAACATAATATTACATTTGGCGCAGCTGCTTTAGGACTTGCAATGATGAGCGCCCTATGCTTGGCATCACCAGACAGATATAACCACCAATAGTGTATCCTGATATAAGGAAATAACACGGACTTCCTCTGTCACATAGAGCTTATTGTGTAACCCGTAATGCGGTCATCTTTATAGTGAAATCAGAGTCTTAAATGTTAACATTGAAGGCTTTTAAAATATGAAATCAATATTCATCCGCTAGTTTTTTATGTTGGTAAAACCATTAATAGACAACCGTGAAATATCTAAGCCGGTGGAGAAACGCGTCCAGCCAGAACAGCATTAATTGTATGTGCTGCAATCACCAGGGCCCTGATTAGCCTTATTAGTACGCTATCTGATGACAGACATGGAGACTGTATGCTATGCTGGAAGTGAGTTCCAGGGTCCTAGGGACTGGCCTAGGCTGCCTCCTGTCTGCTGAGTGTCGTACAACACTCTATCTCCACGGTGGTCGTGCCTGGGGACTTTTGTGTGGCCATGCATAATGCCAGCTCTGCGTCTAACCAGGATTATCTGCTCCCCAGGCTCCAGGAGATGGAAATCCTGTACAAGAAGGAGAAGGAAGAGGCGGATCTGCTACTGGAGCAGCAGAGACTGGTAAGTGTCGCCCTCACCCTCCCCTGTTCTCCCTGGCACCAGCAGCTAGCATGTCGCTCTCCCTCTCTGCACATACTGTACAGGGCTATGAGTGCTGCTTTATATCTATAACCTGCTCCTGATCACTTTACAGCGCTCTAAGCTGTCTCTTTCCTCCGTACAGACACTGTCTTCCTGTTGACTCAGTCTCTATAAATCTAATGTAGAGATCCCGTATTGTGTGTCTGCGATGCCATTATAAAGTCTGCCACAGCCATGATGGCGGCATATGCAGGATAGTTAAATGCCAGTGTGACGAGTGGACTGTGCTCTGGGTGTTACCGATGATCAGTGTATTTGTCTGCTATAGCTGTGTAAAGGCCTAGCATCGCCTACCTGGTACATAAATGGGTGCTTATCCCCCCTATCCTGCAGTACTGTGTAGTTTATGAGGAAATTAATGTCTGTCACCACCATACAGTATACATTGTACTGTGACGTCACCACCACATACATTGTACTGTGACGTCACCACCACATACATTGTACTGTGACGTCACCGCCTTATGCATCGTACTGTGACATCACCGCCACATACATTGTACTGTGACGTCACCGCCACATACATTGTACTGTGACGTCACCACCACATACATTGTACTGTGACGTCACCTCCTTATGCATCGTACTGTGACGTCACCACCTTATGCATCGTACTGTGACGTCACCGCCTTATGCATCCTACTGTGACGTCACCACCTTATACATCTTACTGTGATGTCACCAGCTTATACATCTTACTGTGATGTCACCACCTTATACATCTTACTGTGATGTCACCACCTTATGCATCGTACTGTGATGTCACCACCTTATGCATCCTACCGTGATGTCACCACCTTATGCATCCTACCGTGATGTCACCGCCTTATGCATCCTACCGTGATGTCACCGCCTTATGCATCCTACTGTGATGTCACCGCCTTATACAGATCAATGCTCAGTATTGTGTAAATGTGATAGTTTCACACAGGACCAGGAATATCAAGATATATTATTACATAGATTCTAATAGCAGAAGATTTGTGCCTGGGTTCTGTCATGGCTGCCTGTTACTGAGGTAATGGGATTGAGGCCCCTGACAGAAGTGATGTGCACATCTGGTTTATTCCTCCTTTAGCTCATGTTATAGGCCCTAGTGTCATGTTTATGTAGTGGGAGCCCGGTGTGTACAGCTTACTGACGCTGTAGTGTCCTGTGTATGTAGTGAGAGCCCGGTGTGTACAGCTAACTGACGCTGTAGTGTCCTCTGTATGTAGTGAGAGCCCGGTGTGTACAGCTAACTGACGCTGTAGTGTCCTCTGTATGTAGTGGGAGCCCGGTGTGTACAGCTTACTGACGCTGTAGTGCCCTGTGTATGTAGTTGGAGCCCGGTGTGTATCGCTTACTGACATTGTAGTGCCCTGTGTATGTAGTGGGAGCCCGGTGTGTACCGCTTACTGACATTGTAGTGTCCTCTGTATGTAGTGGGAGTCAGCAGTCTGTCTGCTGATTGCAACCAGCAAATTAGAGAATGATCCAATGACCGGTTCCCAGTCCGTTCCTGGTCAGTCCAGCCCACAGAATGGCTGCCTCAGCTGTATGTAGGGACTCTGTTCTTCTGTCTGCATCCTGGATATATTAACCCTATAGTCGGCAATCTGCCATCACTGGTGTATATACGTGTGAGGCTCAATACTGTGCTGTGCATGCAATCTCCACTGTCGCTGCATGTAGTCTCCTGCATTCGTAGGTAGCAATGTGCTGCTAACAGACAGGACAGGGATAATGCTGCTGGGATACGGTGCATGTGGTGCAGCGTTTTGTAGTCACTGACTGCTGTGCTCCGGCTGCCCCTGCATTGTGCAACCTACATACAGGAAGCCAGCTTCTGCACAGCAGCATCCGTGTGTGTAGAGCAGGCGCACAAGAGCTTGTCAGACCTCCGCAGCACGGGGGAAGGTCCGACTAATCCACCAGCTCTAGGTAAATGCTGGGTGCAATTCCTGGGAATCTGCCATTTATTGCTGTAGATTTAATCCGCAATCATCTAAACAGCAAAACCAACCTGTTCTTCTCTTACAGTGTGTACACACGGTCCGATTTCCTTTCCCATGTTGACGATATAGTCCCGATCCCGATCCGATCCCGATGCACGTTCACGTATCGCAAGCCAGAAAGTCTTGGCTGCCTTGACTATATAGTGCAGATCTGCACTATATAGTCAAGATTGTATGCAAATTGGATGTGCCTTGCGATCCGATCCCGATCGGATCGTGGATCGCATCTTAAGGCACATCTGACCGTGTGTACACACCTTTACTTTGTTGCTGCATTTAGTCTACAGGTTTACATGAGAAATATGTCGCCCGTTGGTGTATTTCATAGTTCCGCCTCGTTGTACAATCAGATGGATGAGGCTGCCGCTAGATAGATCACACTGTAAAACATAATATATGCTATAGAGCCACCTCCTATTACGGGTTCCGCAGGCAGCGAGAGATGATCATTGGACAAGCTGCGGGCTTAGTAGATGGAGATGGGAGATATTATAATATTATTTAGCGGACATTCTCTCATTCATTACCCAGTTATTACTTATGTTACCCCATTATTACTGTTGACATTTGCTATGGTATACTGTACATAGACGCCGTCTATTTAGTGTTCCCTCCTGGCACTGCCACCGACATGGTAAGATGGACGGCTGGAAGCACAATTATTGTAGCCGGCTCTCTGTAACCCATTGGTGCTATTCACTCTGTAAATGGTTATTGGTTGAGGAAATTTGCGCGTACGCAGAAGAATGACGGCGTGTCATTTGGCGCCATGTTACAAAATACAATTCCAATGCGTTTTTTCCATCGTTGGTGCACCCACCAGACTGGCACTACACTAGAAGCTTCTGTAACACCGTTGTCTCTTCTCTTGAATAATGCACCAACTTTACTGCAACCGAGTGTGAACTCTGCATCTACTAACCAGTGTGTACTCACCTTCTTGGCTGCTCTTGTCACCTGTCTTCTTGCATCTTGGAGTGGTGGGTTTGCTGTGCGGAGAGACCCAGGGATGGGCCTTGTGCGCATGGGTTGTCTTTCCACCTCTAACTCTTTACATGAAGGCTGCCTGTCCTCTCTTCAACCGTCTCACACATTTATAGGTGAGCACTAAAACTTCCTTTCACCTTTTCAAAAAATCACCTTTTGCGTTTTGTTTATTGCATCCTTTTTTTTTCTTTCATTTTTGTTTTCTTTCATGTTTGTTTTTTATTTATTTTTTGAGTGTTTTCCATTTTTTTTTGTTTCTTTTGGGGCCATTTTGATCTGTTTTCTTTCTCAAGGACGCGGATTCGGACAGTGGGGACGACTCCGAGAAGCGATCGTGTGAAGAGAGCTGGCGCCTGATCACCTCCTTGCGGGAGAAGCTTCCACCCAGCAAAGTCCAAAGCATCGTTAAGAAGTGCGGGCTCCCCAGCAGCGGCAAGAAACGGGAGCCGAATAAAATGTACCACATCCCCCAGCGACGTCGCCTGAGCAAGGATTCTAAGTGGGTGACCATCTCTGACCTGAAGATCCAGGCTGTGAAGGAGATCTGCTACGAGGTGGCCCTCAATGACTTTCAGCATAGTCGGCAGGAGATTGAAGCCCTGGCTATAGTGAAAATGAAAGAGCTTTGTGCCATGTATGGTAAGAAAGACCCCAATGAGCGGGACTCGTGGCGGGCTGTGGCTCGGGATGTCTGGGACACAGTCGGTGTGGGAGACGAAAGGATTGAGGACGTGGTGCCTGTTGGGAAGGGACCCTCAGATGTTGATGATCTGAAGGTTCACGTTGACAAGTTGGAAGACATATTGCAAGAAGTGAAGAACCAAAATAACATGAAGGACGAGGAGATAAAGGCTCTACGGCACAAAATGCTAAAAATGGAGAAAGTTTTACCGTTAATGGGACCACAGGGAGAACGTAGAAGCCGAGAGATGAAAACCGAAGGTGAAAAAGGAGTAGCAAGCGACAGGTGTAGGACCTCTGCAGAAGAACCCGGAATGGAGGAACGAGTCGGACAAACGATGGACGCCGCTCTCTTCCGCCACTGCCGATCAAATTGGACGAGGCAGGAACAGATCAAATTTAAGAACCTGCAGCAACAAGAAATCACCAAGCAGCTGCGGCGTAACAACGGGCCACACCGATTCATCCCGCCAGAGAACCGGAAGCCCCGCTTCCCTTTCAAAAGCAACCCCAGCCACAGGAGTTCCTGGAGTGCTGGGACCCATATCATCATCACCGATAAAAAAGTGATTGAGGTGAAAATCCCAAAGGAGTCACAAATACAAGAGCAGGAGGAGGCGGATCCAGAGAGGCAGATCTGGAGCCCTTACAGTCAGTCCCGCAACCAGCACTTACAACAGCATCAGTACAGCAACAACCAAGACAACGCGTCCGGTCGTTGGAGGAGCAATTCTCTCAATGGTTATCAGAAGGGACTAAGACGTCAGTCCTCCGGCTCCTCGGAGTCGCTCCAGTCCTATGATTCTCAGCAGACAGACCCTCAGAATTGCTACAATCAGCGGCAGCCGCAGCGACAGCAGGACTGGGGCGCGTACTATGGTAACGAGGGCGAAGAGGGCCACAACTCTTACGTCAGGCAGAGCGAGCGGCCGTACCACTACAACCAGTTTGTCACCCCACCGCGCATGAGACGCCAGAACTCTGCTCCGAACCTGAAATCTGGGCAGGAGACCACTGTGTGACCGGCTAATGTGCTGGTGGTTGTGCACACCCTGTCCTCTGCCCTTTACCCCCCCTAAGCTGGTGGATCAACCATAGCAGTGTTGGGTACACTGGAGCTGCCCGCTGTTTGAGTTTTCTGTGTGTGTTTGTAGGGCCCAGGAGAGGGGCCCCGTTCATGTGTATATTCCATCTGGGTGATAATCAATGGAAGCCTCTCCGTCCGTGTCCCCAGGCAACGCTACCTCTCCCACACTGATATGCAGTATTAACCTTAGCTGTGTAGTCTAATACTAATCTACTGTACCCGGTATTCCCCAGAGTGTGGGCTCACAGAGTGCTGGTATTATCATAGGAGAGACTTTATTCCCAAATTCCCTGTTCTACCACTGGGTACCTCTGTAAGTGTTCTAACCTGTAGTAGTCGCCACCACTTCTCCTGACCCTAAAGTCCTAGAAAGAGGGTGTTCTTCCTTCTGCTGTCCTCTACTAACCTGTGTCCTCTGGCTAATCATTGCTTTCCTGTCCTTTCTACTACTGACCTCGTCGCTGTCAAACTACTTAGCTCTGTGGCACCTTCGTCTTCATTTCCCTAGTCAAACACTATAGTCTGCACATAATTCTCTTATTCAGGAGAACAGACTTTAGGGGGTCAGATGCACTAAAGCAGGCATGTCCAACGTTGGCCCTCCAGATGTTTTGAAACAACACCTCCCAGCATGCTTTGCAATAGTTTTAGCATTCTCTAATAGCAAAACTGTGGCAAAGCATGCTGGGATGTGTAGTTTCACAACATCTGGAGGGCCAACGTTGGACATGCCTGCACTAAAGCTTCAAATGGTATAGAGTGATAAACCACCAGCCAATCAGCTCCTAGCTGTCATGTTACAGACTGGGTTTGAAAAATCACAGGTATTAGCTGATTGGCTAGTGGGTTATCTCTCCCCTCTGTATCTGGCCTTAGATGTGCCGAAGTGGACTGATTGCCTTGGCACATTTTACGCTGTGGAATATAGATTTCACAAGAGAAATAACCGATGGCCCAATTACTGCATTATATCCAGGCACGCTGACCCCGGCAGGAGGATTGTACACGGTATGCCCGCTCAGCAGCAGACACGCTGACCCGGGCAGGAGGATTGTACACGGTATGCCCGCTCCTCCATAGCTCACGGTCGGGATAAAGCTGGGACACTGGGAACCCTACAGTGCAGGAGGCAGTACATTACAGAATCCTATCGGTGGGTCTGGTGACGGGCCCCCCACCCTAGCAAGGGCCAAGAGAAAGCCCACTTACTGAGACAAGTTCCCAGATCTATCATTTTGCTGGTGTGGAGCAGGCTGTGGGACCCCCAATGCAGGGAACCAGGTGGTCTCAGGAAAGTAATCTTCAGGGAACAAGGTGATTGGCCAGTGCTGTGTCCTACAGGCGCGGGCAAATTTGTTGGTACCCCTAAAAAAAGAAGAACTTCTTATATTTCTCTGAAATAACTTGAAAAGGAATTGGCATGATTATTGTCTAGACCAGGGGTCTTCACTATTGTGCTCTGGGAACCCATCAGACAATAAAAATAATGACAGGACCCCAGCAAGTTACTGCAGAAGGTCATCACATCACACGTGTAGTCAGCAGACAGCACATACATGGCAGCATTGTGGAGGCACAGAGTGATGGGAGGAGTCTGATATACCATAACCCATCACATCACACGTGTAGTCAGCAGACAGCACATACATGGCAGCATTGTGGGGGCACAGAGTGATGGAAGGAGTCTGATACACCATAACCCATCACATCACATGTGTAGTCAGCAGACAGCACATACATGGCAGCATTGTGGAGGCACAGAGTGATGGGAGGAGTCTAATATACCATAACCCATCACGTCACGTGTAGTCAGCAGACAGCACATACATGGCAGCATTGTGGAGGCACAGAGTGATGGGAGGAGTCTAATATACCATAACCCATCACGTCACGTGTAGTCAGCAGACAGCACATACATGGCCGCACTGTGGAGGCACAGAGTGATGGGCGGAGTCTAATATACTATAACCCATCACATCACACGTGTAGTCAGCAGTCAACACATACATGGCAGCATTGTGGGGGCACAGAGTGATGGGAGGAGTCTAATATACCATAACCTATCACATCACACGTGTAGTCAGCAGACAGCACATACATGGCAGCATTGTGGAGGCACAACATGATGGGAAGAGTCTGATATACCATAACCCATCACATCACATGTGTAGTCAGCAGACAGCACATATATGGCAGCATTGTGGGGGCACAGAGTGATGGGAGGAGTCTAATATACTATAACCCATCACATCACATGTGTGGTCAGCAGACAGCACATACATGGCAGCATTGTGGAGGCACAGAGTGATGGAAGGAGTCTGATACACCATAACCCATCACATCACACGTGTGGTCAGCAGACAGCACATACATGGCAGCATTGTGGAGGCACAGAGTGATGGGAGGAGTCTGATATACCATAACCCATCACATCACACGAGTAGTCAGCAGACCGCACATACATGGCAGCATTGTGGAGGCACAGAGTGATGGGAGGAGTCTAATATACCATAACCCATCACATCACACGTGTAGTCAGCAGACAGCACATACATGGCAGCATTGTGGGAGCACAGAGTGATGGGAGGAGTCTGATATACCATAACCCATCACATCTCACGTGTAGTCAGCAGACAGCACATACATGGCAGCATTGTGGAGGCACTGAGTGATGGGAGGAGTCTAATATACTATAACCCATCACATCACGTGTGTGGTCAGCAGACAGCACATACATGGCAGCATTGTGGAGGCACAGAGTGATGGAAGGAGTCTGATACACCATAACCCATCACATCACACGTGTGGTCAGCAGACAGCACATACATGACAGCATTGTGGAGGCACAGAGTGATGGGAGGAGTCTGATATACCATAACCCATCACATCACACGAGTAGTCAGCAGACCGCACATACATGGCAGCATTGTGGAGGCAGAGTGAGGGGAGGAGTCTGATATACCATATCACATCACATGTGTGGTCAGCAGACAGCACATACATGGCAGCATTGTGGAGGCACAGAGTGATGGGAGGAGTCTGATATACCATAACCCATCACATCACACGTGTAGTCAGCAGACAGCACATACATGGCAGCATTGTGGAGGCACAGAGTGATGGGAGGAGTCTAATATACCATAACCCATCACATCACACGTGTAGTCAGCAGACAGCACATACATGGCAGCATTGTGGGAGCACAGAGTGATGGGAGGAGTCTGATATACCATAACCCATCACATCTCACGTGTAGTCAGCAGACAGCACATACATGGCAGCATTGTGGAGGCACTGAGTGATGGGAGGAGTCTAATATACTATAACCCATCACATCACGTGTGTGGTCAGCAGACAGCACATACATGGCAGCATTGTGGAGGCACAGAGTGATGGAAGGAGTCTGATACACCATAACCCATCACATCACACGTGTAGTCAGCAGACAGCACATACATGGCAGCATTGTGGAGGCACAGAGTGATGGGAGGAGTCTGATATACCATAACCCATCACATCACACGAGTAGTCAGCAGACAGCACATACATGGCAGCATTGTGGGGGCACAGAGTGATGGGAGGAGTCTGATATACCATAACCCATCACATCACACGTGTAGTCAGCAGACATCACATACATGGCAGCATTGTGGAGGCACAGAGTGATGGGAGGAGTCTGATATACCATAACCCATCACATCACACGTGTAGTCAGCAGACAGCACATACATGGCAGCATTGTGGAGGCACAGAGTGATGGAAGGAGTCTAATATACCATAACCCATCACATCACACGTGTAGTCAGAAGACAGCACATACATGGCAGCATTGTGGGGGCACAGAGTGATGGGAGGAGTCTGATTATACCATAACCCATCACATCACACGTGTAGTCAGCAGACAGCACATACATGGCAGCATTGTGAAGGCACAGAGTGATGGGAGGAGTCTAAGGTGACAGACAATTCAACTGACTTTTCCGATTCCTTGAATCACTGACTGAGATTAGAAAAGTCATCAGCCTGATAGGACCCACAGTTTGAGAACCGCTGGTCTAGTCCATATTTAATATAAATCAGACATGGCATTTGTTTGGACTGAATATTATTAATAAAACAAATGGCGATGGCCAAAGATGATTGGGACCCTTAGCCTAATATTGTGTTGCACAACCTATAGAGGCATCGCAGCAGTGCGACCATTTCTGTGCACCTGTCAGCAGGTACGTTGGGCCACACCTCCTGAGCTCAGTCGTGCTGGTTCCTCCTGTAGACTGCGTGTCTCAGCTCTTTCCATAGGACACAGATCAGGGCTCATAGAGGCCGCTTCAGGACAGTCCAATGCTCTGTTATTCCCAGTATTGGACTGCTTCTAGCTGTGCGTCCTGAGAGTGCATTGTGCTCTGCACAGACTCTGGGCACCCTGCGTCTGACTCTGCAACTCTGCCCCAGAACATAACCGGGCCTCCTACGTAGCGCTGACTTGCTAAAAGCCACCTGTCCAATGGGCATTATCACTGTGTCTATATACATATTGGCAAATGGCTTTTTTATGTGGTTTTCAAACATGGAGTTGTCCTGGGTCATCTTCCATGGAGCCCGCTGTCACTCATGGAAGCGTCGGAGGGTGTGATATGGCACGGATGTACCAGGACCTTGGAGTTCAGCTTTTATCGCTTTCGGACATTTTCCTTGGCTCTTTCTAACACTCTCTCTATCTTTATCTGTAATGTCTTGTGTATAGTTTTCTTTATCACCTCCTCCGATACCTCTTCTCTGCTCTCTCTGGTACTTGCTTGGTGTGGTGCACACGATGATACCAAACAGCAGAGGGACAGCTTTTCTCCAATTAGGCTGCGTGACTTAAAGGACTGAAGACTTGTGTGATGTGAATTCAAATTAAAGCAATAATCCATTTGTTTATTATGTTTGAGGGATTCCTACAAATCTGCCCAGGCCATGTTAGAATATCTTTGGAGAATAAGCGATAATTTATCGCAGTTTCCCTGCTTTCTTCTATGTCCCAGAGAAGACATGCAGGTGTACACGAGACAATCGCTTCTCATTAGTAATGCAGCCTTATGTCGGTGAGCTGTAATGGTACCAACGGATCAGTCCGTGGTGAGTCCCCCACGTCACCAGTAAGCCTCAGTTACAGCACTGTCTCCCGCCTCGCTGCTGGGAGCGCTATCCCATCCTGGTGACTGCCATTGGTCCTTAGTGCATTGTTACGGGCCAGCTGGTTGTAGTGAGGTACTTGAAGTAATTTGCGGCTTTTTACTTCCATTACTTTTATTTTAAACCAATAATAAATTCTATTTAGCGCCAAATGGCATAAGGAACATATTGGAAGGTTTTGATGCTGTGAGGATGAGCCGGTTGTTCTGTGTGTCCGGTCGGTATAAGCACGTTTGGGGTCTGGTTACTGTCAGATGCCCTGTGTTACACGGGAGAAGCATTTAGGATCTGGTTATGTAACAGAACGGTTATTGCTGAGCAGGAAGGCCCGATATGTGACCTTGTAGGTATGGTCAGGTGTGTATACTGGAGGTATGTGACCTTGTAGGTATGGTCAGGCGTGTATACTGGAGGTATGTGACCTTGTAGGTATGGTCAGACGTGTATACTGGAGGTATGTGACCTTGTAGATGTGGTCAGGTGTGTATACTGGAAGTATGTGACCTTGTAGGTATGGTCAGACGTGTATGCTGGATGAATAAAGGACACAGGATTGTGTAACTTGCAGAGCATCGGAGGTGTGAGGAATCCTGCACTGCAGAGCACAGCGGAGCCATATCATGAAGGCTGTACAGGAATAAGGTTTGAGGAGAAGCTGCCAGGTACACTCGGTTCCCCACAGACACAGTACAGTAATTGTGCACATTGTCTCACCTGCATCTTACCTCACGTTCCTTCACTCCATTATATATAAGAGCACATGGCTGGTGCGTGGGTCTTTATTCCAGCACACAGGCAGGAGGAAAATAGTAACCTAGCTGTACTCCAGGTATACATTGTTCTATAATGTCGGCAGACCTGCTCTAACATGGCTACTGTGTCATGGCGGCAGGCCTGTTCTGTCATGGCTACTGTGTCATGGCGGCAGGCTTGCTCTAACATGGCTACTGTGTCATGGCGGCAGACCTGTTCTATCATGGCTACTGTGTCATGGTGCCAGGCCTGCTCTATCATGGCTACTGTGTCATGGTGCCAGGCCTGCTCTATCATGGCTACTGTGTCATGGTGCCAGGCCTGCTCTATCATGGCTACTGTGTCATGGCGGCAGGCCTGCTCTATCATGGCTACTGTGTCATGGCGGCAGACCTGCTCTATCATGGCTACTGTGTCATGGCGGCAGACCTGCTCTATCATGGCTACTGTGTCATGGTGCCAGGCCTGCTCTATCATGGCTACTGTGTCATGGCGGCAGGCCTGCTCTATCATGGCTACTGTGTCATGGCGGCAGACCTGCTCTATCATGGCTACTGTGTCATGGCGGCAGACCTGCTCTATCATGGCTACTGTGTCATGGCGGCAGACCTGCTCTATCATGGCTACTGTCATGGCGGCAGGCCTGCACTGTCATGGCTACTGTGTCATGGCGGCAGGCCTGTTCTATCATGGCTACTGTGTCATGGCGGCAGGCCTGCTCTATAATGGCTACTGTGTCATGGTGGCAGGCCTGCTCTATCATGGCTACTGTATCATGGCGGCAGGCCTGCTCTATCATGGCAACTGTGTCATGGCGGCAGGCCTGCTCTATCATGGCCACTGTGTCATGGCGGCAGGCCTGTTCTATCATGGCTACTGTGTCATGGCGGCAGGCCTGTTCTATCATGGCTACTGTGTCATGGCGGCAGGCCTGTTCTATCATGGCCACTGTGTCATGGCGGCAGGCCTGTTCTATCATGGCCACTGTGTCATGGCGGCAGGCCTGTTCTATCATGGCTACTGTGTCATGGCGGCAGGCCTGTTCTATCATGGCTACTGTGTCATGGCGGGAGGCCTGTTCTATCATGGCTACTGTGTCATGGCGGCAGGCCTGCTCTATCATGGCTACTGTGTCATTGCTACACTTTCCGCATGTTGGGAATAGGAGTATTGCTTCATGTACACGCAGCAGGCGGCCATTTTCCAGGCCTAGGTGAACTCTGAGAATGCAGGTTATTACCCCAGGAATTCCAAGAGGCCTCTGTGATGTCACGGTATAGTGGTGACCGTGTATTGTGCCTGATGAATGGGAACAGACCGGTGCGTGTGTCATGTCAGCCAGTTTGTATGTGCTTATGTTGGGAGCTCCCTGTCTGCCCAGCACTGAATATCTTGATCTACCATGGTCCCCCGAGTCTGACTCGTACTACCTATAGGTGCTGCTACCCCACACCCCACCATGTTGTCCCATGCCTTGCTGAGGGTGGAAAGTGCCTTATTCAGTATAATCTCTGCATCCTGGAAATATTGGGACACTGCTGGGCCGAAACCTTTCGTATTGTGTGTAAGCAGGTTCCTGTACAGCGTCTACAACCTGTCTGTATAAGGCTACTCTTTGAATAAACTTTGACATGATCTTGAAAACATTCAGTACTTGTCTTCCTTGTGTTGTACATTAATTCTTATGGAAGAGAATCACCCCTTCCTAGAGGCCATTGTTACGCGTTCTGTAGCTATCCAGGGCTTGGTGGAACTAGAAGTATTCTATAGACAAGGCCACTACAACCACACACTGCCCTCTAGTGGCCAACAGACAGAATGCCGTCCTAATATTTTTGATAATTGTATTGATTAATGTAAATCCATCTACAAAGGCAAAGTTACTGTAGGTGCAGGGGGTGCAGCTGCTATGGGGCCCAGAGCTGAGAGGGGCCACCTTCCCTGTCACAGTTACATGTGTTATATACAGGGGTGTAACTACCATAGGTGCAGGGAGTGCAGCTGCTATGGGGCCCAGAGATGAGAGGGGCCACCTTCCCTGTCACAGTTACATGTGTTATATACAGGGGTGTAGCTACCATAGATGCAGGGAGTGCAGCTGCTATGGGGCCCAGAGCTGTGAGGAGCCACCTTCCCTGTCACAGTTACATGTGTTATATACAGGGTGTAGCTACCATAGGTGCAGGGAGTGCAGCTTCTATGGGGCCCAGAGCTGAGAGGGGCCACCTTCCCTGTCACAGTTACATGTGTTATATACAGGGGTGTAGCTACCATAGGTGCAGGGGGTGCAGCTGCTATGGGGCCCAGAGCTGAGAGGTCCACCTTCCCTGTCGCAGTTACATGTGTTATATACAGGGGTGTAACTACCATAGGTGCAGGGGGTGCAGCTGCTATGGGGCCCAGAGCTGAGAGGGGCCACCTTCCCTGTCACAGTTACATGTGTTATATACAGGGTGTAGCTACCATAGGTGCAATGAGTGCAGCTGCTAAGGGGCCAGAGCTGAGAGGGGCCACCTTCCCTGTCACAGTTACATGTATTATATACAGGGTGTAACTACCATAGGTGCAGGGGGTGCAGCTGCTATGGGGCCCAGAGCTGAGAGGGGCCACCTTCCCTGTCACAGTTACATGTGTTATATACAGGGGTGTAACTACCATAGGTGCAGGGGGTGCAGCTGCTATGGGGCCCAGAGCTGAGAGGGGCCACCTTCCCTGTCACAGTTACATGTGTTATATACAGGGGTGTCGCTACCATAGGTGCAGGGGGTATTTATAATGTCATATAATATGAACTGAGAGCACTGTAATGTGGCACAATATGAACTGGGGCACTGTATGGCATAATGTGAATTGGGTGCACTATGTGGCAGCCCAGCAATGTGACATTATGAACTACTATGGGCAGAGCATTAACTACAGGCATTACTTATGGTTCAGAAAATGGTTATCACATGAACAACTGCTGCGGAAACGCATTGGGACAGGGGCCCCTTCAAAATGTTACTATGGGGCCCAGGAAGTTCTGACACGTCCCTGTCCATTAGACTTGTTTTAACGCTTCTATTATGCAAAATCTCTCCCGTGTCCCTGGGCTGTCACTACACCGTGTCCCTGGGCTGTCACTACACCGTGTCCCTGGGCTGTCACTACACCGTGTCCCTGGGCTGTCGCTACACCGTGTCCCTGGGCTGTCGCTACACCGTGTCCCTGGGCTGTCGCTACACCGTGTCCCTGGGCTGTCGCTACACCGTGTCCCTGGGCTGTCACTACACCGAGTCCCTGGGCTGTCACTACACCGTGTCCCTGGGCTGTCACTACACCGTGTCCTGTGTCCTACGCACACAGTTAAGCATCACACGGATGTGTACTCCTGCACAGTAACCACGGTGATTGTCCACGCCGTACTGCGGCATGTGTCCTGGCTGCACGTGTTTGTGCGCTGTGTGTCAGTACTGCTAGTCTGTTCTGTAGATTTTCGGTTACTGGAATAGTAATTGTGTCGGGCTGCCAGCTCCTGTGTGTGATCGCAAAATATAGATCAGTGGTGTAGCTGAACTATAACGCACAGCGTATCGTCCTCTACGTCCCACGCCTATCGTCCTCTACGTCCCACGCCTTCCGTCCTGTACGTCCCACGCCTATCATCCTCTACGTCCCGCGCCTATGGTCCCGTATGCTCCCGCGCCTATGGTCCCGTACGCTCCCTCGCCTATGGTCCCGTACGCTCCCTCGCCTATGGTCCCGTACGCTCCCTCGCCTATGGTCCCGTACGCTCCCTCGCCTATGGTCCCGTACGCTCCCACGCCTATGGTCCCGTACGCCCCCGCGCCTATGGTCCCGTACGCCCCCGCGCCTATGGTCCCGTACGTCCCCGCGCCTATGGTCCCGTACGTCCCCGCGCCTATGGTCCCGTACGTCCCCGCGCCTATGGTCCCGTAGAAGTCGTAGCGCAATAACAAACCTTTAATGTTTAGAGATATTTGTTATAGGGACATTTATTGTGGGAATAACGTCAATCAGTTCTGTGTCTGGGCAGCGATGTAACATTATATCCCACATGGTGAGGCTGTGGGTCTGATTCTGGTCTAAATGCTGTCCGCAGTGCCGGCCGCGCGCCCCACCACTCATGCGCCCTGATGATTTACATAATCATCCATTCGCAGCCTTGGGTGCGGGGGATAAATTATTCGATGGTCGACATGATGTTCTCCAGCACTCGCAGATCAGCGACACCTCTATGCCCACTTCAGCTGCCCACCCCACTCCCCCCCACCTGCTTCACCAGGTGATTACCATGGGAGCACCCATGAAATGCTGGGCATTCTCATGGGCTTTGCCCACCCGCCACCTTCCACCCTGGTATGGCAAACATGTAGTTCGCGGTGCCTGCTCGCTCCCTGCATATGCGCATAACATCGGTGCCCCGTGCAAAGCGATCAGAATAACCCCCATTGTGTACCCATGACTGTGCGTTCCTGCGGGTTGCGTGATGTACGGATATAATGATGGCCGGAACGCAATGCTGGAACGCTTAGTGTGTACTGGCAATGTGACATAGGGTGAAATGTAATCAGCCCAACTAGTACCCGATTGCCGGTCACCCTGGGGTGTACCCAGCCTAAGGCCTGTGAAGACCCAGTAATCCGTCAGTGAAAGCTGCCATTGGTCAGCCTCATTATTACGCCCTATGCAGGAATTAGGGCCATGTTCCACCGAGCGCAGGTCTGTACGAGGGCTGTCCCATGGGTATTGTTACTGGGGCAGTGGTGGGACCATGGTCCTATTCTGGCACCTGTCTCCGTTATACACACCGCGGCTACGTCTATGGTACATAGCACAGGTATTATGGGCTGATGCCGGGCGATCCCCATCTCCCCCATGTGAGAATGCTGACGCAGAGCAGTGATCCTGTATACGGATCATGGGATATAGCACTGACTGTATGTCCAGGCCGGGTTCCCCCTGATATCGGCCTCTGTCATGGTCGGATGCAGAGAGGGTCACTTGGTACTGTAGTATTACTCTCCTGGTCGGGTCACTCTGTACTGTAGTATTACTCTCCTGGTCGGGTCACTCTGTACTGTAGTATTACTCTCCTGGTCGGGTCACTCTGTACTGTAGGATTACTCTCCTGGTCGGGTCACTCTGTACTGTAGTATTACTCTCCTGGTCGGGTCACTCTGTACTGTAGTATTACTCTCCTGGTCGGGTCACTCTGTACTGTAGTATTACTCTCCTGGTCGGGTCACTCGGTACTGTAGTATTACTCTCCTGGTCGGGTCACTCTGTATTGTAGTATTACTCTCCTGGTCGGGTCACTCTGTACTGTAGGATTACTCTCCTGGTCGGGTCACTCTGTACTGTAGTATTACTCTCCTGGTCGGGTCACTCTGTACTGTAGTATTACTCTCCTGGTCGGGTCACTCTGTACTGTAGTATTACTCTCCTGGTCGGGTCACTCTGTACTGTAGTATTACTCTCCTGGTCGGGTCACTCGGTACTGTAGTATTACTCTCCTGGTCGGGTCACTCTGTACTGTAGGATTACTCTCCTGGTCGGGTCACTCTGTACTGTAGGATTACTCTCCTGGTCGGGTCACTCTATACTGTAGTATTACTCTCCTGGTCGGGTCACTCTGTACTGTAGTATTACTCTCCTGGTCGGGTCACTCTGTACTGTAGGATTACTCTCCTGGTCGGGTCACTCTGTACTGTAGTATTACTCTCCTGGTCGGGTCACTCTGTACTGTAGTATTACTCTCCTGGTCGGGTCACTCTGTACTGTAGTATTACTCTCCTGGTCGGGTCACTCGGTACTGTAGTATTACTCTCCTGGTCGGGTCACTCTGTATTGTAGTATTACTCTCCTGGTCGGGTCACTCTGTACTGTAGGATTACTCTCCTGGTCGGGTCACTCTGTACTGTAGTATTACTCTCCTGGTCGGGTCACTCTGTACTGTAGTATTACTCTCCTGGTCGGGTCACTCTGTACTGTAGTATTACTCTCCTGGTCGGGTCACTCTGTACTGTAGTATTACTCTCCTGGTCGGGTCACTCGGTACTGTAGTATTACTCTCCTGGTCGGGTCACTCTGTACTGTAGGATTACTCTCCTGGTCGGGTCACTCTGTACTGTAGGATTACTCTCCTGGTCGGGTCACTCTATACTGTAGTATTACTCTCCTGGTCGGGTCACTCTGTACTGTAGTATTACTCTCCTGGTCGGGTCACTCTGTACTGTAGGATTACTCTCCTGGTCGGGTCACTCTGTACTGTAGGATTACTCTCCTGGTCGGGTCACTCTGTACTGTAGGATTACTCTCCTGGTCGGGTCACTCTGTACTGTAGTATTACTCTCCTGGTCGGGTCACTCTGTACTGTAGGATTACTCTCCTGGTCGGGTCACTCTGTACTGTAGGATTACTCTCCTGGTCGGGTCACTCGGTACTGTAGTATTACTCTCCTGGTCGGGTCACTCGGTACTGTAGTATTACTCTCCTGGTCGGGTCACTCTGTACTGTAGGATTACTCTCCTGGTCGGGTCACTCGGTACTGTAGTATTACTCTCCTGGTCGGGTCACTCTGTACTGTAGTATTACTCTCCTGGTCGGGTCACTCTGTACTGTAGGATTACTCTCCTGGTCGGGTCACTCTGTACTGTAGGATTACTCTCCTGGTCGGGTCACTCTGTACTGTAGTATTACTCTCCTGGTCGGGTCACTCTGTACTGTAGGATTACTCTCCTGGTCGGGTCACTCTGTACTGTAGGATTACTCTCCTGGTCGGGTCACTCTGTACTGTAGGATTACTCTCCTGGTCGGGTCACTCTGTACTGTAGGATTACTCTCCTGGTCGGGTCACTCTGTACTGTAGTATTACTCTCCTGGTCGGGTCACTCTGTACTGTAGGATTACTCTCCTGGTCGGGTCACTCTGTATTGTAGTATTACTCTCCTGGTCGGGTCACTCTGTACTGTAGGATTACTCTCCTGGTCGGGTCACTCTGTACTGTAGGATTACTCTCCTGGTCGGGTCACTCTGTACTGTAGTATTACTCTCCTGGTCGGGTCACTCTGTATTGTAGTATTACTCTCCTGGTCGGGTCACTCTGTACTGTAGTATTACTCTCCTGGTCGGGTCACTCTGTATTGTAGTATTACTCTCCTGGTCGGGTCACTCTGTACTGTAGTATTACTCTCCTGGTCGGGTCACTCTGTATTGTAGTATTACTCTCCTGGTCGGGTCACTCTGTACTGTAGTATTACTCTCCTGGTCGGGTCACTCTGTACTGTAGTATTACTCTCCTGGTCGGGTCACTCTGTACTGTAGTATTACTCTCCTGGTCGGGTCACTCTGTACTGTAGGATTACTCTCCTGGTCGGGTCACTCTGTACTGTAGTATTACTCTCCTGGTCGGGTCACTCTGTACTGTAGTATTACTCTCCTGGTCGGGTCACTCTGTATTGTAGTATTACTCTCCTGGTCGGGTCACTCTGTATTGTAGTATTACTCTCCTGGTCGGGTCACTCTGGATCATTCCTTTCAGGTTGGGTTGTATAGGACGACAGACATTTTTCTGAGGCCTATATGCATATTTCAGCCACCACGGCTTGTTGAGAGCAATGTGTATGTGGTAGTTACCAGTGGGGAGAAGCGCTGGTTTCATTTACTCCATAGATTTCCAGCTTCTGTCTGCCCCCCCATCTCCCCCCCAGCTTCTGTCTGCCCACATGATGTACAGTATGCTGCCGCTGTATATGCAATGGGCGCAGATTACCTTCTCCCTGTATGGATAGGGATTTGCTCACAGAAGGTCATTATTTCCCTATATATTTATATTCATTAGTTATTCTGTAATCAGATGTCCCAACTACCCCATATACATGTCCTATACGTCCTGCCTCCACCCTGTGCGTCACATATACATGTCCTATACGTCCTGCCTCCACCCTGTGCGTCACATATACATGTCCCACACGTCCTGCCTCCACCCTGTGCATCACATATACATGTCCTATACGTCCTGCCTCCACCCTGTGCGTCACATATACATGTCCTATACGTCCTGCCTCCACCCTGTGCGTCACATATACATGTCCCACACGTCCTGCCTCCACCCTGTGCGTCACATATACATGCCCCACACGTCCTGCCTCCACCCTGTGAGTCACGTATAAATGTCCTATACGTCCTGCCTCCACCCTGTGTGTCACATATGCATGTCCTATACGTCCTGCCTCCACCCTGTGCATCACATATACATGTCCTATACGTCCTGCCTCCACCCTGTGCGTCACATATACATGTCCTATACGTCCTGCCTCCACCCTGTGCGTCACATATACATGTCCCACACGTCCTGCCTCCACCCTGTGCGTCACATATACATGCCCCACACGTCCTGCCTCCACCCTGTGAGTCACGTATAAATGTCCTATACGTCCTGCCTCCACCCTGTGTGTCACATATGCATGTCCTATACGTCCTGCCTCCACCCTGTGCATCACATATACATGTCCTATACGTCCTGCCTCCACCCTGTGCGTCACATATACATGTCCTATACGTCCTGCCTCCACCCTGTGCGTCACATATACATGTCCCACACGTCCTGCCTCCACCCTGTGCGTCACATATACATGCCCCACACGTCCTGCCTCCACCCTGTGAGTCACGTATAAATGTCCTATACGTCCTGCCTCCACCCTGTGTGTCACATATGCATGTCCTATACGTCCTGCCTCCACCCTGTGCATCACATATACATGTCCTATACGTCCTGCCTCCACCCTGTGCGTCACATATACATGTCCTATACGTCCTGCCTCCACCCTGTGCGTCACATATACATGTCCCACACGTCCTGCCTCCACCCTGTGCGTCACATATACATGCCCCACACGTCCTGCCTCCACCCTGTGAGTCACGTATAAATGTCCTATACGTCCTGCCTCCACCCTGTGTGTCACATATGCATGTCCTATACGTCCTGCCTCCACCCTGTGCATCACATATACATGTCCTATACGTCCTGCCTCCACCCTGTGCGTCACATATACATGTCCTATACGTCCTGCCTCCACCCTGTGCGTCACATATACATGCCCCACACGTCCTGCCTCCACCCTGTGCGTCACATATACATGCCCCACACGTCCTGCCTCCACCCTGTGAGTCACGTATAAATGTCCTATACGTCCTGCCTCCACCCTGTGTGTCACATATGCATGTCCTATACGTCCTGCCTCCACCCTGTGCGTCACATATATATGTCCTATACGTCCTGCCTCCACCCTGTCACATATACATGTCTTGTACGTCCTGCTTCCACCCTGTCACATATACATGTCCTATACGTCCTGCCTCCACCCTGTGCGTCACATATACATGTCCTATACGTCCTGCCTCCACCCTGTCACATATACATGTCTTGTACGTCCTGCTTCCACCCTGTCACATATACATGTCCTGTACGTCCTGCTTCCACCCTGTCACATATACATGTCTTGTACGTCCTGCTTCCACCCTGTCACATATACATGTCCTGTACGTCCTGCCTCCACCCTGTGCGTCACATATACATGTCCTATACGTCCTGCCTCCACCCTGTCACATATACATGTCTTGTACGTCCTGCTTCCACCCTGTCACATATACATGTCCTGTACGTCCTGCTTCCACCCTGTCACATATACATGTCTTGTACGTCCTGCCTCCACCCTGTCAAATATACATGTCCTGTACGTCCTGCCTCCACCCTGTCACATATACATGTCTTGTACGTCCTGCTTCCACCCTGTCACATATACATGTCCTGTACGTCCTGCTTCCACCCTGTCACATATACATGTCTTGTACGTCCTGCTTCCACCCTGTCACATATACATGCCCTATACGTCCTGCCTCCACCCTGTGTGTCACATATGCATGTCCTATACGTCCTGCCTCCACCCTGTGCGTCACTTATACATGTCCTAGACGTCCTGCCTCCACCCTGTCACATATACATATCCTGTACGTCCTGCTTCCACCCTGTCACATATACATGTCCTATACGTCCTGCTTCCACCCTGTCACATATATATGTCCTGTACGTCCTGCCTCCACCCTGTGCATCACATATACATGTCCTATACGTCCTGCCTCCACCCTGTCACATATACATGTCCTATACGTCCTGCTTCCACCCTGTCACATATACATGTCCTGTACGTCCTGCCTCCACCCTGTGCATCACATATACATGTCCTATACGTCCTGCCTCCACCCTTGTGTCACATATACATGCCCTGCACGTCCTGCCTCCACCCTGTGTGTCACATATACATGCCCTATACGTCCTGCCTCCACCCTGTGTGTCACATATGCATGTCCTATACGTCCTGCCTCCACCCTGTCACATATACATGCCCCACACGTCCTGCCTCCACCCTGTCACATATACATGTCCTGTACGTCCTGCTTCCACCCTGTCACATATACATGTCCTGTACGTCCTGCCTCCACCCTGTGCGTCACATATATATGTCCTGTACGTCCTGCCTCCACCCTTGTGTCACATATACATGTCCTATACATCCTCCAACCACCCTGTGCGTCACATATACATGCCCTATACGTCCTGCCTCCACCCTTGTGTCACATATACATGTCCTGTACGTCCTGCCTCCACCCTGTGCGTCACTTATACATGTCCTATACGTCCTGTCTCCACCCTGTGCGTCACATATACATGTCCTGTACGTCCTGCCTCCACCCTGTGCGTCACTTATACATGTCCTATACGTCCTGCCTCCACCCTGTGTCACACATACATGTCCTATACGTCCTGCCTCCACCCTGTGCGTCACATATACATGTCCTATACGTCCTGCCTCCACCCTGTGCGTCACTTATACATGTCCTATACGTCCTGCCTCCACCCTGTGTCACACATACATGTCCTATACGTCCTGCCTCCACCCTGTGCGTCACATATACATGTCCTATACGTCCTGCCTCCACCCTGTGTCACACATACATGTCCTATACGTCCTGCCTCCACCCTGTGCGTCACTTATACATGTCCTATACGTCCTGCCTCCACCCTGCGCGTCACATATACATGTCCTTTCCTGTCTCTCCTATACTTCCTGCCTGAACCCTGTGCGTCACATATACAAGTCCTTTCCTGTCTTTCCTATATGTCCTGCCTCCACCCTGTGCGTCACATATACATGTCCTTTCCTGTCTCTCCTATACGTCCTGCCTCCACCCTGTGCGTCACATATACATGTCCTTTCCTGTCTCTCCTATACGTCCTGCCTCCACCCTGTGCGTCACGTATAAATGTCCTTTCCTGTCTCTCCTATACGTCCTGCCTCCACCCTGTGCGTCACATATACATGTCCTTTCCTGTCTCTCCTATACGTCCTGCCTCCACCCTGCGCGTCACATATACATGTCCTTTCCTGTCTCTCCTATACGTCCTGCCTGAACCCTGTGCGTCACATATACAAGTCCTTTCCTGTCTTTCCTATATGTCCTGCCTCCACCCTGTGCGTCACATATACATGTCCTTTCCTGTCTCTCCTATACGTCCTGCCTCCACCCTGTGCGTCACATATACAAGTCCTTTCCTGTCTTTCCTATATGTCCTGCCTCCACCCTGTGCGTCACATATACATGTCCTTTCCTGTCTCTCCTATACGTCCTGCCTCCACCCTGTGCGTCACATATACATGTCCTTTCCTGTCTCTCCTATACGTCCTGCCTCCACCCTGTGCGTCACATATACATGTCCTTTCCTGTTTCTCCTATACGTCCTGCTTCTCCATCCTCAGGATTATGAAAGCAAGCTGCAGGCTCTTCAGAAGCAGGTGGAGACCCGGTCACTGAATGCTGAGACCACTGAGGAAGAGGATGAGGAGGAAGAGGAAGGTAATATCTGGAGCTGAGCAGAGACTCATGCTATTTATTATTATAATTTATATAGTGACAATATATTACCCAGATAATTCATGTTACTGGAGTTAGCAGCCCTGGACCCCCCTCTCTATCACAGGCCGTAATCCGGAGCACTCAGATGTGGTGAGAACATATAATAATCACACAGACTTGGGATAGAAACCAAAAGCCACAATGTTGTGTGGCAGCAATGCTGACCACTGTGCCACCTAGCTCCTTACCATGTTGTGGATGAATTAAAAGGCTCCTTGGTACTGGACACATGGTCTCTGGGGATTATTGCCAGGATTGGAGCGCCGCTAGTCTCTGTGGCGAGGTTATTGGTATGGCGGGTTAGGAACGTCCTAGTGTCTGTAATATGGAGGAGTCTCCTCTCCCTCTCGTGTCTGACTATAATAACTCAGCGCCGCTGTTCCTATCAGTTCCCTGGACGCAGCACGAGTTTGAGCTGGCGCAGTGGGCGTTTAAGAAGTGGAAGCATCATCAGTTCACATCATTGCGGGACCTGCTCTGGGGAAATGCCGTGTACCTGAAGGAGGCCAACGCCATCAGTGTGGAGCTGAAGAAGAAGGTCAGCGAGTTCTGTGTTCTCTAATGATACATACAGTCATCTCATCTGCCCAACCCTGGGAAGATCCCACTGATGCTGGATACACACATGTATGATTGTGCGATGCGGCACACTACTGTTACACAATACAGACGTGTCCTCATACCCTCAATATACCTCCTCCTACCGCCAGCAGGTGCAGTCCCAGTATGTGCTGCTGACACCTGTACTCTCCCCCCCCCCCCCCGTAGGTGCACTACCAGTATGTGCTGCTGACACCTGTACTCTGTCCCCTGTAGGTGCACTACCAGTATGTGCTGCTGACACCTGTACTCTGTCCCCTGTAGGTGCACTACCAGTATGTGCTGCTGACACCTGTACTCTGTCCCCTGTAGGTGCACTACCAGTATGTGCTGCTGACACCTGTACTCTGTCCCCTGTAGGTGCACTACCAGTATGTGCTGCTGACACCTGTACTCTGTCCCCTGTAGGTGCACTACCAGTATGTGCTGCTGACACCTGTACTCTGTCCCCTGTAGGTGCACTACCAGTATGTGCTGCTGACACCTGTACTCTGTCCCCTGTAGGTGCACTACCAGTATGTGCTGCTGGCACCTGTACTCTGTCCCCTGTAGGTGCACTACCAGTATGTGCTGCTGACACCTGTTCTCTCCCCCCTGTAGGTGCACTACAAGTATGTGCTGCTGACACCTGTACTCTCCCCTGTAGGTGCCCTACCAGTATGTGCTGCTGACGCCTGTACTCTCCCCCCTGTAGGTGCACTACTAGTATGTGCTGCTGACACCTGTACTCTCCCCCCTGTAGGTGCACTGCCAGTATGTGCTGCTGACACCTGTACTCTGTCCCCTGTAGGTGCACTGCCAGTATGTGCTGCTGACACCTGTACTATGTCCCCTGTAGGTGCACTACCAGTATGTGCTGCTGACACCTGTACTCTGTCACATACTGTAGGTGCACTACCAGTATGTGCTGCTGACACCTGTACTCTCCCCCCTGTAGGTGCACTACCAGTATGTGCTGCTGACACCTGTAATCTGTCCCCTGTAGGTGCAGTTCCAGTTTGTATTGCTGACGGACACACTGTACTCTCCCCTCCCTCCCGAGCTGCTTCCCCCTGATGCGGAGAAGATCCCGGAGGACCAGCCGTTCCCTCGCACCGTGGTTGCTGTTGAGGTGCAGGACCTGAAGAATGGAGCCACCCATTACTGGTCACTGGAGAAGCTCAGGTGCGTCCCTGCTTTCCTATAGGTGTATATGTAGCTGTCAACAGTGACCCGGCCTATAGCGGGATTTCCTGGCACTGTATGAGCGGTCTATAACTATCGTATCTCCTTCCCCAGACTGCGGCTGGAACAGATGAGAGAGATGTACGACCGCGCAGGAGAAATGGCGTCCAATGTCCAAGATGACGCGGACTCCGTGATAAATGGCGGTGACCCCTTCTACGACCGTTTCCACTGGTTCAAGCTTGTTGGCAGGTAGGCTCAGTGTCCGCATAGCAGTGTTCCAGCTACATGTATGGTGTACCATGCGTGTAATGCGTCTCGGTGCCATCACTGCATACAGTCTGATTGGTGGCCTTGTGTGCGTGGCACCAGTGGGTATTAGAACTAATGCCAGGCTTTATGTTGGCATGTAATTCATTGTGCTAATATCCACATGCTAAATGATGGTAATGACATGGTCTCATTAAGTGGTAATTAGTAATGCAATGAATCAGTACTAAATATTTCCGTCATTTCGTGGGGCTCCAGCCAGTGTGTATTCATGGGTACATTGAAGTCAGCCCGGTGCCCTTGCCTGCCCCCTAGCCTGTCCTTGTGCCCCTGTACCCTAGCCTGCGCCTAGAGCCCTGGCTTGCCCTGGTGCCTGGCACCATAGCCAACCACTTCCAGCAGGCACATAAGTAATGTTGTATACAATACATTCCTGTTGTCATGTGAGCACATTTCTGCAGAGCCCTTGTCTGCGCCCTATTTAGCACCATGTCTGGCAACGTCCTCTCCCAGCTATCCCCACCCAATGTGTGCCCGCCCGTGTTTTGGAATTTCTTTATGATCGGACCAATCTAGTTTTTTACCATCAGGTTTTCAATTGTAAAGGTCACCCATAGCCTGCACATAACGGCGGCAGCCATTTTGTTGAAGTAGCCAATATCTTGTCATGGTGGACGGCCATTTTCTTGGGAAATCAACATTCATCTGAACACAGATTATGGTGAATGTGATAAGGCCACGTGAACAAAAGTACCATGGGAACCCTCATCACAAATGGGCATGTGATTACCTTGGCACATGACCACCCTCATGAGGTTCCAGTGGCTGATAGGGGGCTGCTAAGCTGCATCATGAATATTGCTTCAGCTCACAAAATGGCCGCCTCTATGGAGCAGACAATGGGCGCTCTTACTGTGGTACTAAGATGTAATTATGGCCTCTGATGATTTGCTTCATGCTACATTCCATGCTCAAGTATTCCAGCAGGTGTTACCTTGTGGCGCAGTGCCGCATGTATTGTAATGATAACCGCCCTGTAACCAGGCCTGCGCCATTTTCTGGTTTCCCAGGACTTTGTGTTATTGCAGTTGTTATTGTATTATTTCGCAGAGAAACAGCATTTTATTTTGGTTTGCATTCGCACCCTGCTCGGCTTTGCCCCCTTTTATTTCTGTGCCCGCCGAGCTGACCCTCACCCCCCTGGTCTCGCTTGCCTCTCATTAGTTTCATTTATGCTTTGTTTTGCTGGTGACGTTATGGGGTACACACTGCCTAACCCCCGTCCTGTACCCCTGGGTTGTGATAACGACTCTTCCGTTACCAATGTCTAGTTCTCCCATATTCCACGGCTGCGTGAACGAGCGGTTGGCAGACCGCACCCCATCCCCCACCTTTTCAACAGCGGATTCTGACATCACGGAGCTGGCAGACGAACAGCAGGACCAGATGGAAGACTTCGACGATGAGCCCTTTGTGGACGACACAGGTTCCGATGTGGGCAATGAGGAAGGATCCCAGCTCTTCAGCGATGGGCATGACCCGTTTTATGACCGCTCCCCATGGTTCATTTTAGTAGGAAGGTTGGTGAGGTTGTGCAAGGAGATGGCACGGAAGGACAAGCTCTTACCGTTACCCCATGTTATTAGCATGTATGCTCCACATGAGAGAGGCAGTACAGGTCACGCGTGTTCTCTGTAGTTCACCTGGAGGCTGCACACAGTCCTCTTTAATATGCTACAAGCTCGTAATTTAATATTGCAGACCCCCCCCCCCCCACACACACACACACACACACACACACACACACACCTCACAGTCTTCATCTTCGCCACTGACTCCATATTTCATTTACATTGTCATCCGGCCAAACATCTGCGTCTAGCGCTTCCACTTAAGTGTCCCAAGTACAAAGTGGATACAGCCTAAGTCACAAGCAATCATTGACATCACTGACGCCTCAGGTACAAAAGCCAGCTCACAAAATGGCTTTCTCTGTTTTGTGGAGCTCAGTTCCCATTCCAGGCCACACAGTAATGACATAACTGCTAACCCTGACTGGGGATTTTATAAAGAGAACACACTTTTTTTGCAACATCATCATAGTAATAATACTAATAACAATTAATATATATATATATATATATATATATATATATATATATATATATATATATATATATAAGAATATATTGCAGTTGCCATTCCATGATGAAAGGCCATGTTCAGTTTTAAATCAAATTTTATGACCAAAAACGTATAAACCGTTAGCGGTCCCTGCACACAGTTGACAAATCCATTGCATAAATATTCATAAGAATTGATCTGATCTATACTCATCGGACCAATGTTCTATATGGCGGCAAGTGACTAACTGTGACACTGCACAATGTGGCCTCCTTCATTGTGACTCCTCCGACCAATAACACAGCCTGTACAATCTCCATTACACCTCCTCTTTAACGATTATTACAAATCACAGTTTGCGGCACAACCCGAATGCTCTTATTTCCAGCCTCACTGTCAGGTGGGGGATGGTGAGAGCTTGTCGTTCCGACTGTCTCTTGTGGCATGTGGAGAGTTAGCAATGACCGTGCGTCGGGGAGTGTGACAGGCCCTTTGTTCAATCTTCATTCATTATTTCACTTTTCTTTTTGACAAGAAAACAAAGCATATATTGGTTTGTGTTTGGTGTGTACTTTTTGTTTTGCCATCACCTCACCAACCTCGCTGCTAATAGCTCGTTCCCTTCCTCTGGTCCCTGGCTGTGGTTAAGGGGTTTGCTGGATGGAAGTGGGCAGCCTCACAGCGGAGGCAGCCATTTTGGGTCATCATGAGAAGGTGACAAGGTCCTCTCCTCAGGTGCGGAGGAGTTGGGAGCTTCTCGCTGTTCTTCACTGCCGCTCCTCCAACATGGCGGCAGGTGGAGCTACTTCAGAGGTGTTATTTGGCACTCTCCTACCATGTCTCCCTGTTGACCCATCGCTCAGGATGGGGGTGGCATCTTATGGGTAGCAATGGATGCCATATAGACAGCACTGATTATGTGACCTATAAATTCAATAAAAACTATTTGTTGTGAGTTGATATAACTACTCTTGGATCCGCCCACAATATGGCTGCCTCCATCTGGTTTTTGCGACTGGCACATTTTAAATACTAGCATTGATTTGCCTCAGTCGTGCAGGGTTGGCCTAATATGGCAGAGGAGACGGGTCCTGTAGCAAAGGGAACATTCATGTCCTAATGGATATGACAATCTGATGGGCTGCCATTGGCCTCTGTACCTGTCCTCTGATGGGCTGCCATTGGCCTCTGTACCTGTCCTCTGATGGGCTGCCATTGGCCTCTGTACCCATCATCTGATGGGCTGCCATTGGCCTCTGTACCTGTCCTCTGATGGGCTGCCATTGGCCTCTGTACCTGTCCTCTGATGGGCTGCCATTGGCCTCTGTACCCATCATCTGATGGGCTGCCATTGGCCTCTGTACCTGTCCTTTGATGGGCTGCCATTGGCCTCTGTACCTGTCCTCTGATGGGCTGCCATTGGCCTCTGTACCTGTCCTCTGATGGGCTGCCATTGGCCTCTGTACCTGTCCTCTGATGGGCTGCCATTGGCCTCTGTACCTGTCCTCTGATGGGCTGCCATTGGCCTCTGTACCTGTCCTCTGATGGGCTGCCATTGGCCTCTGTACCTGTCCTCTGATGGGCTGCCATTGGCCTCTGTACCTGTCCTCTGATGGGCTGCCATTGGCCTCTGTACCTGTCCTCTGATGGGCTGCCATTGGCCTCTGTACCAGTCCTCTGATGGGCTGCCATTGGCCACCACATGCGTCCACTGATGGGCTGCCATTGGCCTCCGTACCTATCCTCTGATGGGCTGCCATTGGCCTCCGCACCCATCCTCTGACCGACTGCCATTGGCCACTGCACCCATCCTCTGATGGACTGCCATTGGCCACCCTACCTGTCCCCTGATGTACTGCCATTGGCCACCACACACGCCCCTGAGGGGCAGCAGTTGGCCGCTGCACCCGTCCACTGATAGGAGACGGGTCCTGTAGCAAAGGGAACATTCATGTCCTAATGGATATGAGAATCTGATGGGCTGCCATTGGCCTCTGTACCTGTCCTCTGATGGGCTGCCATTGGCCACCGCACCCATCCTCTGACCGACTGCCATTGGCCGCTGCACCCGTCCACTGACAGTCTGTCGTTGGGTACCACATTTGTCCTTTCTATGTGTCCTTGCTTCCTGACTAGGATTTTATAGGGAATCCACGTATGATGTAAAGTCTGTGGAAGATGAGATCATTACAATATGATGAGACCTGTAGAGCAGACCCCTTGTCAGGGTAGCAGCCATTATAGCATCCTCACAGTTGGACATTCCCCCATTCAGGATAATTAATGTCTGGGAGTAGCATGGATGATGTGTGGATGACATCATTTCCATACATAGGCAGAATCATTGGCTGTGTGCTCATCTCTGTCCCCGCACAGCAGGGTGGCCATAGGCTGGTGCCTGGCTAGGTAGTTAGACAAATTATCCAAACTCAGACTTTAGAGCACACGGATAGCCTCTGAGTCCAGGCGATATTTGGCATTTAAAGCAGAAATTCATTTTAAAGGCAAAACCATTTAGTAGCAAGTAACCCCCTGACCTGAAATGCCGGTCCCCCCGCTGTATCTCGGGGCCCCTTCCTACCGAGACCCGAGGTCTGGAACTCCAAAGAATCCATAGTTTTTATTTTGCAGCTTTTTACTAATTCTTTGTATTTCATTTTATGTTTGTAATGTTAGAACCTGGCTTATTAACCTTATTTTATGCTTCTTGTATTATGTTCATGATTTATGCTTTGTTACATATGTTTTTTTTTATTATTTAGTTTTTTTATTTTGACTTGTGTAAGCTAAGTAGAATGTCTTGGGTCGGTGATGTCCCATAGCGAACGGTTCTGACTAACTCGCGTATTCTTTGTCATGTAGGGTACATTGCTGTCTGGGAACCTCTATGGCGCCAGTCACCCATAGCATCCGTCTGAATGGAGTTGGGGGGGCGGGGATTTATTGGACGGTTTGGGGATATATTCCCGCTGTACAGTCTACTAACACTTCCTCCCGGTGTCTGTTGCAGAGCGTTTGTTTACCTCAGTAACCTGCTTTTCCCGGTGCCCCTGGTCCATCGAGTGGCCGTAGTGAGCGAGAAAGGAGACGTCCGTGGCTTTCTGCGTGTCGCTGTGCAGGCAATAGCTGGTAAGTGCATTATCATTTCCCATCTAAAGTTCTTATCTCACCATGGTGCACCAGACACCCTGTGTAGTCCTGCTAGGAGGCTGCGCGGCTGGGTCAGGAGCTGTCCGGGAGGCTGCGTGGCCGGGTCAGGAGCTGTCCAGGAGGCTGCGCGGCCGGGCCCGGGAGCTGTCCGGGAGGCTGCGCGGCCGGGCCCGGGAGCTGTCCGGGAGGCTGCGCGGCCGGGCCCGGGAGCTGTCCGGGAGGCTGCGCGGCCGGGCCCGGGAGCTGTCCGGGAGGCTTTGTGGCCTGGCCCGGGAGCTGTCCGGGAGGCTGCGTGGCTGGGCCCGGGGCCTGTTCGGGAGGCTGCGTGGCTGGGCCCGGGGCCTGTTCGGGAGGCTGCGTCCTGCTAAGTGATACATGTGAAGCATAACATGTTGGTAATTCCTCCAGTCTGTCTATAATGGCAGCTAGAAATCTTTGTTTTACCTGTTTGTTTCTCAGGTGATGAGGAAGCCCCAGATTACGGATCAGGCATTCGCCAGTCAGGAACCGCCAAGATCTCATTTGATGACAACGATTACTTCACTAAGGTAACTTACAATTGCAGTGAGTGTTAGGCAGCAGTCACTGTACATGGAGTACAGACCCAGTAGTAAGCTCTGGGGGTCAGTGTTAGGCAGCAGTCACTGTACAAGGAGTACAGGCTGTAGAGATTCCAGGAGTGAGCTCTGTGGGTCAGTGTTAGACAGCAGCCACTGTATATGGAGTACATGCTACGGAGAGCCCAGTAGTGAGCTCTGGGGGTCAGTGTTAGGCAGCAGCCACTGTATATGGAGAACATGCTGCAGAGATTCCAGTAGTGAGCTCCGGGGTCAGTGTTAGGCAGCAGTCACCATACATGGAGTACAGCCTGTACTGCGGAGAGCCCAGTAGTGAGCTCTGACAGTCAGTGTTAGGCAGCAGTCACTGTACATGGAGTACAGACCCAGTAGTGAGCTCTGGGTGTCAGTGTTAGGCAGCAGTCACTGTACATGGAGTACAGACCCAGTAGCGAGCTCTGGGGGGTTAATGTTAGGCAGCAGTCACTGTACAGGCTGCAGAGAGCCCAGTAATGCGCTCTGGAGGTCACTGTTAGGCAGCAGTCACCTTACGGGCTGCTGAGAGCCCAGTAGTGAGCTCTGTGGGTCAGTGTTAGGCAGCAGTCACCGTACAGGCTGCGGAGAGCCCATTAGTGAGCTCTGGGGGTCAGTATTAGGCAGCAGTCACTGTACATGGAGTACAGGCTACGGAGAGCCCAGTAATAAGCTCTGGAGGTCACCGTTAGGCAGCAATCACCGTACAGGTTGCGGAGAGCCCAGTAGTGAGCTGTGGGGGTTAGTGTTAGGCAGCAAGTACAGGTATGATCACAGACAGAGCATAGTACAGGCTCACAAGTAACCTGCAGTATAAGAACCAATCAGGTGGATGCTTTCATTTCCTGAAGTGACCAGAGGAATGTACAATTAGTTGTGGCTACCCCCCATGTATGCCTCTCTCTGTGAGTGCTGCCTGTTATTATGCTGTGTTTCTTCTATGTACAGAACGACTTCTCCTCCTCCGTCCTCACACGCTCTGGGCTGTCCCTGGAGGAGCTCCGCATTGTGGAAGGCCAGGGCCAAAGCTCAGGGATGAACACTCCTGTGGAGGAGGTCAACAGGCTGGCTGAGATGGGTAAGTCTGGTGGCGCTGGAGCAGTGTCCAGTACAGAGCCGGTCTCTTATCACCCTCCGTACCCCACAGACATGAAATCCGGCAGCTTGCTGGATGGGAAGATGATGATGGAAGGATTCTCAGAAGATGTGGGAGATCACCTGAAGATCGGCAGTGTCTTCACCTTCCGCGTCACGGTCCTCCAAGCCAGTGGCATCCTGCCTGAGTACGCCGATATCTTCTGCCAGTTCAAGTGAGTTGCATTTTGGGATATCTGTGGTCAGTCAGTATATTGGCTAAGCCCACAAGATGGCTGCCTCCATTACAGAAGCACAGGAAGTGCACTTGCATTTCCGTACGGGTGATATTAGAACACGCGTACTATCACTGAAAGCTGACACGCCAATGGCTGTAAGATATGGGGTGTGTTATCAGATTGTGACTCTCCCTAGTACTGTGCTAAGCTCTGGCCTCCTGCTGAAAGCTGACACGCCATTGGTTGTAAGGTAAGGGGTGTGTGTTATCAGATTATGACTCTCCCTAGTACTGTGCTGAGTTCTGGCCTCCTGCTGAAAGCTGACACTCCATTGGCTGTAACATAAGGGGGGTGTGTGTTATCAGATTGTGACTCTCCCTAGTACTGTGCTGAGCTCTGGCCTCCTGCTGAAATCTGACACGCCATTGGTTGTAAGATAAGGGGTGTGTGTTATCAGATTGTGACTCTCCATAGTACTGTGCTAAGCTCTGGCCTCCTGCTGAAAGCTGACACGCCATTGGTTGTAAGATAAGGGGGGTGTGTGTTATCAGATTGTGACTCTCCCTAGTACTGTGCTGAGCTCTGGCCTCCTGCTGAAAGCTGACACGCCATTGGTTGTAAGATAAGGGGTGTGTGTTATCAGATTGTGACTCTCCCTAGTACTGTGCTAAGCTCTGGCCTCCTGCTGAAAGCTGACACGCCATTGGTTGTAAGATAAGGGGTGTGTTATCAGATTGTGACTCTCCCTAGTACTGTGCTGAGCTCTGGCCTCCTGCTGAAAGCTGACACGCCATTGGCTGTAAGATAAGGGGTGTGTGTTATCAGATTGTGACTCTCCCTAGTACTGTGCTGAGTTCTTGCCTCCTGCTGAAAGCTGACACGCCATTGGCTGTAACATAAGGGGGGTGTGTGTTATCAGATTGTGACTCTCCCTAGTACTGTGCTGAGCTCTGGCCTCCTGCTGAAAGCTGACACACCATTGGTTGTAAGATAAGGGGTGTGTGTTATCAGATTATGACTCTCCCTAGTACTGTGCTGATCTCTGGCCTCTGCTTTTGCAGCTTCTTACATCGGCACGATGAGGCCTTCTCTACAGAGCCTCTGAAGAACAATGGTCGCGGAAACCCCCTCGGCTTCTACCATGTACAGAACGTAAGTGTGTCGGCTTAGGGAATATCTGTCTGTATCATTATCCCGTACATGTCCTCACCCCACCATCTGCTTCTTCTCAGGTTGCTGTTGAGGTTACGGAGTCCTTCATAGAATATATAAAGACCAAGCCCATTGTGTTTGAAGTGTTCGGACACTACCAGCAGCATCCGTTACACCTGCAGGGTCTGGACCTCAGGTAAGGGCAGGAAGCCGCTGATCTGATCGCTGATTTACACATCGTATCCGCTCTGGGTGGGCGGTGTGACCAATCATTCTTCTTGTCTTGTAGCCCGGCGCAGCCTTCCCGACGGCACTTTCCTCCTCCCATGCCCCTCTCCAAGCCTGGTACGTATCTGTATTGTGCAGTCACTGGGTTAGTCTCTTCTATGTTCCATATCCCATGAGCATAGATAGGTGCAGGAGCACATACTGTACATGTATAGATAAATCCTGGGCCGAGGCTTGTGTACACTGGTCCGGTGGAAGCCGTTTGAATGACCCCTCATAAATGGTTCCTGCAGTCTTCGCCGTGATGTCATGTCTGCATTTGTTACTTTTCCATACGATACGTTCTTCTTGCTTTTGCATCCTTTTGTTTGCTACATGATGACATCATCTTTTTCTTTTGACCCATTGTCACGATTTTGCCCTTTGGCCTCTCCGTTCCTCTGTTGTTCACTTTGCCCCCTTCCCATCCCCCCCCCCCCCCCCCCCATCTCCTCTGTACCCGCCCGACCTTGGTAGCTGGACAGCAGAGGATTAATCTGGTCAGATTCCTAATGTCCGGGTACGTGAGTGATCCCGTCCTGGATGCCATATCTGAGCATGCTCACGTGCTGTCCGCCTCTCTCCAGGACAGCGCCGACCAGCTGCCCTCTTTTCTATCTCTGCCAATTCCAAACTGCATGCCAGAAAGGGCTCCCAAGAGAGACGGTCAGTAGCCCAATTCCTTAGTGACGTAGCGACCGTGGTCCTGTAGGTTCACCCCGAGAACTCCCATTTTCTGATAGATGCCTCTTTTATAATCCTGTCCAACTAACATCTTGCGTTTGCTCTACAGTTCCAGCCACCAAACTGAATCCTATGAGCAAGCCAAGCCTGGGGCAGAGCGTCAGCAAGTACGACCTCCTGGTCTGGTTTGAGATCAGTGAATTGGAGCCAACTGGCGAGTAAGTTGTCCGCTTCGGGGCACGGTGTAATTGGGTAACATGCATAGGCAGACAATGACCTACCTCCTGCTCTCTCCAAGGTACATCCCGGCTGTTGTTGACCATTCTGGAGGGCTCTCGTGTCAGGGAACCTACCTTCTGCATCAGGTGCGTTATGTGTGGATTGTACAGTGCGCAGTGATATGTGGGCCACAAATGTCAGACAGGGAAAGGGGCTTGTCCAGCAGGGGGCGCTGTGATTAGATGTGGCAGGAATACTAGATCAGTAACCATATAATACATACATGCCCAGTCCTGGTCTGCTGCTGCTCCGCAGGAGGAAGGGAAGAGAGGCATGACCGGATACTGGTTTGTCAACAGCCGGTTCCATAAATAGCTGTATCATCTATAGATAAGTCTAGTGTCTGTGAGTCTCCGAAGCACTGCCATCTGGTGGCAGAGAGTGACACTACATCTCTTTCTCACACATGTACAAACACAGAAGGTAGCAGACTAGCTTTCGAAGCTTTTGCTTGTTGTGTAATATGTCAGCTGTCCACTAGACGGCAGTAGTGTCCATACATAGCAATGGAAACCCATGGTTTAGTTACCTACCCTAGAAGCATCTTCAACTAGCGTATTGACATCACTGAGCGACTGATTAATATTATTCAGTAGGCCCTGCAGTCATGGGATCCTGGATCCTAGCGAGCTGATAGGCTGCACTGTCATGAATGAAATGGCTGCCTACACTGTGTGGATGTGACCGGATCATGGTGTTTATGCATTGTGACAGGGGATCCAGCGTAGAATCACAGTGACCATCATCCATGAGAAGGGGAATGAATTACACTGGAAGGATGTCCGGGAGCTGGTGGTGGGTGAGTGTCATGGCATCCATAGTTCCCGCTGCCTCTATAGATGACCAAGCTCAGCATTAACAACCGGCCTTGTGTGCGTCTCTTCCTCCCCTAGGGCGCGTGCGTAATAAGGCAGAGGTGGATGAGGCTGCCGCCGACGCAGTCCTCTCCCTGAACATCATCTCCGCTAAGTACCTCAGATCTCACAGCTCCAGCCGGTAAGTCGCCATGGCCACCGGAGAGAAGCATTCTGGGTAATGTTACCAAAAGCTTTATGGCTTTGCTGTCATTGTCCATTTCTACATTGAATTTTATTTGCTATATCACCCGTCCCTCTCCTCCTCCATCAGCCCCAACCCAGCTGAACTCTTGTCTGTGCTCCCGGGCCTCCTCCATTTTGTGTCCCTTACTGTCTGTCACTAATGGCAGCTTCTTCTTCTGTGTCTTTCAGGCTGTTTCTTGATAAGGATATGCCTAGGTATTTTATGCTTTGCTTTTCCTATCCCTGCACATAAAGATTCTCGGTCCCCAACAGAATACTTTATGTCCGCTCTCCCCCTGCACTGGCTTTCTTCGCCCTCACCCTGCCTAGCGCTTTTGTGCTTGACCGTGTTTTATAACCCCTTTAGCAGAATGTAGGATATGAATGGCAGCTGTAAGAGACACTATCATGTTCTGGCTTCCTATATGCCTAGGGTGGTGTCCTGTCCTCTCTGTTACAGAACAGCCATGTTTGTGTAACCCAAAGTAAAAAGAGGTAGCGCTAATTTACCAATGCGCGTTCAATAATAAGACATTTTATTGTGCACTTTAATATAATAAAATATATAAATGGTAAAAGACGTTACGATCAATAATATAGGGCCACTGGCATCTGTAAATGTAAATATGGTCATCTGTTCCTATTAATATCCAGGGCCACTGGCATCTGTAAATGTAAATATGGTCATCTGTTCCTATTACTATTGCCTGTGGGGAAGGATTCTTCACAAATAACAGTCTCTGGTGGGATTCTCTGAAATGTAAATGGTATAATTACCAATATCAGGGGAATTGATCCAACTGAGGATGGCATAGCAGCTGTATCCTCCTGGGTGATGGTGAAGGAATAAGCAGAGTCCCACTTGTAGACAGACAGAGAAACGCGTCAGTGGCTGTAGGCCGCCCATACAGCCGCTGACATCCTTGTACAGCACTTCACCCGGATCATTCGCCACTGTGGGAACCAGTCACAGCCTTCCTGTTCCATCAAGTGGGACTCAGCTTCTTCCTTCACCATCACCAAGGAGGATACAGCTGCTATGCCGTCCTAAGTTGGATAAACTCACCAGAGACTGTGTTATTTGTCAAGAATCCTTCCCTACAGGCGATAGTAATAGGAACGGTTGACCATATTTACATTTACAGATGCCAGTGGCCCTATATTGTTGATATTAACATCTTTTATCATTTATATATTTTGTTATATTGAAGTGCACAATAAAATGTCTTATTATTGAACGCTCACTGGTATTTTAGCACTACCTCTTTTTTCTTTTTATTTGAACCTTTTCTAAGGAGTTGCTCTCTCCTTACGGTAGCTGCTTGGCGAGCCACCCCATACCAGCGCCCTCCTTTTTGCTACCCTGTATGCACATCGGTCAGGCTGCAGGGTTATCCGGTATCTACTGAGATCTCGGCCTGAACACTATCCCGGCATAAATGAAACATCCCTTGCATGATAGTGTATCTTTAGCTTGGTCTCTCTCCTCATAGAGGATTTGAGAGTATAATCCCACAACTGTATATAATACAGAAGAAACTGCATTCCTGCTCGTGTTCAGCCATTAAGGCAAAAATAGTCCTTTTCTTTAGCGGTTTTAGTAAATGTCGTCATTTAGATCAGAACTTGAGATACAATAAAGCAGTAGCCATAGACTGCAATGCAATCTCGCCCCCTAGTGGATAGAGGATATTTGTGTGGGTTACCCTATACGTAGCCCAGGGGAGTCATCCACCAGACTATCAGTAGATGGACTGTGTCTGCCTAGTGTCCCGGTGCTGTCTGTCTGTGTCTGTGTCACCGTGTTTGTGGTGCGTGTCCTGTGTCTGAGCAGCGCTCTGTGTATCCAGCAGGTGACTAATATATCCATTTGCACTCCCCTGGCCTCTGCAGGACGTTCTACCGATTTGAGGCTGTGTGGGACAGCTCCCTACACAATTCCTTACTCCTGAACCGAGTGACACCATACGGGGAGAAGATCTATATGACGTTATCGGCGTATTTGGAGGTAACCGCCCCAGAATGTTCCCCCCGACGCTCATTAATGTGTTATGTGAAATAATGAGTCTCACCCTATAGGGAGAATGAGGAGACATTTGGACAACCGCTAATCTCGGGGGACATTCTTTACACAAATGGTGCAATACATGATAGACTTCACCACAGATCCGGTCATCAGCTGCTGCTGTCAGACCTTTTGGCCACCTACAATGACCGAATCTCACCCCATGTGACTTAGGGTTACATTTACTAAGATGGGGTGTATACCATAGCAACCAATCAGATTATATCTATTATTTTGGAAGATGCTAAATAAATAAGTAGCAATCTGGTTGCTATTGGCAATATCCTATCTTCAATAGAATTCACAGTAAAGTTACAGCCCAGTGTGTAATGTGACTTTGAGGTGTCTCCCAATAATTAGCATTTTTATAGCCACTATTTCCACGTATTTGCATGTCAAGGGGTGTGGCCTTGTCACATTGGGGGGTGCGGTTTGTCTTCCTTGCATTCTAAGGCTACTAGAGAGGCTCAAGAGCCATGCCAAGTGTTAGCGTGAGACCCAACCACCGTCACCAGCAGGCTGCCTGCTGTGGTCTATTAGGAGCAGCAGGAGACGGAGGGGCCATTACTGCACTCCAGGTCAGGCTGTAGGGGAGGGGGGGGGGGGGGGGCGAGGAGGACAAGACCACTGCCTCTTCCCAGTCATTGTCCAGGTATCCAGCTACAGAGACCGAGTGAGAGAAAGACCAGAAGTAAAACAAGAAATCTGCCTGAATGGTGACGCTCCTGCTGTGGGAGGAGCCTGCTTGGTGCAGAATCTGCCTGACTGGTGACGCTCCTGCTGTGGGAGGAGCCTGTTTGGTGTATAATCTGCCTGACTGGTGACGCTCCTGCTGTGGGAGGAGCCTGCTTGGTGCAGAATCTGCCTGACTGGTGACGCTCCTGCTGTGGGAGGAGCCTGCTTGGTGCAGAATCTGCCTGGCTGGTGACGCTCCTGCTGTGGGAGGAGCCTGTTGGTGTATAATCGCCCCTCCTACGGCTTGATAATGCGCAGTGACAGTCAGTGGTGCCACGTGAGAAGTAACCTGTGTGCACATGTGACTGATGTACCTTTATACTCTGTATACTGTTGTTTTATAACCAGAGCACACACTGAGCAATGTCCCATCACCCCCGCAGCTTGACCACTGTATCCAGCCAGCCGTGGTTACGAAGGACGTGTGCATGGTCTTCTATTCCCGCGACGCCAAGATTTCCCCACCCCGCTCCCTGCGCAATCTCTTTGGCAGCGGCTACTCCAAGTCTCCTGACTGGTAAGTGCTTAGCTCATTTATTGCTTCATTCTGGTTGGTTATCAGGAGAAATTAGACCATGTTATTCCCCCGCCATGCTGTCAGTAACCTGGGGTCAGACTGGACATTCTGCCGTCTCCTTCTGGTGTGCCGGGAGACTGTTACGCAGTGTGCGAGATGTTCTAGGCTTAGGCCTCGGGTTATACAATCATTATACAGCACTGTCTCATTGCCTGAAATGGTGCGAGTAATGCTGGTGTATTTCTTCACCACTGGGAGGCAGTATAACAGGGGTCTCCAATTCACCTGCTGCACCAGGACACAAAGCATCTGTAGAGAAGTGAGAAGACATGTTGCCAGACCCTCCATGTTGGTATTTTCCCTCCTGCTATCTCTAGCACTGACCAGAATGCGTCATGCAAGAGGCGATTACTTCTCGCTGGTAGGTTCCATTCCTGTGTATAAGGAGATGCCTCTTTCTGCCGGTCCCCAAGGTCTGGGACCATGTGTCATAGGGTTGTACCATGATTGGCGGTGGTGGTGACTGTTATAATAACTGTATACCAGCAGGTTGCACTGTTAATCTGTAACTCTTCTTTGTGCCGCAGATAAGATTACAGTTTAAATGTCGAATCTCTGCAGAAAATAATACAAAGTGAAACTGCAGATTGTGTAACATTGTGACAATTATTGTGCTGTAGTGATTATTTCTGAGTGTCTCCTCCTTACAGTAACCGAGTCACTGGGATCTATGAGCTGAGCCTGTGCAAAATGGCTGACACAGGAAGTCCCGGTAAGGATTGCGGCCCGGTAATGTATTTACATCCATCATTCTCTTCCAGCCATTATCAGATGCCCTAATGCCTCCGCTTTCCTGCACATCATTGCATACTTCCCCAACCGCTCCATCTGTACACCCTATAGGGGGAGGGGCAACACCAGTAAGTTAGTATGGTTGGGCAGAATAGGGAGTGTTGGGGGGGGCTTGGGCAGATGTGGGGGGGCTTGGGCAGATGTGGGGGGGGGGGCTTGGGCAGATGTGGAGTGGGGCTTGAGCAGATAGGGGAGTGACCTTTATTTTGTCCCACATCTTCCTGGGAGGCAAATTGTTCCCTTAGCACGGGACAAGTGACATCTGATTGAAGCAGGTTTGATATCCCTAAAAGTGCTGCAGAATATTAAGGACATAATCCCTCCTGCAGTGCTACTGGGTGTTCTCTGTGTAACTGGCCTTACCCCAGATTGTTCCCTCCAGCCAGTCACTGTAAGAAGGGAAAGTCATGCTCGGCACCACTCTAAGCTTGCGCTATGTCCTTTTCCACCTGTAGGAATGCAGCGCAGACGGAGGAAGATCCTGGACACGTCGGTGGCTTATGTCCGTGGGGAGGAGAACCTGGCAGGTTGGAGGCCACGTGGTGACAGCCTGATTCTCGAGCACCAGTGGGAGCTGGATAAAATGGAGCAGTTACATGAGGTACTAGTATTGGCTTCATTGAGAGATGGGGGTGAAGTCTAGGATCACCCACAGGCACTGTCTGCTTGTCTGTGCGATGGACCCACTCTACTGTGTAGTTATGGCCAATAGCGCATGCAGGGGGGGTTCTGAGTACACAGAAGAGAAAGCATGCTTGGTATTATGGTATTGCGTTCTGCTGCCGTAGTCGGCGGGGCTGTGGTATCGGTAAATTGAATGTATATTTATTATCTTCCCTTCTGAGAATATTGCTGACCTTTATTACATTTGGGAACAATAACCTCCCGAGAGCTCGGTGACATGATCTGCTAATAACCCTGCTCTGTCCTGCAGGTGGAGAAGACGCGGCACCTCCTCCTGCTCCGAGAGAAGCTGGGCGACAGCATTCCCAAATCCCTGAGCGAATCCATTTCTCCAAGCCTGAGCAGCGGAACGCTCAGCACCTCCACCAGCATCTCCTCCCAGATATCCACCACCACCTTCGAAAGTGCCATTACCCCCAGTGAGAGCAGCGGCTACGACTCCACCGACGTGGAGAGCCTTGTGGATCGTGAGAAGGAGCTGGCAACAAAGGTAATGGAGGAGACCTCGCGCTTCCTGGACGGCTGTAGGTATTGTCCTCTCTGTGTAACACTCTGCCCTGTTCCCGCCCGTTACAGTGTCTGCGGCTTCTCACCCATACGTATAACCGGGAGCTGACACAGGTGTGCGGCAGCATCAGTGATTGTAAGGTGAGGATACGGAGGCTCGCTGGGTGGGTTACTGCGCCCAGGCTCCCTGGGTGGGTTACTGCGCCCAGGCTCCCTGGGTGGGTTGGGTTGCTGCGCCCAGGCTCCCTGGGTGGGTTACTGCGCCCAGGCTCCCTGGGTGGGTTACTGCGCCCAGGCTCCCTGGGTGGGTTGGGTTACTGCGCCCAGGCTCCCTGGGTGGGTTGGGTTGCTGCACCCAGGCTCCCTGGGTGGGTTGGGTTGCCGCGCCCAGGCTCCCTGGGTGGGTTGGGTTGCCGCGCCCAGGCTCCCTGGGTGGGTTGGGTTGCCGCGCCCAGGCTCCCTGGGTGGGTTGGGTTGCCGCGCCCAGGCTCCCTGGGCGGGTTGGGTTGCCGCGCCCAGGCTCCCTGGGCGGGTTGGGTTGCCGCGCCCAGGCTCCCTGGGCGGGTTGGGTTGCCGCGCCCAGGCTCCCTGGGTGGGTTGGGTTGCCGCGCCCAGGCTCCCCGGGTGGGTTGGGTTGTCGCGCCCAGGCTCCCCGGGTGGGTTGGGTTGTCGCGCCAAGGCTCCCCCCGGGTGGGTTGGGTTGTCGCGCCAAGGCCCCCCCCCCCCCCCCCCCCCCGGGTGGGTTGGGTTGCCGCGCCCAGGCTCCCTGGGTGGGTTGGGTTGTCGCGCCCAGGCTCCCCGGGTGGGTTGGGTTGCCGCGCCCAGGCTCCCTGGGTGGGTTGGGTTGCCGCGCTCAGGCTCCCCCCGGGTGGGTTGGGTTGCCGCGCTCAGGCTCCCCCCGGGTGGGTTGGGTTGCCGCGCTCAGGCTCCCCCCTGGGTGGGTTGGGTTGCCGCGCTCAGGCTCCCCCCTGGGTGGGTTGGGTTGCCGCGCTCAGGCTCCCCCCTGGGTGGGTTAGGTTGCCGCGCTCAGGCTCCCCCCTGGGTGGGTTGGGTTGCCGCGCTCAGGCTCCCCCCTGGGTGGGTTGGGTTGCCACGCTCAGGCTCCCCCCGGGTGGGTTGCCGCGCTCAGGCTCCCCCCGGGTGGGTTGCGGCGTCCAGGCTTATACTTATAGCTTAGCGATCCTTGCCGCAGAGCCATCTTCATACAAATCCACTATATTTGCTTTGCAGCTGTCTGACATCTCCCCAATTGGACGTGACCCATCAATCTCCAGCTTTAGCAGCGCCACCCTGACGCCATCCTCCACCTGCCCGTCACTAGCGGATTCCAGGTGCAGCTCGGTGGATCAGAAGTGAGTGACCAGTACAGGTTCCGTTGTGTCCGTATATATGTCACTTCCGATCATGTGACTAAACGTGGCTGCTTATTGCAGGACCCCTGAAGCCAATTCCCGCGCCTCCAGCCCCTGCTCAGAGTTTGAACAGTTCCAGATGGTGCCCACCATAGAGACGTCATACCTGGCTCGCGCTGGGAAGAACGAGTTCCTTAATCTGGTGCCGGATATTGAAGAGCTGAGACCTGGGTAAGAGATACGGGTTTATATGCCGCATGCGGTACCGGGGTTACCAGTATAACGTCTCAGACAGCGCTGCGCTGGTCATTGACCGCATGAAGTAAAATAGTATCTGTATGTTGTTGGCAGTGGGGAATGTCATACTGGTACCATTATATAGCGGCCACAAAATGCAGAGAAAGGTGACAGTCCAAAACCGCCCTTATACTCTTTCTGTGTCCCCAGGGCCGTGGTCTCCAAGAAGGGCTATCTGAACTTCAAGGAGCCGCAGTCCCACTCGTGGGCCAAGCACTTTGTTGTGGTACGCCGGCCTTACGTCTTCATCTACAACAGCGACAAGGACCCAGTGGAGCGAGGGCTCATTAACTTGTCCACCGCTCAGGTGGAGTACAGCGAGGACCAGCAGGCCATGCTCAAGGTGGGCTCAGCGCTCGTTCTCCGCACTCGATGCCAATGTCTCCGTCTGTATGGTGGCTCACGCTATCCCTGTATTGTCTACTTGATTTTCAGAGTCCGAACATATTCGCCGTCTGCACCAAGCACCGCGGGATCCTGTTACAGGCCATTAATGATAAAGATATGAACGACTGGCTGTACGCCTTTAACCCTTTGCTCGCTGGCACGATACGGTGAGTCTGGGCTGAGGACTTTGTGCATAAAGGTAGAGCACAGAAAGAAGACAGAAATCTATCCAGTGGCCACATATACATTACATACACATAGGGGAGCAGAAGCGCCTCCGGGAATGTTGTATATATACAGTAGGTAACGCTTCAGAGACTTGCACCGCAGGAAGTGGGATGTTATTTGTGCATCAAGCACACCTATCAGGGTGATGGAGCTAATCCTGAGCTAGATGCAAAGCAAACAACCAGTAACTGAGCACCCAGGTAACACCATGCTGCACTGCAGGGGGCAGATGTAACATGTGCAGAGAGTTAGGTGTGGGAGGGGCGTGTCCTAACTCAGAGCTACATTGCAGTGTGAGAATAGAGCTGCCCAGCGGGTGTGGGCTACATGCAGAAGCAGCCAGTAACTGAGCACCTGGGTAACAGGGGGCAGATGTAACGTGCAGAGAGTTAGGTGTGGGCTACATGCAGAAGCAGTCAGTGTTTACTCTGCATGCAGACATAATAAGTGTATCTGCCCCTTTACATTGTAGCATAGATTGGCCTGATTCACAGAGTATGCAATAACAATGAATAATCTGACTTTTCTGGGTGTGAGCTGCGGATTTGGAATGTTCCTGTGCAGGCATTCCCAAGATAACACCCACGTGTCAGAGTACCACTATTGTTTGCAGGGTGAGATACACACGTGAGCTGGTACATTATTGCTGCTGGTGCGCCAGGTCCTGAGCATCTCTGCTAGCATTGGGGTCTTATTCGTTTTACTACCCGAAAATGCGTCTTGTTGAAAACGTGATGCACCAGGATTAATTAATGTCTGTGTGCCCCTGAGTCTCTGAATCTATCTATAATGCAGCTTCCACATCAGGTTCCATTGTGCTCTGTATACAGACTCAGTCGCACACAAATACACGCATCGCATTATTCACCGCAGTTTCCTAGTCTCATTGCATTGTGGACAAGAAGCATTTTCAGGAAGAAAATAGCGCCAGACTTTGCCAGTCACTCAGCGCCCCGTATCACATGCGGTATTGAGGCTAGGTGGGCATTTGTGCAGCCATTTTATGCCTCAATGATGGTCCTACTGATTCCCACAGATATTGGTCCAGCTCGCAAAATGGCTGCCTCGACTCTCTGCATAATTTACAGCCGTTCTGATGTTTGTCTTTCAGGTCGAAGTTAGCGAGACGTCGCTCCCTGTCCATGAAGTACTGAGCAGCTCCGTGACTCTGTCGCCTTCAGATATGAAGTGTTACCTCTCTCCTCTCCTTTGTGGTTCTTAAATGTTTCTCTTGTCTGTAACTTGTGGCTTCCCCTCAGCTCCTATCCTGTCTGTGCTGAAAACAACTTGTCGCATGTGACTGAGCAAAGAAGAAAAGACAGAGTGAAACAGACTCCCGGCGGCCATTTTCTGGATGTGCACCCCCCGTATCTCCTATGTCTGTGGTGTAACACGTCCGGCAGAAATACATTTTGTCGAAAAATTTTTGCCATTACATTTTTTTGATTTTATCTGATCATTGAGGACTTTATGTGAACCTCCAACTCTCCCATCCTCCTGTACCACGGACATAAGATGGTTCCACGTGTACAGCTTCCTCTGTCTCCAGCCGTGATACGCGTGTGACACACTGTGCCCATACCTGTGGAATCTAAGCGACCCTCAGAAAGATATTGTTGCTAAGCATCGTGGTTGTTTGTGGCAGCCACGCCATAGCGAGTACGTGGCACAGCTGACCATGCACTGCAATGACCAGCAAGGCCTCTCCAATAGTGACGCCGTTTGCTGTTCTCTTATCGTTTGTTTTATTGCACATCAATATTTGTGGATGTATTCTTTTTGTTCTGATCATTTTGGATGTTGTATGAAGGGAAAATGCTGCTTATTGTTTATTTGTAATTAGGACGTCACAGGGAACAAAATGAGCAGGGAAACCAGCCGTAACCTGGTGATGGAGGCATAGCCTTTAATATATTGTGTATTATCCCGGCACATAGAGTGTGTGCTTACTGCAGAGCGCACCGGCCCGTACAGTGTGTGCTTACCGCAGAGCGCACCGGGCCGTACAGTGTGCGCTTACCGCAGAGCGCACCGGGCCGTACAGTGTGCGCTTACCACATCGTGCACCGGGCTGTACAGTGTGCGCTTACCACATTGCGCACCGGGCTGTACAGTGTGCGCTTACCACATTGCGCACCGGGCTGTACAGTGTGCGCTTACCGCAGAGCACCCCGGGCTATACAGTGTGCGCTTACCACAGAGCGCACCTGGCCATACAGTAACTCTGCAAGCCGGGATTTTTTCAGGGTTCGATAGATGATGCGAATACAGGGCCACAGAGTGTTCTTGCACATTACGTTTGGGGTCTGATGATGAATTTCAGTTGCATTAACTCTTATTATCCAGGTTCCTGCAGACCTACTCTATGACATATCGGTTATAACATTGACTGAACTATATTTCTACATATTATAAATATCTATATATTGCTTTAATGATCTTTGCTTTGAGTGAAGCGAACGCTTGACATGAATTCTCCTGAGAGGACGCGTCTCATTGGATAATTGGCGTAGTGCTGCTTTGGGCCTATTACTATTATTATAATCTTGCGTCCGTGACGATAAATGCTATTAACTTAAATATTTATTTTTTAACCACAAAATACCACGATTTTGGACTTTATCTAAGTGGCTGTTTTCTGGAAGTGGATTATTCAGTTCTAGTGTGGTTCCCTCCCACCCTATAACACAGGCATGGCTGAACTATAGCCCTCCAGCTGTTGTGAAACTACAAGTCCCATCATGCCTTGCCACAGTTTTGCTATTAGGGAATGCTAAAACTATGGCAAAGCATGCTGGGATTTGTAGTTTTACAACAGCTTGAGGACCACAGTTTGGCCATGCCTGGCAGAATATATCCCGTGTCTAATCTCTTCCATGGGAGACATGAAATCTACCGGCTAATTCTGAGGAGAGGATAGCTGTGGTGACTTTGTAGCAGAGGTATTTCTGTTTTTGGGGCCCTGTTGTGCACCGAGTCTGCCATCTCGGAGGCGCTACATCATCCCTTGGGCTAGCAAACCCACTGGGGCACGTTTGGCGGGTGAGTCCAGAAACAGAAATATATGCTTCCTAAGAGTCTCCATAATCTAATCCAACAACTCTAAAAATGGAACCGGTCGATTCACGTGTCTCCTGGAGACTTTGCTGAGGCATGAGGTACAATGTGCCTCAATTCTCTGCGTTGAGTAAAAACTCATGGAGTCCACTATGTGTAGACCCCTCTCTCCCCTTCATAAGTAACTGTGATTTGTTTTCTCTTTATAAACGTTATTTCCCTAATATTAAGCCACCCCGAATTGTGTTAAGGGCACTCCCCTTTGAAAATGCACCTTGTGGCTGCTGTAAATTAACACGCATGCACTTTACTTTCATTGTACCACAGCGAGAGAGCGAACAACATCTTTATCCACTTTCAGGCTTCACCTCAGAGCAAAGAGCAGCGTTAGCTTGTTACTAATGTAAAGGGACGTTACTTGTTTCTAGGTGTTAGTGTATATTTATGCCTGCGTTTACTTGCACATGATGGCGTGGGGCATTGATGATTTGGCGCACCTTATGGATGCGGACTATGCATATCACAGCTGCTGCGGCCGTGACCTCCCACAAGTCCCACACCTAAAATGAAGGGTTAATAAATGCAAGCCCCCCCCCCCCCCCCCCCGTTCACTGCCTATGGGAAGGTTAGTATGAATGTATATTAAACTTGATTTCCTCACACTCCACTTTGATGTATTTATGCCAATTTCAGAGCATTATCCGGACTGTCCTGACTGGAATGTATTTATACATTTGCGTTTCCTCATTCGGAGAGCGTGATATCATGTTGTGTACTTTATTTGCAGTGACACGTACGCTTTATGTTGGCGAATATGAATATTGGCCTCATGGCCTGTTCTGATGTTATAGCGCAGGTACGGCCCTGAACGTGAGGTGACTAATCAGTATCGTGGCCAGATCACGCATTTACAGTGTACAGATCACCTGTGCGTGGTAGCGGCAGCCATGTTGTGTACACAGGTTTAGTCAGTATCTAAGGGAATGTAGAACCTAGATTTCCAGGAAGCCACTGACCTCACATAAAATGGCCGATCATCTCTCGCTCTGCGAGCGTAGGTGATGTCACTCCTAGGTGACTGACACGCTCCATCCCAATTATGCTTAGGCTTATACGAATATGGCTGGGTGTGTGTTTACGTACAGGCTAATTGAGAATGAATTGTGTGTGTTTAAAGCTAATTTCCGTGCGTAACCTTATTCTTGGGTCATTGTTTTGTTTCTTCAGTACAAATGGGGAAAAACGTCCCCTAGAATCAGAACGAGGGCTCAGGAGTCTAGCTGCAGGCTTACTGCAGTCACCAACCAGCCTGCAGCATCTAATTACTGGGGCAGGTCTGCCTCATTTATATAGTATTTATGGTATTCTTTATCATTATCCTGTATTCATTCTCTCATATTAATGGGTCTAGGCCAATAGGAGCTACAGTATATAAATAGGGAAACACTAAAACTACACAATAAACTCATAGTTGTATTAAACTAGGAAGTATCAGGCATGAACAATATGGAAGCTGATTATATTAGTCTGTATGGGATGCGGCCATTGCAGCGGTGTCTATAGTGCGGGCAGCGACACCTGACCGCAATAGCGACTATGTCTTTGTTACATAAGTAGTGATACTTTATTTCCAGGGGGTTGCCTCCTTTTCCCTTATAACGGAGCCATTCCAGTGATAAATCCGTCATCTGGACCGAAGCAGCCGCTCTCCGGAGAAGAGGACGGTGGTCTTTGGAGTAAAGGGTTCTAGTCTCCGTTACAAATGGCAGGTTTGCTGCATCCGATGCACAGAGGACAGATGGCGGCTCTGTTACAATAATAACACGACACTGGCAGAACCGCAGCGTACCCCCGGCATTAACAAAGTGGCGGTAGACATTGTAAGACGCCTGTCCGTACCAGTGACACCTCGCAATGGTACCGGTCCATTATGGCCACCAAGAACACTGACTCTCTGGGCGGACAGAAGGCCACCTGCTAGCGTCCCAGTGGTGTTGCGTAGGCCTCAGCCAATCTCCCTCTGCTCGGACTGATCACCAATGGAGACTTCCATCACATTTTTCATTTCTGTGTTTTATTTTGTAAATATAATCGGATGTGTGGGCTTGAGTATATAAAATGTAAATATTTCATGTATTTGTACTAATGCTGATCCATTTGCTGTATAGCCTAGATGTGCAATGCAGATATATATAACTGTGTATTGTAATCTTGCACCACTGGAAATGTTAGTGAACAAGATCTGACAATAAAGGTACAAGCCGTGCATTAACAATTCTGTGCCTCGTGCCTCCGTCTCTTTCTGTTTGGCTTCCCGGCTTGTGCAGCAGGAACAATGAATCTGCCCAGTGATGAGGGGAGATGTATAGAACACAATAAAGGAAAATACAGAATTGTCAAAAGTCTTGAGTCTACACTGAAGACTACAATGTTTATAGCCGTCGTACTGCGGCGTTTTGTTTGGTCAGTCACTTGTTGCTGTGTGAGTTCCTTCCGTTCCTGTGTATGTATGTTGAAAGGCGCTGCGGACCCCTTGTGGTGCCATATAGAGGATGACTGAGAGCAGGGGTGTAACTAGAACGATGTGGGCCCCATAGCAAAATTTTGGACAGGGCCCCCATTGTCACTACAATGCCCATGGGGGGGGGGGCACCAGAAGAAAGAGTAAGAGACAAAAGGTGTCGGGAGAGAAACAGTGCCGGTAGAGTTGGGGAACAAGATTGTCAGAGAGGGTGTCGGGAAGAGACAGGGCTAGAGAGAGAGAGCACAGGTAAGAGAGAGGGGTTAGAGACTCTGGGGTAGATTTATTAAGGGACAATAAGGGGCATATGCGCTATCCCCATGTAGGGGATAGCGCTTCCCCTTATCTAGGACACCCGCTGAGCGGGTGTCTTTCGTGCGGCGGGGCAGGAGGCATAGTGCAGCTACGATATTTCGTGCTGCGCGCCTGCCTCCTGCCTAATTTATGAACGGTCAGCGATAGCTGTCGAGTTCGACAGCTGCAAACGGCGATGCCCTATGCCTACAAGCTGGCTCTGAGCTGCGCTGGGATCTCGCGTGAGTAGTGAGATCCCGCGCATGTGCAGTGAGCCAGCCGGGGGAGAAGCAGGCAGCGCGTCAGTGTTAACTGACGCGCTGTCAGCTGGAGGGGACATCGCCGGAGGGGGGAGTTAGCGCTCCCCGCTTCGGTGGCAAGATCTTAGTAGATCTTGTCTGTGTCCCCTCCTGCTTCGCCTCGCTAATGAGGCGAAGCAGGAACTGTTATAGCGGCGCTCTTAGCGCCGCTATAATAAATCTACCCCTCAGAGAGATGGAGGAAAGAGAGAGGGAGGAAGCATGGAAAAAGAAGTGGGGAGGGGAGAGGAGAAAGACTGGGGCAGAGAGACAGGCGGAGTGAGAGATTGGGCTGAGAAAAAGATGTGCAGGAGGAAAGAGAGTGGGGAAGAAAGAGGGGGAGAGAGCACAGGAGTCTGGACTACCACTTCGCTTCTACAGTGCTGCGCTGGGACACGGGACAGCGACGCTGTCAGCCTGCCACTGTCCGCAGCATTATTTAAAAAATTAGAAGGGTGCAGGGGATTGTTAGCTTGGTCCCGGGCCCCCTCAGCTGCCGGGCCCCATAGCAACTGCATCCCCTGCACCCTCTATTGTTACGCCATTGACTGAGAGGGCTCTGCTGCACCAGCTACCGTGTTTCCCCGATAATAAGACACAGTCTTTTATCTATTTATTTTTTAGTCCAAAAAACACCATAGGGCTTATTTTTGGGGTAGGTCTAATTTTAATTAACATTGACAGCAATTTCAATAAACAGGTAAGTGTGAACCAAAAAATCTACCTTTATTCAAAAATGGGCATGTCATCTTCAACAACATCATCATAAGTGTCCATACCCCGAATGCCGCACGCCATCGTAATTCACAGAAAACGAGGGGAGGGTGCGCGCTCACTGAGATAGAGTGAGACGCTGCAGCTGTGATTGGATTACACTGATAAATCTTTAACAGCCGCATCCATTTCATGTGGGGGGGGGGGGGCGGAGCTGGGAGCATTGTAGTGTAGAGCAGGGGTTCCCAATCTTTTTTGAATCACGGCACCCTAGAGCATCAGAATTTTTCCAGGGCACCCCTAGGCCCCCAAAAATGCAGAAAAATAAATATAAAATGAAGTAGACTGTGTTTATTTGTTATTTTTAGGTTCCATTATGTGGTAAAGGGCAGAATGTGCTTCTGTTTGTACACATATTTTATTATTGGCAGTCACCAGCTCTGGTTTTGTCCATAAATAATTGATCATAAATAATTTGAATTGGTCATGGACCACCAACCCTTGGCACCCCTGCAAGTGTCCCACGGCACCCCAGGGAGCCACGGCACACAGTTTGGGAACCACTGGTGTAGAGCAAGGACTGGGCAAAAAGGGCATTTAGCTAGGTCTTATTTTCGGGGTAGGGCTTATTTTGCACTGTTCTGCAGAAGTAAGGGTAAGTAGGTCTTATTATTGGGGAAACACGGTAATAGCTATACATGGTGCTGTAGTGTGACAATATAGCGCGCCTCGGGTCTCTGACTGGTAACTGAACCGCAGCGAAGTCATTCATGTTGTGTACTAATATTCAGGACTAGTCTTCAGGTTAATCATATTAAATGTGTTTCATTTAATGGACCCTTATAGGCCTTTAACCCCTTCGGAGGTATGCCTGGAAATTTCTCAGGCTGAGCTGCGCTGCAGGAGTGGGTTCTCCCCAACAAAATCCAGGCATGCCACTGTAAAGAAAGGGTGCGCCAGTGGTGCCTCTAGTGGTGAACCAGTGGCACATCACCATCCCCACTTTTGCCATCCCCCAGTGGTGCCTCTAGTGGTGAACCACTGGCACACCACCATCCCCCCTGTTGCCATTCCCCAGTGGTGCCTCTAGTGGTGAATCACTGGCACACCACCATCCCCCCTGTTGCCATCCCCCAGTGGTGCCTCTAGTGGTGAACCAGTGGCACATCACCATCCCCACTTTTTCCATCCCCCAGTGGTGCACCACTGGCACACCACCATCTCCCCTGTTGCTGGTCCTCCCCGTTGCTATTCAGGGGAGGATCGAGGCCTCTCGGGGCGGTTTGTGTGTTCAGGCGGCCAAACACAGAAATGTCTTAACAGGGGAGGGGCTAAGCAGCCCCATCTCCCACTGCAGAGACCAGTCAGTGCGAGTAGAGAGCAGAGTCTTTCGCAGCAGCACAACCTCTCTCCTCCGCTCAGCGCATGCTGAGCGGGGGAGTGAGAGAGGCAGCAGCCTGTACGCGGCACACAGCCCGCACCCCCGGCAATTTTGTGGTTTTTTTTTTTACACAGGTGTGGCCATGCCCCCTACCACTGACCACACCCCTTTTTAACGGGGTCCGGCGACATTTTCAGTGGCCCTGGTTGAATTCAGAAAGTGGTAAGCTTTCCAACGACAACACAGGAAAATGACAGAAATAGCACGGACCCTTAACTACAAACTGAGTTGGGTTTAATCCAAACATATACACATATACTCACCAACTCTCCTAGACTGTCCGGGAGACTCTTTGAAAGAGAAGCGATTTCCCCGAATAGTCTAGAGATCTCCCTGATTGCACCGTATGTAGCTGTTACATACTTGGGGGGGGGGGGGGGCGAGATCTGTACACGGGATCATAGCCCTGAATAGTATCAGTATTTTTTTGCCAACAAGTAAATCTTAAAGAGCACGATCACTGTACCACCGCACTCTGTCTGAGCATGTGTTTGCATGTAGATGCCCCCTGCGGGCACAATGGACAGTTAGGGGTTAATGTGTTAGGTACCAGGGTGAGACACTGTGTACACACCAGCTGCTGGCAATGGAAGGTTCTGCTTGTTAGTGTGGAGTGCATCCAGCTCATTTAATAAGTCATTTTGACTCAGCACATTTCAGTCCCTCCTCCCAGTCACAATGAGGCATCAGCCACTCTGCTATCGCTCTGTGACATAGGGGAATACATAGTATACATGTCCTGGTCACTGCCCTGTATAGTGTATGGGTGTCCCGGTCACTGCCCTGTATAGTGTATGGGTGTCCCGGTCACTGCCCTGTATAGTGTATGGGTGTCCCGGTCACTGCCCTGTATAGTGTATGGGTGTCCTGGTCACTGCCCTGTATAGTGTATGGGTGTCCCGGTCACTGCCCTGTATAGTGTATGGGTGTCCCGGTCACTGCCCTGTATAGTGTATGGGTGCCCTGGTCACTGCCCTGTATAGTGTATAGGTGTACTGGTCACTGCCCTGTATAGTGTATAGGTGTACTGGTCACTGCCCTGTATAGTGTATGGGTGTCCCGGTCACTGCCCTGTATAGTGTATAGGGGGGTCCCGGTCACTGCCCTGTATAGTGTATGGGTGTCCCGGTCACTGCCCTGTATAGTGTATGGGTGCCCTGGTCACTGCCCTGTATAGTGTATAGGTGTACTGGTCACTGCCCTGTATAGTGTATGGGTGTCCCGGTCACTGCCCTGTATAGTGTATGGGTGTCCCGGTCACTGCCCTGTATAGTGTATGGGTGTCCCGGTCACTGCCCTGTATAGTGTATGGGTGTCCCGGTCACTGCCCTGTATAGTGTATGGGTGTCCCGGTCACTGCCCTGTATAGTGTATGGGTGTCCTGGTCACTGCCCTGTATAGTGTATAGGGGGGTCCCGGTCACTGCCCTGTATAGTGTATGGGTGTCCCGGTCACTGCCCTGTATAGTGTATGGGTGCCCTGGTCACTGCCCTGTATAGTGTATAGGTGTACTGGTCACTGCCCTGTATAGTGTATAGGGGGGTCCCGGTCACTGCCCTGTATAGTGTATGGGTGTCCCGGTCACTGCCCTGTATAGTGTATGGGTGCCCTGGTCACTGCCCTGTATAGTGTATAGGTGTACTGGTCACTGCCCTGTATAGTGTATAGGTGTACTGGTCACTGCCCTGTATAGTGTATGGGTGTCCTGGTCACTGCCCTGTATAGTGTATGGGTGTCCCGGTCACTGCCCTGTATAGTGTATGGGTGTCCTGGTCACTGCCCTGTATAGTGTATAGGGGGGTCCCGGTCACTGCCCTGTATAGTGTATGGGTGTCCCGGTCACTGCCCTGTATAGTGTATAGGGGGGTCTGGTCACTGCCCTGTATAGTGTATGGGTGTACTGGTCACTGCCCTGTATAGTGTATGGGGGTCCCGGTCACTGCCCTGTATAGCGTATGGGTGTCCCGGTCACTGCCCTGTATAGGGGGGTCCGGTCACTGCCCTGTATAGTGTATGGGTGTCCCGGTCACTGCCTTGTATAGGGGGGGTCCGGTCACTGCCCTGTATAGTGTATAGGGGGGTCCGGTCACTGCCCTGTATAGCGTATGGGTGTCCCGGTCACTGCCCTGTATAGTGTATGGGTGCCCTGGTCACTGCCCTGTATAGTGTATGGGTGTCCCGGTTACTGCCCTGTATAGTGTATGGGTGTCCCGGTCACTGCCCTGTATAGTGTATAGGTGTACTGGTCACTGCCCTGTATAGTGTATAGGTGTACTGGTCACTGCCCTGTATAGTGTATGGGTGTCCCGGTTACTGCCCTGTATAGTGTATCGGTGTCCCGATCACTGCCCTGTATAGTGTATGGGTGTACTGGTCACTGCCCTGTATAGTGTATGGGTGTACTGGTCACTGCCCTGTATAGTGTATGGGTGTACTGGTCACTGCCCTGTATAGTGTATGGGTGTCCCGGTCACTGCCCTGTATAGTGTATAGGTGTCCCGGTCACTGCCCTGTATAGTGTATGGGTTTCCCGGTCACTGCCTTGTATAGTGTATCGGTGTCCCGATCACTGCCCTGTATAGTGTATGGGTGTCCCGGTCACTGCCCTGTATAGTGTATAGGTGTCCCGGTCACTGCCCTGTATAGTGTATGGGTTTCCCGGTCACTGCCTTGTATAGTGTATCGGTGTCCCGATCACTGCCCTGTATAGTGTATGGGTGTCCCGGTCACTGCCCTGTATAGTGTATAGGGGGGGTCTGGTCACTGCCCTGTATAGTGTATGGGTGTCCCGGTCACTGCCCTGTATAGTGTATGGGTGTCCCGGTCACTGCCCTGTATAGTGTATGGGTGTCCCGGTCACTGCCCTGTATAGTGTATGGGTGTCCCGGTCACTGCCCTGTATAGTGTATGGGTGTCCCGGTCACTGCCCTGTATAGTGTATGGGTGTCCCGGTCACTGCCCTGTATAGTGTATGGGTGTCCCAGTCACTGCCCTGTATAGTGTATAGGGGGGTCTGGTCACTGCCCTGTATAGTGTATGGGTGTACTGGTCACTGCCCTGTATAGTGTATGGGTGTCCCGGTCACTGCCCTGTATAGTGTATGGGTGTCCCGGTCACTGCCCTGTATAGTGTATGGGTGTCCCGGTCACTGCCTGTATAATGTATAGGGGGGTCTGGTCATTGCCCTGTATAGGTATATTTATTCTTACACTGCCATTTAGATTTCAGTTTGCCGCCCCCCCCCCCCCCCAAATGTAACTCTCTCTGCACCTGTTACATCTGCCCCACCTGCAGTGCAGCATGGTTTTGTCCATTAAAGAAGGAGTTTGCTTTTGCAAACCAATCTGAATCACCCCCAATGTACGCAGTGTCCCCTCCAACTGTAACAGTTATTATTCCACCGTCTTACGAACGCAGTCATGCTAACCACTACACCATGCACCGCGCTCTTGCAGCACATCGTCCTGTCAGAAAAGCTTTATACAAAAAAAACTCCATTCAAAAGGGAGAGAGACTAGACGGAGCCCCCCCATAAGGGAGGTGATACATGTCGCAGATGAGTCCATGTATAAGGAGCCTATACAATATAGTCACATTATGCGCCGGTCATACATCCTCATGGGTCCGACCATAGATAATAGGGGTCGTGCTACCAGAGCTGGTGCAGAGACCTCACAGCTGCTGCCCTGATGTAATGATTGTATCTCACCAGCTATTGACACAACAAAGCAGTTGCACCATTACTGACTTCCACCCCAGCATTGCAGCTCGCTTCCTTCCCCCTATGTGGAGCTTGGTACCCAATGTTCGGATATTGCATTACTTACTCTTCACTTCCTATAGATTTCATATCTCATACTCCACAAGAAAACATGTTGCTTAATATAACACTATACGAGTTGGGTACAATATGCCGGCAGTCAGCATGCCGACGGTAAGAATCCCGGCATCGGAATCCCAATGTTGCAAATTCCAGCACTGTAACCATAACCCTAACCCATCCCTCCAGACCACTTAGTAATGAATACACCTGTGCACCAGCTAACTCACATTTCCCAGACCACCAAACTGGTGCACAGGTGTATTCATTACTAACTCACATTTCCCAGACCACCAAGCTGGTGCACATGTGTATTCATTTCTAACTCACATTTCCCAGACCACCAAGCTGGTGCACAGGTGTATTCATTACTAACTTACATTTCCCAGACCACCAAGCTGGTGCACATGTGTATTCATTTCTAACTCACATTTCCCAGACCACCAAGCTGGTGCACAGGTGTATTCATTACTAACTCACATTTCCCAGACCACCTAGCTGGTGCACAGGTGTATTCATTTCTAACTCATTTCCCAGACCACCTAGCTGGTGCACAGGTGTATTCATTACTAACTCACATTTTCCAGACCACCAAGCTGGTGCACAGGTGTATTCATTACTAACTCACATTTCCCAGACCACCTAGCTGGTGCACAGGTGTATTAATTACTAACTCACATTTTCCAGACCACCAAGTTGGTGCACAGGTGTATTCATTACTAACTCACATTCCCCAGACCACCAAGCTGGTGCACAGGTGCAGTCAATACTATATGTCACATTTCCCAGACCACCAAGCTTGTGCACAGGTGTATTCATTACTAACTCACATTCTCCAGACCACCTAGCTGGTGCACAGGTGTAGTCATTACTAACGGTCACATTTCCCAGACCACCTAGCCGGTGCAGTCATTACTAACGGTTGCATTTCCTAGACCATTGGTTCTCAACCTCGGTCCTCAAGTACCCCCAACAGTGCACGTTTCCAGGTCACCCAGCAGGTGCACAGGTGCACTCATTATTCACTGTCATTTTAAAAGATCACAGGTGGAGCTAATTATTTCACCTGTGATTCTGTGTGGAGACCTGGTAAAACGTGCACTGTTGGGGGGTCCTGAGGACCGAGATTGAGAACCACTGTCCTAGACGGTCACAGTTCCCAGACCACCTAGGTGGCGCATCAGTGCAGTCATTACTAACCATCACAGTTCCCAAACCACCTAGCTGGTGCACAGGTGTAGTCATTACAGTCAAAGTTTCAAACATGTGCTGCATTCATTCCTAACCAACACATACCACAGATTTACAGGCAGCCTGGAAATCATGAACTGTTGGTAGATCTCGAGGACAAGTTTGGCCACCAAATGTACAGAACCTAGAGCAAATGTAATTCTCTCTGCACATGTTACATCTGCCCCCCTCTGCAGTGCACATGGTTTTGTCCATCTAAGAAGGAATTTGTCAGGAAGAGTGAACCAAAATAACCCCCCATGTCACTTCCTATATCATTAATGAATATATTAAACAAGGTGGGTGCCAATTTTGAACCTTGAGGGACTCCACTTTGAAGCTCACCCCAGCTGAAATGTATGCCATTTACCAACACTCTCTGTCCCCAATTGTGCAACCAGTTTTTAATCCAATGACAAATTTTATCTTCTAACCCTAAATTACCCAGTTTCATTAAAAACCTTTTATAAGGCACCGTGTCAAAAGCTTTAGCGAAATCAAGCAGTATTCCATCAACAGGTTTCCCTACGTCCAGCCCGCTACTGACTTCCTCATAGGGATCCGATACGTAATGCCGGCGGTCGGAATCCTGGCGGTCGGAATCCCGACACTGGAATCCCGCCCGCCGAAATCCCGACATGGGGGGACGTGGAGCGCCCCCCCTTGCGGGCTCGCTGCGCTCGCCACGCAGCGGGCCCGGTGCCTCGCTACGCTCGGCACGCTATTTTATTCTCCCTCTATGGGTGTCGTGGACACCCGCGGAGGGAGAAAGTTTCAGGATTTCGGCGGTCGGGATTCCAGTGTCGGGATTCCGACCGCCGGGATCCCGACCGCCGGCAAATTGACTGCATCCCCCTCATAGAAGCTACTTAAATTAGTCTGACATGATCTATTCTTGACGAACCCATGCTGAGCCTTATTTATCACTTTCTCCTGTTCTAGGATATTTTGGATACTATCTCTTATTATTCCTTCTAATATTTTCCCCACAATGGATGTAAGGCTGACGGTCTATAATTTTCAGGTTAGATTTGCTACCTTTCTTCCATATTGGTACTACGTTAGCTATGTGCCAGTCCCCGAGTTTATTGATTCCTCTTATATCAGATATAATGGTAGGAAGGGGTTTATAGTGCCTGGCACTTTGTGGTGAGGTGCTGGGCAGGGGGTTATAGTGCCCTGGCACTGTGTGGTGAGGTGCTGGGCAGGGGGTTATAGTGCCCTGGCACTGTGTGTTGAGGTGCTGGTTAGGGGGTTATACCCTGGCACTGTGTGGTGAGGTGCTGGGCAGGGGGTTATAGTGCCCTGGCACTGTGTGTTGAGGTGCTGGGAAGGGGGTTATACCCTGGCACTGTGTGGTGAGGTGCTGCTGGGAAGGGGGTTATACCCTGGCAGTGTGTGGTGAGGTGCTGGGCAGAGAGTTATACCCTGAGGTGTTGCTGTGCACTGAGTGACTGGGCAGTATGAGGTAACTGGTGAGCTGCTGCTGCTGATGATGATCGACAGCTGATTGCTCAGGTCTGTCTGATTGGTCGGTGCGCCGCTGGTGTCTGGGGTGAGTGACTGCCAGGCCGCGCCCCGCATAGACGCTGAGCCAATCGCAGAGAGGGAAGGGCGTGACGTCAGGTGGGTTGAGAGAGGAGGCTGAGCAGGAAGCGTGTTGCTGTCACACAGAGCGGACAGTACGGTACACACAGGACAGCGCAGAGTATCATCCGGGCACCTGGGAGCACCCTCATCACCCGAGAACACATCATGGCGGAGTGAGTGTCCTGTGTGGGAATACATGCATGCATGCTGTGAGGGGAGTGGGTGTGGGGGTCCTGCATGCTGTGAGGGGGAGTGGGTGTGGGGGTCCTGCATGCTGTGAGGGGGAGTGGGTATCGGGGTCCTGCATGCTGTGAGTGGAGTGGGTATGGGGGAAGGGGGGGGTATGGGGGGTCCTGCACGCTGTGAGTGGAGTGGGTATGGGGGGGGGGGGTCCAGCATGCTGTGAGGGGAGTGTGTATGGGGGGTCCTGCATGCTGTGAGGGGAGTGTGTATGTGGGGGTCCTGTATGCTGTGAGGGAGTGTGTATGGGGGGGTCCTGCATGCTGTGAGGGGAGTGTGTATGGGGGGGGGGGGTCCTGCATGCTGTGACGGGAGTGGATATGGGGGGGTTCCGCCTGCTGTGATGTGAGTGTGTATGGGGGGTTCTGCATGCTGTGAGGGGAGTGTGTATGGGGGGTCCTGCATGCTGTGAGGGGAGTGTGTATGGGGGGGTCCTGCCTGCTGTGAGGGGAGTGGATATGGGGGGTTCTGCCTGCTGTGAGGGGGAGTGGGTAGGGGGGGTCCTTCATGCTGCGAGGGGAGTGGGTATGGGGGTCCTGCCTTCTGCAAGGGGGGGTAGGTATTGGGGTCCTGCGTACTGCGACGTGGGGTGGGTATTGGGGCACCTGCATGATGCGAGGGGGAGTGGGTATGGGGGCTTCTGCATGATGTGAGAGGTGGTGGGTATGGGGGTTTGCGGGCCAGTTGATATGGGGGTCCTATGTTATCACTACCATCAGGGTACATGGACGCAGTCACATGGTACAGGTGGTGCAGTGTTACTTGGGGTGCGTGCATATACATGGCTAGTGTTTACCAGACAGGTAATGGGATTATATATAGACGCTGTCAGTACCTGCTCTGCGTTACTTTGCTTCCTCTTCAATTATTGTGAAACGAGATGTCCCAGCATCTGTTAACTTGCTGCCTCTCAGGTTGCTGGTATTTGTAGTTAGTTCTACAGGTACTGGACAGCCTTACAGTCTAGTGGTAATGATCTGCACCGGGCCATGTTCCTGGAGTTAGTGGTGGATTAGTGATCTGTGTCTGGGTCACATCTATCTGTTGTGTAATCCCCGGGGGTGTATCCTGGCAGCCGGTAGTGCCCCTTATACTCCTGTATAGGAATGGGGATCTGTGATTTGCCTGCACCCCTACTCTCTATGGCAGGGGTAGGCAATAAGCGGCACTCCAGCTGTTGATGAACTCCACATCCCAGCATGCCTTGCATCAGTTTCAGCATGGCCAAATAGCAAAACTAAGGTAAGGCATGCTGGGATGTGTAGTTCATCAACAGCTGGAGGGACGCTTATTGCCCAGCCCTGCTCTATGGCCTTACATGCTGCCAATCATTGTCTCCTCTTCTCATGCCATTCATTTCCCAAAACATAAGCAGGACTATCCCAGTGGCCAGTGTCTGCTCCCAGCTCCTGAACGTGCAGCTAATTCTCCATCCCTGTAACTGTACAGGTAATGCTCCTCTGATACCCGCACCGTGGCACAGAGCAGCCTCGGGTGACACGCTGGGATCATACCGAGCAATGAGTTCTGCCACTTCTGTTATGAGATAAGTCTTGAGAATTTCTTATATCCCCCCCACCCCCTACCTATATGCTGGGGTGTCACAGGAGAGTACCCCCAATTAAAAAGAACACAAACCCCCCCCCCTTTATATATTTGTAACAGTTTTGGGTCCGTCCCCATCCCGATATCTTCCATTAGTTTCCTGTTATTAGGTGCCCTGACCTGGCATGTCGTGGGGTGGTGAGTGCGGATTTTCCAAAGTAGGTAATAATCCTGTTTAGTAATGAGATCAGGAGAGGGCTTTGTGTGGGCTAGGATGTATTTTTATACCCATTGATGCTCAGTATTAGTGATTAGTGCACGGGCTCCACCAGTCCTGACACCGTACTCTCCACTAAAACCGAATATAGAAGTTGGTTATTTGTGGCCGGGGTGTGGGATTAGTGACTGCAGCATAGGACTAGCAGTGCTACAGAGGAGCCCCCTGTCCTCACAGCCAGGAACAAGGAAGAATGGGCAGGTTTTGCAGCAAGGTGTGGTAGGCCTTTGTATTGTAATGCTGGTGCATGAGCTCCTGCCTACTGCAGACAGGTGTGATAGTGAGGCCAAGATCTGGTATTTGTGTATACTGTCGCTGCTTGCCCTATCTCGCCATAGGCCTGCCACCCGTTTCTCATATTATCCTGATGGGTACGCCCAATCTCTCCCTACTCTCTGCTGTCTGAGCTCAGGAATCTCCGCTCTAACTCCTCTTACGTGTTCAACCACATCGCCTATAGATTGTTATACTGTGGCACTCCAGCCCTGTAGGTTGTCACACTGTGCCACTCCTGCCCTGTATGATGTCACACTGTGGCACTCCAGCCCTGTGTGATGTCACACTGTGCCACTCCTGCCCTGTATGATGTTACACTGTGCCACTCCGGCCCTGTAGGTTGTCACACTGTGCCACTCCTGCCCTGTAGGTTGCCACACTGTGCCACTCCTGCCCTGTATGATGTTACACTGTGCCACTCCTGCCCTGTATGATGTTACACTGTGCCACTCCTGCCCTGTATGATGTTACACTGTGCCACTCCTGCCCTGTATGATGTTACACTGTGCCACTCCAGCCCTGTGTGATGTCACACTGTGCCACTCCGGCCCTGTATGATGTTACACTGTGCCACTCCTGCCCTGTGTGATGTCACGCTGTGCCACTCCTGCCCTGTATGATGTTACACTGTGCCACTCCTGCCCTGTATGATGTTACACTGTGCCACTCCTGCCCTGTATGATGTTACACTGTGCCACTCCTGCCCTGTATGATGTTACACTGTGCCACTCCTGCCCTGTATGATGTTACACTGTGCCACTCCTGCCCTGTAGGTTGTCACACTGTGCCACTCCGGCCCTGTATGTTGTTACACTGTGCCACTCCTGCCCTGTAGGTTGTCACGCTGTGCCACTCCAGCCCTGTATGATGTTACACTGTGCCGCTCCTGCCTTGTGTGATGTGCCGCTCCTGCCTTGTGTGATGTGCCGCTCCTGCCTTGTGTGATGTGCCGCTCCTGCCTTGTGTGATGTGCCGCTCCTGCCCTGTGTGATGTCACGCTGTGCCCCTCTTGCCCTGTGTGATGTCACGCTGTGCCCCTCTTGCCCTGTGTGATGTCACGCTGTGCCCCTCTTGCCCTGTGTGATGTCACGCTGGGCCGCTCCTGCCCTGTGTGATGTCACGCTGGGCCGCTCCTGCCCTGTGTGATGTCACGCTGGGCCGCTCCTGCCCTGTGTGACCCACACACTTGGCTAATTACACTCTGCTCTCTTTCCCCAGAGCGGATATCGCCCTCATTGGTCTGGCTGTGATGGGTCAGAACCTGATACTGAACATGAACGACCATGGTTATGTGGTAAGAGAGGATGTGGCGACATGTCACGGTTATGTAACTCCTCGCTCTTGGGGCAGCTTCCTTATAACCATTATAGATGAGCCAATTCTATAGAAAGACAACAACACCACTCCTATAGCGCTGCCACAGTCTGCAGCACGGTACAGAGCGATCATCTCATGGGCAAATGCATCATATGTGTAATATTGTAAACCGCGCTGATATAAGCTGTGTAGCGGCCAGCCTGTCAGTGTAGCGGCCAGCCTGTCAGTGTAGCGGCCTTGGCATGACATGCGTCTTTATGCTGACATGTCACTATATGTGCCAACTAGTTCAGCAACATAACAGTAACCCGCTGCCAGGATTCCCGCTTATCTTGGGCTCAATTAATTTATTAATACAGTAACGCCTATTACCACAAAAATGTGTTCCATCCATTGTCCCCTATCCCCCACCTAGGTCTGCGCCTTCAACAGGACGGTTTCAAAAGTGGACGAGTTCCTGGCTAACGAGGCAAAAGGCACCAAGGTGATCGGGGCTCATTCTTTAGCAGAAATGGTTTCCAAGTTAAAGAAGCCGCGGCGCATCATAATGCTGGTGAAAGCCGGGCAAGCGGTGGACGACTTCATCAATAACTTGGTAGGAAACCTTGTCATGTGCTTGTGCGTCAGGGAGGACAGGGAGTGTGCGTGTGTGTGTGTGGTGGGGGGCTTTGCTGTGTATAGTATCGCTCTCCTTCACTATTGGCACAATCTGTAATATTTCTGGCTCCTCATTGCCGTTACATACCCCACAATGAAATCTATGGACCCCTCCCTGTATACAGAGCTTTGTGCCTTTATTGACTTTGCCAGTTCACTGGATCTATTGTTTCTGCCAAGAATCTGTTCCCTTTATGCTGCTCTAATCCCTCGTTCCAGTGATAGCGCTGGGTGAGGCCATGCGCTGATCTTGCATTATGGTTGCAGGTCCCATTGCTAGAAGCTGGTGACATCATCATTGATGGTGGAAACTCTGAGTACAGAGACAGCACAGTAAGTATCGAACTATATGTGATCTCTGTACCTGTGCCCTGACCGATGCCGGCCACACCCTCCCCTGTTGTTCTGTACCTGTGCCCTGACCGATGCCGGCCACACCCTCCCCTGTTGTTCTGTACCTGTGCCCCGACCGATGCCGGCCACATCCTCCCCTGTTGTTCTGTACCTGTGCCCTGACCGATGCCGGCCACACCCTCCCCTGTTGTTCTGTACCGATGCCGGCCACACCCTCCCCTGTTGTTCTGTACCTGTACCCCGACCGATGCCGGCCACACCCTCCCCTGTTGTTCTGTACCTGTGCCCTGACCGATGCCGGCCACATCCTCCCCTGTTGTTCTGTACCTGTGCCCCGACTGATGTCGGCCGCATCCTCCCCTGTTGTTCTGTACCTGTGCCCCGACTGATGTCGGCCGCATCCTCCCCTGTTGTTCTGTACCTGTGCCCCGACCGATGCCGGCCGCACCCTCCCCTGTTGTTCTGTACCTGTGCCCCGACCGATGCCGGCCGCACCCTCCCCTGTTGTTCTGTACCTGTGCCCTGACCGATGCCGGCCACACCCTCCCCTGTTGTTCTGTACCTGTGCCCCGACCGATGCCGGCCGCATCCTCCCCTGTTGTTCTGTACCTGTGACCCGACCGATGCCGGCCGCATCCTCCCCTGTTGTTCTGTACCTGTACCCCGACCGATGCCGGCCACACCCTCCCCTGTTGTTCTGTACCTGTGCCCTGACCGATGCCGGCCACATCCTCCCCTGTTGTTCTGTACCTGTGCCCCGACTGATGTCGGCCGCATCCTCCCCTGTTGTTCTGTACCTGTGCCCCGACTGATGTCGGCCGCATCCTCCCCTGTTGTTCTGTACCTGTGCCCCGACCGATGCCGGCCGCACCCTCCCCTGTTGTTCTGTACCTGTGCCCTGACCGATGCCGGCCACACCCTCCCCTGTTGTTCTGTACCTGTGCCCTGACCGATGCCGGCCACACCCTCCCCTGCTGTTCTGTGCCCTGACCGATGCCGGCCACACCCTCCCCTGTTGTTCTGTACCTGTGCCCCGACCGATGCCGGCCACACCCTCCCCTGTTCTGTACCTGTGCCCTGACCGATGCCGGCCACACCCTCCCCTGTTGTTCTGTACCTGTGCCCTGACCGATGCCGGCCGCACCCTCCCCTGTTGTTCTGTACCTGTGCCCCGACCGATGCCGGCCGCATCCTCCCCTGTTCTGTACCTGTGCCCCGACCGATGCCGGCCGCATCCTCCCCTGTTGTTCTGTACCTGTGACCCGACCGATGCCGGCCGCATCCTCCCCTGCTGTTCTGTACCTGTGCCCCGACCGATGCCGGCCACACCCTCCCCTTTTGTTCTGTACCTGTGCCCCGACCGATGCCGGCAGCATCCTCCCCTGTTGTTCTGTACCTGTGCCCCGACCGATGCCGGCCGCACCCTCCCCTGTTATTCTAATTCATTATTGTTACTTATAGAGACGCTGTAAAGAGTTGAAGGCAAAGGGCATCCGCTTTGTTGGTAGCGGTGTCAGCGGTGGGGAGGACGGTGCCAGGTATGGGCCCTCTCTGATGCCCGGAGGAGACAGTGAAGCTTGGTAAGAGGGCACCCAATAAAGAACCAATACAGTAGCCTTTCTTAATTGTACTAGGGGTTAAGGGGTCAAGAAAGTTAAATAAACTGTGGTATGGGGGGGGGGTTACATGACCTCGGGGGGGGGGGGGGGGGGGAGATGTGCCCTATACCTGCATGCAGTGTGCCTAGTTGTAGCCCTATGGACTGAACAAGTGACTGGTTACTGTTTGGATAATGCGGCTCAGATCTGGGTATTATATGACAAGTATTGGCCGCATGCTTTGGGGGCAGAACGACCACTTACCTGCCCATGGTGAGACTGGATCAGTTACTGAAGGCGTTATCCCACCACATACATCAGGTGCATCATCAGCATTACATGTGTTCTCCGCTGGACGTACACTGCTGGTCCCACCTGCTAGATTGTTACTGATCTGTGTGCATGGCCCGCTTACCCATCATGCATATCTCTTGCGGAGATAAGCGGCTCTCCAGACCTTCCTGCTTGTGAGCATCACTAGATCAGACTAGACGCCTGATGTGCAGGATAATGCACCCTCGGCTGCGACGCGTTGCCCGTCCACGAATCGTTTCAGCCTCCCCTTCTCTCTGAGATGCCCATGTTCAGTGGCTGTGGCCAGTCCAGTCCCTGTAAGTGTGGTCTCTTTAGCTGCAGGTCACTAACATGCCCAGAACAGGCCTATGAGATGGCTTTTGTTTGCATTCACTTGAGGTCACGGCTTAGGAGCACCCATGGAAGTCAGCCGCCAGTGTCCACCATTGAATCGGGCTGTAAGACTTAATGGGGTGTTCTGGTGTCTGTTGCTACATTATAGTTACTGCATCTTGGTGTCTCCCCTGTGGGTGAGTGTGTAGCTGGGATGGATACGTGTATTAGTAACAATGTTACATTCATCCTTCCCATCATCCTCCTCTTCCCTGCAGGCCTCACATCAAACCCATCTTCCAGAGCATTGCTGCTAAGGTTGGCACAGAAACGTGCTGCGACTGGGTGAGTGATCACAGGTGGATTTATCTACTGTTGTATGGTCTAGGTCACTGCGAGTTCCAACAGGCCAATCCACAGACGTCCTCCGCTTCCAGGTCTGTCCCTGTTATATGGTCTAGGTCCCTGCGAGTTCCAACAGGCCAATCCACAGACGTCCTCCGCTTCCGGGTCTGTCCCTGTTATATGGTCTAGGTCCCTGCGAGTTCCAACAGGCCAATCCACAGACGTCCTCCGCTTCCGGGTCTGTCCCTGTTATATGGTCTAGGTCCCTGCGAGTTCCAACAGGCCAATCCACAGACGTCCTCCGCTTCCGGGTCTGTCCCTGTTATATGATCTAGGTCCCTGCGAGTTCCAACAGGCCAATCCACAGACGTCCTCCGCTTCCGGGTCTGTCCCTGTTATATGGTCTAGGTCCCTGAGAGCTCCGACAGGCCAATCCACAGACGTCCTCCACTTCTGGGTCTGTCCCTGTTATATGGTCTAGGTCCCTGCGAGCTCCAACAGGCCAATCCACAGACGTCCTCCGCTTCCGGGTCTGTCCCGGTAATATGGTCTAGGTCCCTGCGAGCTCCAACAGGCCAATCCACAGACGTCCTCCGCTTCCGGGTCTGTCCCTGTTATATGGTCTAGGTCCCTGCGAGCTCCAACAGGCCAATCCACAGACGTCCTCCGCTTCCGGGTCTGTCCCTGTTATAAGGAATAGTGGGATCTGCATGACAGCGGCTACTGTATAATCTGATGGAGAATATGTGGCTGTGAGACAGGGCTACTGTATAATCTGATGGAGAATACGTGGCTGTGAGACAGGGCTACTGTATAATTTGATGGAGAATACGTGGCTGTGGGAGACAGGGCTACTGTATAATCTGATGGAGAATACGTGGCTGTGAGAGACAGGGCTGCTGTATAATCTGATGGAGAATATGTGGCTGTGAGACAGGGCTACTGTATAATCTGATGGAGAATACGTGGCTGTGAGAGACAGGGCAACTGTATAATCTGATGGAGAATATGTGGCTGTGAGACAGGGCTACTGTATAATCTGATGGAGAATACGTGGCTGTGGGAGACAGGGCTGCTGTATAATCTGATGGAGAATATGTGGCTGTGAGAGACAGGGCAACTGTATAATCTGATGGAGAATACGTGGCTGTGGGAGACAGGGCAACTGTATAATCTGATGGAGAATACGTGGCTGTGGGAGACAGGGCTGCTGTATAATCTGATGGAGAATATGTGGCTGTGAGAGACAGGGCAACTGTATAATCTGATGGAGAATACGTGGCTGTGGGAGACAGGGCTGCTGTATAATCTGATGGAGAATACGTGGCTGTGAGAGACAGGGCAACTGTATAATCTGATGGAGAATACGTGGCTGTGGGAGACAGGGCTACTGTATAATATGATAGAGAATAAGTGGCTGTGAGACAGGGTTACTGTATAATTTGATGGAGAATACGTGGCTGTGGGAGACAGGGCTACTGTATAATCTGATGGAGAATACGTGGCTGTGGGAGACAGGGCAACTGTATAATCTGATGGAGAATACGTGGCTGTGGGAGACAGGGCTGCTGTATAATCTGATGGAGAATACGTGGCTGTGAGAGACAGGGCTGCTGTATAATCTGATGGAGAATACGTGGCTGTGAGAGACAGGGCAGCTGTATAATCTGATGGAGAATACGTGGCTGTGAGACAGGGCAACTGTATAATCTGATGGAGAATATGTGGCTGTGAGACAGGGCTACTGTATAATCTGATGGAGAATACGTGGCTGTGGGAGACAGGGCTACTGTATAATCTGATGGAAAATACGTGGCTGTGGGAGACAGGGCTACTGTATAATATGATGGAGAATACGTGGCTATGAGACAGGGCTACTGTATAATCTGATGGAGAATGAGCACATACAGTGAACAAACCCAGTTGTATCTGTTAGGCCAGATGGGGTATATGGGCGTGCGTCTGCCACAGATTATGGGAATGTTTGTCTCCCGTTCCACCATACGCTGATTGTGTTTTCGGGCAGGTGGGGGAAGAAGGCTCCGGTCACTTTGTGAAAATGGTGCACAATGGAATTGAGTACGGGGACATGCAGCTGATCTGCGAGGCTTACCATCTAATGAAGGATATCCTGGGGATGGAGCAGGATGAGATGGCGAAGGTGAGAGAATGTCTTCTGGATGGTATTGTAGCTCTGTATAGAACATCTCCCCTGTGCTATAACTCTGCCCATGTGTTCTCTCTGCTCCCCTGCAACGCAGACATTTGAAGACTGGAATAAGACCCAGCTGGACTCTTTCCTGATAGAGATTACAGCTGATATTCTCAAATTCCGCGACACCACTGGCAAGCACTTGCTCCCTAAAATCCAAGACACTGCTGGGCAGAAAGGCACCGGGAAATGGACAGCGATCTCCGCTCTAGATTTTGGGGTCCCTGTGACTCTCATTGGTAAGCTTTGTTAGCAGCGGTGGCAACCAACTGAATGTATGTAGCAGGTGCGCCCTCTCCTGTGTGTTCTCTGGCTGCAGACTCCTGAGCTGAGGGCTGGGGATCAGGTGATCCCTACATGTGGGACTTGTCTGCCTGATCTGGATTAGTACATTACTACATGTGGGACGTGTGTCTGCCTGATCTGGATTAGTACATTACTACATGTGGGACGTGTGTCTGCCTGATCTGGATTAGTACATGTTAGTACATTACTACACGTGGGACGTGTGTCTGCCTGATCTGGTCATTAGTACAGGACATGGGACACTCTATAGAGACCAGAACTGCTGCGAGAGAGTTGTCCTGGTACCTTATTACAGTGCACTGGGGAGCAGCAGAATAAGATGTGTAATCGCTGCTACTCCCCAGTGTGTGGGGTAATTCCACAGGAAGCCTGATGCCTTGCGTGTGTCATTGTTCAGACCGGCCCTGCATCGTACAGTGCTGGTGTAGTGGATAGCATTGCTGTCTCACACCACCGAGGTCATACAGTACGTTCACTCCCAAAAAAGACTATCTGTGTAAAGTGTGTATTCTCACATTGCATCAAAATATACGTGTGTGTGTGTGTGTGTGTGTGTGCGCTTGCATGTGAATTTGGTCTGGGATTGGGGTGTATGATTAATCCTCTGTACAATGCTATGCAATTATATGGGGTAACTATTAATAATTGTTAATTTCAGAATTGAATTGTTAGCTCTCTAACCATGTTTCCAAATCCCAGCCCTGCTAGAAGGCCTGGACCCCCTGCCTCGGTGTCAGCTGACCACCACCGAGTCTCTTCCCTTACACCGGTCTCCGTTCTCCCCATACAGGAGAAGCCGTGTTTGCACGTTGCTTGTCCTCGCTGAAGTGTGAGCGGGTCGTGGCGAGCAAGCAGTTACCCGGACCAAAAATCGTTCCCTTTAAGGGCGACAAGAAGGCGTTCCTGGAGGACATCCGAAAAGTATGTTCCGTTTATGGATGACTTCATGTTGTATTTATGTTTGTGCTACTCAATTCAGGGAAAGTGAGAGAACCGCCCAGTGCACCGATGCATGCTCCCGCTCAGTGTTCATACTAGTTACATAAGTTTCTGCTTGAGGATGGTCCTCTCATGTCCAGCAAGCCAGTATGACCTCTGCCGCCATCAGAGTAGGATTGACCATTCGTGTTCACCCAGATGCTACAAAGCCCAAAACCTCCTTCTCCAGCACTTGGATGTTTTATTCCAGGCTACAACCTCGAGGTGTCCATAAATCGGGGCATTAATGCTGTGTATTTTATTTGATGCCGTCATCCTAGTTGACATCATGGGGGAAATTTACTAAGATGTGTTTTTTTACTTCACATGTGATCTTGCAACCAATCAGATCATGTCTACTGTCTTCTAGAGCAGTGGTCAGGGAACTCTGTCCTCATTACCCCACGCAGTGCATGTTTTGCAGGTCTCCTCACAGAATCACAAGTGAAATAATTAGCTCCACCTGCGGACCTTATAAAATGTGTCTGAGTAATTAGTACACCTGCACTGTGTGGGGTAATGAGGACCGAGTTTCCTGACCACTGTTCTAGAGGGTGCTAAATAAATAAGAAGTAGATGCCTTGTGTGACTAAAGTAATAGATCAAGGTGGGGCTGTAGATGTAGCTTATCTAGACTTTAGTAAGGCTTTTGACACTGTCCCACATCGCAGACTGTTAAATAAACTTGAAAGCTTGGGATTGGATTCTAAGATAGTTGAATGGATAAGAGCGTGGTTGCAGGACAGAAAACAGAGAGTTGTAGTAAATGGAGTACAGTCAAAGGAGGGAAAGGTTACAAGTGCAGTACCCCAGGGATCTGTACTTGGACCGGTGCTTTTTAATATCTTTATTGGTGATATTGCAAATGGAATTGAGGGTAAAATGTGCCTTTTTGCAGATGACACAAAGGTATGCAACAGGGTAGACACACCAGGAGGGGTAAAACAAATGATTGAGGATCTAGGCAGATTAGAGAAATGGTCAAGAGAATGGCAACTACAGTTTAATGCCAAAAAATGCAAAATCATGCACTTGGGTCTCAGAAATCCAAAGACTCAATATAGTATAAATGGCACTATAATGGAAACTACTGAGGAAGAGAGGGATCTAGGTGTCACTATTTCAGGGGACTTAAGGGCAGGTAGGCAATGTAACAAAGCAATGAAGAAGGCAAGTCAGATGCTTGGTTGCATAGGGAGAGGTATCAGCAGTAGGAAGAAAGAAGTAATAATGCCACTGTATAGGTCATTGGTACGACCTCACCTAGAGTATTGTGTTCAGTTCTGGAGGCCATATCTCCAGAAGGATATAAATACATTAGGGACTGTACAAAGAAGGGCAACTAAAATGGTGCATGGCCTACATCACAAAACGTACCAGGAAAGACTAAAAGATCTTAATATGTATACTTTAGAGCAGAGAAGGGAAAGGGGGGACATGATAGAAACTTTCAAATATATCAAGGGTTTTAACAAGGTGCAGGTGGGAGACATTCTTCACAGGAAGAGGAGCAGCAGAACACGAGGACATGCACTGACACTAGAGGGAGGAAGATTCAGGGGAAATTTGAGGAAGAATTACTTCACAGAAAGAGTAGTAGATAAGTGGAATAGCCTCCCAACAGAGGTGGTAGACGCAAATACAGTAGTACAATTTAAACATGCTTGGGATAGGCATATCGATATACTTACAAAAAAATAAGGATCAAATATGGTTTGAGGTAACATGTTTAAAAAAGGGGCAGACTAGATGGGCCAAGTGGTTCTTATCTGCCGTCGAATTCTATGCCCGGTCACCTTGTCACCTCCTACATAGTGTATTCCTGAGGCACGCTCCCGGCATAGGGTCCTTGTCACCTCATACATAGTGTATTCCTGGTGGTTACCTGAGGAACGCTTCCGGCATAGGGTCCTTGTCACCTCATACATGGTGTATTCCTGGTGGTTACCTGAGGAACGCTTCCGGCGTAGGGTCCTTGTCACCTCCTACATGGTGTATTCCTGGTGGTTACCTGAGGAACGCTTCCAGCGTAGGGTCCTTGTCACCTCATACATAGTGTATTCCTGAGGAACGCTTCCGGCGTAGGGTCCTTGTCACCTCATACATAGTGTATTCCTGGTGGTTACCTGAGGAACGCTTCCGGCATAGGGTCCTTGTCACCTCATACATGGTGTATTCCTGGTGGTTACCTGAGGAACGCTTCCAGCATAGGGTCCTTGTCACCTCATACATGGTGTATTCCTGGTGGTTACCTGAGGAACGCTTCCAGCATAGGGTCCTTGTCACCTCATACATGGTGTATTCCTGGTGGTTACCTGAGGAACGCTTCCGGCATAGGGTGAGCAGGGCGAAACGTTGTCAGTGTAATAAATATTCTCCCCTTCTGCAGGCTTTATATGCATCCAAGATCATTTCCTATGCACAAGGATTCATCCTTTTCCGTCAAGCAGCAAATGAGTTTGGCTGGAAATTAAATTATGGAGGAATCGCAATGATGTGGAGAGGAGGCTGCATCATCCGCAGGTAAGGCGCGAGCGATCTCAACCACCAAGTGACATGACCGTGTCTGCTGGGCCCATCCAATTCTACCTATGTTGTAAGTCTGGTAAATCTCTGGCTAAATTTTTAACCAGACTTTTTATTTTTCATCATAAAAAAACACCCAACTGGGCAAACCCATGTGCTCTGCAGGAGGTCCAGATGTAACTTGTGCAGAATTTTTTTTTTGGGGGGGGGGGGGGTTTGTCAGATGGACCTGAGACTCAGCCGCACATCTTATCTGAGGGAGCGCAGATTTGGCCTTTTTTCTTCAGATTGGGCTGTCTGACTAGTGGATTTACTCGCATGTTACATCTGCCTCACCTGCAGTGCAGCATGTCTTTACACCGTCTAGTTTAATAAGCAAACAAAATAATTTCAGCCTGCAAGAGAATGGGACTCGGAGTCTGTGGATCATGCATCTGATGAACAGAGATCAAATACATATTTTTTTTTTTTGCACGCCCAAGCCTCTCTTACATAATTAGTGTGTTACAATTAATGATTTGTATTTCCAGTGTGTTCCTGGGCAAGATCAAAGAAGCCTTTGACAGGAATCCTGACCTACAAAATCTGCTGCTGGACAATTTTTTCAAAAAAGAGATGCAGGACTGTCAGGTGTGTGCTGCAGGCGTCTGATGTTACCGCAGCGGAGCGTGCCGGCCGTCAGTCTGCGTGTGGGTGTATAGTGACTGTACGGTCGCTTTGTGGTGATGGTGCGGCCTGTCCTCACCATAGATGTTTGCGTAGATCTATTATGTTGTATTACCGTGGATCTCCTGGGACCTCCTTGAGGCCATTGCAGCTGTCTATAATGCTGGGCCCTCGGGGAAGGTGTACAGGGAGCTGAGGTTCAGCTATTGGTCATTTGGCTTACTAGTCACTGTGCTGCAGATCCAGCGACTCCTAGTTAGCAGTCTAGCAGCAATCCTGCAGGAATCGGGCTTGCGCTTACTTAGTCCACAAATGACTGCAGCGCTCGTAGTCCGGCCAAAGCTCCTGCAGAACAGTGCGGCACATGTGGTTCTGTGACCATTAGGATACTGTATGTGTGTGTCTGAAAGTATTCTTCTCCTCCTTCCTCCAGGAGTCCTGGCGCAGAGTGGTGAGCACCGGGGTGCAGTACGGTATTCCTATGCCTTGTTTCACCACTGCACTCTCTTTCTATGATGGATACAGACACGAGATGTTACCCGCAAACCTGATCCAGGTCAGACTCTGATGTTTGGGGCTCATACTGTATATACGCTGATGCTGGTTCCCTTATCTATATACGCTATCCTATTGTACAGCACATGTTCCTCCCCTCCACAGTGTCCGATACATGTGTCTGAGGCTTTACTATTGGACCTTTTCGTTAGTGGGGGGGGGGAGGTGTAACTGTTCTATGATCTGCGCTAATTAATCGGTGCCCTGATGGAGCAATTCAGTTGTTCTGGGCACCCATATGTTGGCTAAACCCATCTAGTTTACAGTCCTGGTTAGAGCACCCATACCGCACATATCTGTACTCCACCTCAGCACGTGGCGTGCAGACGTGTTCTCCTTCAGCATGCGTGCCCAAAACATGCAGGTGCCCATTAGTACCAGCCGGGTGCCAGACAGGGTCCCGACAGGCATTCACCCGATGTTGGAATCCTGACTGTTTAAACACCGCAAGACGGGTTCCAGACGGCCACTGGCTACTCTCCCTCGTGGGGGTCCACGACCCCCATAGAGGGAGTATAGAATAGGTGGCGAGCGCAGCAAGCCACCGTGCCCGCAGCGTGGCGAGTGCAGCGAGCCCGCAAGGGGCTTTGTTGCACTCGCCATGCTGTCTAAGTCTGGCCAGTCTAGATCCTGACGTCGGGGTCCCGACTGTCGGACCCCTATACCACACCCGTACCAGCCGCCTGGAGAATATCTGAGTCCTCCCCTTGGTGGTGATGTGTCCTGCTCTGCATGAACTGATCTGTTCTCTCTCTCTCTCCTTTGTGTCTCAGGCCCAGAGAGATTACTTCGGGGCGCACACCTACGAGCTCCTGTCCAATCCAGGACATTTCATCCACACAAACTGGACGGGTCATGGGGGCAACGTGTCGTCCTCTTCCTACAACGTGTGAGCTCCGTTCCCCGGCCTGTTGTAGTTCTGTGTCGCTCTGCACATATCTGATCTATGTAGTGAGAATACATCTTTTTATACAGGTGACCGAATGTGTTGTGTTTCCTTCATGCTGTCACGGAGTCCTTTTTATTCACTGATGGATGATCTGGAATTACCCGTCTCCCTCGGGTATCAGGCTGCGTTCTTATGAGTAGTGAGAACACAATATGTCTGTCTGCTTGTGATGTCTGCAGCTCTTGGTGTATTGATGATCCATGTTCCCAAGAGCATTGGTTGTGTTCTAGATAAAGGGTTATTGCTACGGACACAGCGTCCTGTTGTGATTGGCTACTGCTGGGTGATTGGCTACTGCTGGGTGATTGGCTACTGCTGGGTGATTGGCTACTGCTGGGTGATTGGCTACTGCTGGGTGATTGGCTACTGCTGGGTGATTGGCTACTGCTGGGTGATTGGCTACTGCTGGGTGATTGGCTACTGCTGGGTGATTGGCTACTGCTGGGTGATTGGCTACTGCTGGGTGATTGGCAGTCTGATGCATCCAAAGTGATCTTTGCTCTTCCATTATATGTCTGTGATCGAACTCGTGCTCGAAGTACCCCTGCTCATCATCACAGGGGGCCTGAGCACTGGACACTTTACCTGGACCATGGGCAAGTCAGTCTCCACACTTCCCAAGACCGGATGGGTCATTTGCTGCCACTGCCCAAAGAGATACCAGTGTAACCCAAATGGGGGGGGGGGGGGAGATTACCAGAAAAACACTGTACATGTAGTGTAACTGTTGTGTGATTGTGCCAGTGTTAATATAAATCAATTTATTCTGAGTGGTATTTTATTTATTTTTATTTTGCAATATACGTATTTACACTGGTTGAGAGTGACTTACTTATTGGAGTCAATCCCCATGGAACAAGATATAGGTCTAGGTTTGCTGAGTATTGGATGCTGGCGGGCAAAATCCGGTACTGCATCCGAACTGCCGCGATCCCGATTAAAAACGAGCAAGTAAACCAGTCCTAACACAAACACTCTCGCAGCCTAACCCTACGCTCCCTACGGAATCCTAACCCTTTGCCAGTCTAACCTTAGACCCCCGCCCCCTCCGGCAGCCTAACCCTCTTCCAGTCTAACCCTCCCTTCCCACAGCTTAACCCCCCTCCTTCCTCCCCTCCTGCAGCCTAACCTTCGCCAGTCTTACCCTCCCCGCAGCTTAACCCTCCACCAGTCTTACACTCTCTCCCACCCTTCCCGCAACGTAACCCCTCCTTCCTCCACTCCTGCAGCCTAACCCTCCTCAGCATACCTATGTTCTGGATTCTGGAGATCACATTCTCATGGGTGTTGGCATCCCAACCACAGATATAGGTTAAATCACTGCACAATTTCAACAATGTTCAATGAAACCGTGAAGAAAGAGGCACTTTTGTCGGCCCAGCTTGTGGCAGACATCCGTTTTTCACAATTAAAAAAAAAAATGTATTTTTATCTTTATCATACTTTCCCATCCACTTGTTCTATGGGTGCTGGAGGGCTGACAGACAATAGCCATTTCTATCCTCTTGGCTTAGGCCAAGTCTCCTGTGTCAGTGTCCCTTTCCAGTAAATTGTGGAAAAAGCAAAGTCCCTCCAAGAGAAAAAAAGAAGATGGATGCCATTGTACTGCTGTTCTGTAACCCCATAGCCATGACTGACTTGACGCTAGCATAGAAATGTTGTCAATTCTATTCCATAGAGGTAGCGAGGCAGGCCGACATAGAAGTTGTACCATAGAGTTAGTTGGGCAGACAAGCATAGAAATGTTGTACATTATATACCATAGAGATGGCAACAGCTGTCACTTGTTACAAGTTATAAAAATGTTATTTATATATAGGGCTTTATCTTCAGTAGGATAGGAAGTAAAGTAGCCAACAACAAGAGCTTACAGAAATCCTCCTGATATCTCTTCAGCGTCTCCAAATGTAGCAATATAAAGGGAAGTGTCTGTAATGTCCGGTATGCTGGGATATAGATGGTGCAATCCTCGTTATGGTATTAGAACGAACTGCGTGCCAAGCTGTGATCAGTACAGGGTACACTGCTCCATATACTGTAAGTTAGGCAGTACCCGATACTAGAGCGCACCAAGCTGTGATCAGTACAGGGACACTGTCCCATATACTGTAAGTAAGGCGGTCCGTGGTACTAGAGCGCACCATGCACCAAGCTGTGTTCAGTACAGGGTACACTGCTCCATAGTAGATAGGGGGTAAAGGGAAGAAGGATATTCAGGGTCCGCACACACCTATTTGTTATTAGGCAGGTATTCCTGAATGGTTTTAGATTATTCGTCGCCTTAATTATGTGTTTTGGCGATGGGTGCTATCCAGGCAATATAATGAACATAGGAGCGAGAAAGAGAAAGAATTGCACTGTGGATGCACACCAAAGAAATAGAATATGGTTGGAGAAAGGTCATTGACCCAAAAAAAAATTCTTTTAAAATATAACTTTTATTAGTATTTGTACTTAAGAAGAAGAGAGACCCACATCCTGTGTCGAATTTTTTTTTTTTTTTTTTTTTTTTTATAGATAGATAGATATATAGATATAGATATATCTATAGATATATATATATATATAGAATCTCACAGGGTGGTTTCCTTCTGAGACTTGTGAAAATTTGAAGAGTTTAAAATGGACTTTATGTGTACATACATATAACATACATAAGTGACGTGCGTTCGCACGAAAGATCGAAAAGGTGATATTTATAGGGATAAAAAGTTTCCCTTGAGCTGGCTACAAACTTTTTGGGGTTTTAATTCCCACTCTGAAGGGATTTGTTGTATATAACTATTAGCACTTTATATCATCTTACGGGTTTTAATTCCCACTTTGGAAGAATTTGTTGCATACAGGTATCAGCCTCTGGGGTTTAATTCCCATTCTGGAGGGGTTTATGATGTGTGTGTGTGTGTGTGTGTGTGTGTATACAGATATCTGGGTTTAATTCCCAGTCAGGGAGGCGTTTTATCTCGGTGTCCTTTTTTATCTCTGTGTCCTGTGTCCTAGATATAAAGAAAACTAGGAATCCAGTAAAAATAAATTACCTGGTATGAATTACTCCTAGTATCAGACAATATTAATACAAGGTGGTTCACGCACTAGATAGGAATAAAGAAAACTGCAAAAACATCTTATAAGCAGCATTTGTAGTTATGTAATACCCCTTTTACACCAAAAACCCTGGTCGGACCCTGGTCTTTGAATGCTGGAGTATCCAGGGTCTGACCCTGCTTTATACCCCATTTACACAGCACTTTGACCTGGGTCGGACCTGGGTCTGCACCATTTACACTGAACCTGGGTCAGCCCTGCCTTAAATAATATTTTATATATATATTTATAGAAAAAAATATATATATATATATATATATATATATATATATATATATAGAAATATATAATATATAGAAATATATAATATATAGAAATATATAATATATAGAAATATATAATATATAGAAATATATAATATATAGAAATATATATATATATATATATATATATATATATATATATATATATATATATATATATATATATATATATCAGGGCTGACCCAGGTTAAGTGTTTTTTTTTTTTTTAAGGTGCTGGGGGTGCCGGAGGGTACCTGTCCTGCCTGCTGTGCTTGGTGTACCTGGGGGTACCGGGGTGCTGGGGGGTGCAAGGGGTGCTGAAGGTACCTGTCCTGTCTGCGGTCGGATCTCAGCGGAGAAGATGATGTGCGCCGTTGCTGTACCACCCCCCCCCCTCCCCGGCAGACGGTCCCTGCGGCGTGCGGCGTATGGAGTGTCAGTGGCGGGGGTCCCTCTGGCGCATGGGAACTAGTACTAGTTCCTATGCGCTGGAGGGACCGCCGATACTGACGCCGCAGGGACCGGCTGCCGGATGCGGGGGGGGGGGGGGGGGGGTGATACAGCAGCGGCGCACATCATCTTCTCCGCTGAGATCCGACCGCAGGCAGGACAGGTACCCCTAGCACCCCCGTACCCCCAGCACAGCAGGCTGACAGGTACCCCCCTCTCCTCAGCAGCCGCAGGGACCCCCCTCCTCCCGCAGCAGCTGGGAACATCTTCCCCAGCGCTGCACGCTGTGGACCCGCTGCGGGTGCCTGCACCCGCAGCGGGACCATTTACACCGACATTTACACGGGTCCTATCCGTGTTCTACCCAGGTCAGGACCTGGGTAGAGGACCCGTGTAAATGGAAACGGATACCCCCCATTTACACCGCCGCGGATCCGGGTCTGACCCGCCGCTGACCCGGATTTTTCGGCGGTGTAAAAGGGGTATTAGAGAGAGCTAAGAAATCCACTAAGTAAATTCACAGAAGGTGCACATAATTACACAGCTTGTACTTAACATTCAAAATGAGATGATATAAAGTGCCGATATCTGTATACAATAAAGCCTTTAAGATTGGGAATTAAACCCCAAAGATGATATAAAGTGCTGATATCCGTATATAAAAAATCCTTACACAGTGGGAATTAAAACCCCAAAAAGGACACAGAGAGACAACACAAGCACTTTGACTGGGAATTAAACCAAGATATCTGTATATACATCATAAACCCCTCCAGAATGGGAATTAAAACCCCAGAGGCTGATACCTGTATGCAACAAATTCTTCCAAAGTGGGAATTAAAACCCGTAAGATGATATAAAGTGCTGATAGTTATATACAACAAATCCCTTCAGAGTGGGAATTAAAACCCCAAAAAGGACTTTGAGAGATAAAAACACCTCTTGGACTGGGAATTAAACCCAGATATCTGTATATACACCAGAAATCCCTTCAGAGTGGGAATTAAAACCCCAAAAAGGACACAGAGAAGCCAAAACACCTCCTTCGCTGGGAATTTAACCCATAAGATATACTACAAAACTAATTCACAGCATAATTTGTAGCCGGCTCAAGGGAAACTTTTTATCCCTATAAATATCACCTTTTCTATCTTTATGTATGTTATATGTATGTACGTCTAAAGTCCATTTTAAACTCTTCAAATTTTCACAAGTCTCAGAAGGAGACCACCCTGTGAGATTCTATATATTAAAAAATCGACACAGGATGTGGGTCTCTCTTCTTCTTAAATACAAATACTAATAAAAGTTATATTTTAAAGGAATTTCTTTTTGGGGTCCATTACCTTTCTCCAACCATATTCTATTTCTTTGGTGTGCATCCACAGTGCAATTCTTTCTCGCTCCTATACACTGCTCCATATACTGTAAGTAAGGCAGTCCCTGGTACTAGAGCGCACCAAGCTGTGATCAGTACAGGGTACACTGCTCCATATACTGTAAGTAAGGCGGTCCCCGGTACTAGAGCACACCGTGCACCCAACTGTGATCAGTACAGGGTACACTGCTCCATATACTGTAAGTAAGGCGGTCCCCGGTACTAGAGCACACAGTGCACCCAACTGTGATCAGTACAGGGTACACTGCTCCATATACTGTAAGTAAGGCGGTCCCTGGTACTAGAGCGCACCAAGCTGTGATCAGTACAGGGTACACTGCTCCATATACTGTAAGTAAGGCGGTCCCTGGTACTAGAGCGCACCAAGCTGTGATCAGTACAGGGTACACTGCTCCATATACTGTAAGTGAGGCGGTCCCCGGTACTAGAGCACACCGTGCACCAAGCTGTGATCAGTACAGGGTACACTGCTCCATATACTGTAAGTGAGGCGGTCCCCGGTACTAGAGCACACCGTGCACCAAGCTGTGATCAGTACAGGGTACACTGCTCCATATACTGTAAGTAAGGCGGTCCCCGGTACTAGAGCACACCGTGCACCAAGCTGTGATCAGTACAGGGTACACTGCTCCATATACTGTAAGTAAGGCGGTCCTCGGTACTAGAGCACACCGTGCACCAAGCTGTGATCAATACAGGGTACACTGCTCCATATACTGTAAGTAAGGTGGTCCCCGGTACTAGAGAACACCGTGCACCAAGCTGTGATCAGTACAGGGTACACTGCTCCATATACTGTAAGTAAGGCAGTCCCTGGTACTAGAGCGCACCAAGCTGTGATCAGTACAGGGTACACTGCTCCATATACTGTAAGTAAGGCGGTCCCCGGTACTAGAGCACACCGTGCACCAAGCTGTGATCAGTACAGGGTACACTGCTCCATATACTGTAAGTAAGGTGGTTCCCGGTACTAGAGCACACCGTGCACCAAGCTGTGACCAGTACAGGGTACACTGCTCCATATACTGTAAGTAAGGCGGTCCTCGGTACTAGAGCACACCGTGCACCAAGCTGTGATCAATACAGGGTACACTGCTCCATATACTGTAAGTAAGGTGGTCCCCGGTACTAGAGCACACCGTGCACCAAGCTGTGATCAGTACAGGGTACACTGCTCCATATACTGTAAGTAAGGCGGTCCCCGGTACTAGAGCACACCGTGCACCAAGCTGTGATCAGTACAGGGTACACTGCTCCATATACTGTAAGTAAGGCGGTCTCCGGTACTAGTAATAACTGGAACGCTGTACATTCCAGAGCATGGTAAATCTGGCAGCATCGCAGCCCCTATGAAAACCTATACAATGACCATAATACATAATGGGGTTTAGGTCATATATTGATCATTTCAGCTTCCAGCCCCATTGGAGTGACCGCTATCACTCAGAATTATAAACACTCTGGCCACACCTCTACATCATACCCCTGCATCACACCACCGCGTACCCCTGCATCATACTGCTCCCGCACCCCTCCGGCACTGCTGTCACACCTCTCCCATACCCCTGCGTCACACCACCCCGTACCCCTGCGTCACACTGCTCCCGTACTGCTGCGTCACACTGCTCCCGTACTGCTGCGTCACACCTCTCCCATACCCCTGCATCACACCGCTCCCATACCCCCTGCGTCACACTGCTCCCGTACCCCTGCGTCACACCTCTCCCATACTGCTGCGTCACACCTCTCCCATACTGCTGCGTCACACCTCTCCCATACTGCTGCGTCACACCTCTCCCATACCCCTGCGTTACACCGCTCCCATACCCCTGCATAACACTGCTCCCGCACCCCTCCCGCACTGCTGTCACACCTCTCCCATACCCCTGCATCACACTGCTCCCGCACCCCTCCCGTACTGCTGTCACACCTCTCCCGTCACACCGCCCCACACCCCTGCCTCATACCGCTCCCGTACCCCTGCGTCACACTGCTCCCGTACCCCTGCATCACACCACCCTGTACCCCTGCGTCACACCACCCCCAAGTTACACTGCTCCGCACCCGTGTCACACCACCCCGCACCCCTGCGTCACACCACCCCCACGTTACACCACTCCGCACCCCTGCCTCACACCGCCCCCACGTAACACCACTCCGCACCCCTGCGTCACACCGCCCCGCACCCCTGCCTTACACCGCTCCCGTACCCCTGTGTCACGCTGCTCCCGTACCCCTGCATCACACCACCCTGTACCCCTGCGTCACACCACCCCCAAGTTACACTGCTCCGCACCCGTGTCACACCACCCCGCACCCCTGCGTCACACCAACCCCACGTTACACCACTCCGCACCCCTGCGTCACACCGCCCCGCACCCCTGCGTCACACCGCCCCGCACCCCTTCCTCACACCGCTCCCGTACCCCTGTGTCACACTGCTCCCGTACCCCTGCATCACACCACCCTGTACCCCTGCGTCACACCACCCCCAAGTTACACTGCTCCGCACCCGTGTCACACCACCCCCACGTTACACCACTCCGCACCCCTGCGTCACACCGCCCCCACGTTACACCGCCCCGCACCCCTGCCTCACACCGCCCCGCACCCCTGCCTCACACCGCTCCCGTACCCCTGCGTCACACTGCTCCCGTACCCCTGCATCACACCACCCTGTACCCCTGCGTCACACCACCCCCAAGTTACACTGCTCCGCACCCGTGTCACACCACCCCCACGTTACACCACTCCGCACCCCTGCGTCACACCGCCCCCACGTTACACCGCCCCGCACCCCTGCCTCACACCGCCCCGCACCCCTGCCTCACACCGCTCCCGTACCCCTGCGTCACACTGCTCCCGTACCCCTGCATCACACCACCCTGTACCCCTGCGTCACACCACCCCCAAGTTACACTGCTCCGCACCCGTGTCACACCACCCCGCACCCCTGCGTCACACCACCCCCACGTTACACCACTCCGCACCCCTGCCTCACACCGCCCCCACGTAACACCACTCCGCACCCCTGCGTCACACCGCCCCGCACCCCTGCCTTACACCGCTCCCGTACCCCTGTGTCACGCTGCTCCCGTACCCCTGCATCACACCACCCTGTACCCCTGCGTCACACCACCCCCAAGTTACACTGCTCCGCACCCGTGTCACACCACCCCCACGTTACACCACTCCGCACCCCTGCGTCACACCGCCCCCACGTTACACCGCCCCGCACCCCTGCGTCACACCGCCCCGCACCCCTGCGTCACACCGCCCCGCACCCCTTCCTCACACCGCTCCCGTACCCCTGTGTCACACTGCTCCCGTACCCCTGCATCACACCACCCTGTACCCCTGCGTCACACCACCCCCAAGTTACACTGCTCCGCACCCGTGTCACACCACCCCCACGTTACACCACTCCGCACCCCTGCGTCACACCGCCCCCACGTTACACCGCCCCGCACCCCTGCCTCACACCGCCCCGCACCCCTGCCTCACACCGCCCCGCACCCCTGCATTCACACCGCCCCGCACCCCTGCGTCACACCGCCCCGCACCCCTGCGTCACACCGCCCCGCACCCCTGCGTCACACCGCCCCGCACCCCTGCGTCACACCGCCCCGCACCCCTGCGTCACACCGCTCCCCTACCCCTGCGTCACACCGCTCCCGTACCCCTGCATCACACCACCCTGTACCCCTGCGTCACACCACCCCCAAGTTACACTGCTCCGCACCCCTGCGTCACACCACCCCCACGTTACACCACTCCGCACCCCTGCGTCACACCGCCCCCACGTTACACCACTCCGCACCCCTGCGTCACACCGCCCCGCACCCCTGCGTCACACTGCTCCCGTACCCCTGCGTCACACTGCTTCCGTACCCCTGCCTCACACTGCTTCCATACCCCTGCCTCACACCGCTCCCGTACCCCTCCCTCACACCGCTCCCATACCCCTGCCTCACACCGCTCCCGCACCCCTGCCTCACACCGCTCCCGTACCCCTGCGTCAGACCGCTTCCATACCCCTGCATCATATTATGCGTACAGCTTTGTTCGTACCGCTGGATCATTAAAAATACTCATATATACTAGCGGGTTATTTTTTGATGGGTATAAAGGAAAAGAACAGGGTGTGCTGGTTCTTGTAGTTCCACCAGATACAAAGCTGCAGATTGCCTGTATATATATATATATATATATATATATAGTGAGTGAGCGAGCGGCAGCTGTAGCCTCAGATTCTTATTACACTATATACTATAATAATGTCCTATGGGATAGTCATTAGGTCCCCAGCATGTTGGTCGACATGAGTTAGGTCGATAGGGTCATTTGGTCAACAGGTTAATTAGGTTGACAGTCAAAATGTCGACATGGTGGTTTTTTAACATTTTTTCTTGAGCCGACATGTGCCGACAGGCGGTATTTCATGCCCTACCAATCCACTAGGGCGTGGTGGGAAAATAAAATAGTGTGCCGAGCGCAGCGAGCCATGTGAAGGGACACAGTTCTATGTTTCAGTGTCCATGTCGACTGTGTCAACATTCTTGACAAAACAGTTTTTTTAACCCTCATGTCGATCTTTTCACTGTCAACCTAACCGTATGTCGACCTAATGACCCTGTTGACCTAACCCATGTCGACCTTCCTGCATGTTGACCTAATGGTGTCGACCTAAATGCTGGTGACCTAATGATCCATACCCTGTCCTATACAGAACATGGTAGCTTCGCGCTGCCGGTGTTTTGTTCTGCTCCGCGGTCCGTAGCTGCTGCGGCTCTTGGCGCCAAATCCTTCTGCTCGGCGGTGACGGAGAATCAGCTGAGACTCGGAGGAAGTAACGGGTCGTCATGGCGGAGGAGAGCGAGAGGCAGTTCTCCAACACACAGGTAGTGTCC